>NC_136412.1:227799254-228399254 GCF_051521515.1 Lactuca serriola
CCTTGTTAGATATGGTTCGTTCCATGATGAGTCGAGCTTCGCTACCAATCTCATTCTGGGGGTATGCCTTAGAGACTGCCACCCATATCCTTAATCTAGTCCCTACAAAGAAAGTTACCAAAGCTCCTCACGAGATGTGGACTGGTAAAATACCCAAACTAGATCACATCAAGATTTGGGGTTGTGAGGCTTTCGTGAGACGCGAGACTCATGATAAGCTCAAACCCCAAAGAGAGAGGTGTATTTTCATCGGCTACCCACAACAATCCTTTGGTTACCTCTTCTACAGACCTAGTGAAAATGTGGTCTTTGTAGCTAGGAGGGCTTTCTTTAGAGAGAGAGAGAGTTCATAAGCCAAGGAAACAGTGGGAGGCAAGTTGATCTTGAAGAAATTCAAGGGTCAAGCGGTGAAGGAACTTCAAACCCTAGCACTCAACTTGAGGAGGAAACTCCTGTTGAGCCAATTGACAAGTTTGTACCTCTAAGGCGTTCCACAAGGGTTAGGAATGCTCATGAGCATTACTATGGATTCCATATTACTGCAGAAGGAGATACACTTATCAGTGATGAGACACTGATAGGTCTGGATGAACCTAACAGTTACGCGGAAGCCATGGCAGGCCCTGAGTCAGCCAAGTGGAAAGAGGCGCTGGACAGTGAAATAGAGTCCATGTATGACAATCAAGTTTGGAACTTGGTTGAGAATGTACCAGGTCGTAAGACAGTAGGGTCCAAATGGGTTTTCAAGAAGAAGACCGACATGGATGGTAATGTACACACATATAAGGCTAGACTGGTTGCAAAGGGTTTCTCTCTAATTCCTGGAGTGGACTATCATGAGACCTTTTCTCCAGTAGCCAAGATTAAGTCTATTCGGGTTCTGTTGGCCATAGCTGCATTTCATGACTATGAAATATGGCAAATGGATGTTAAAACCGCTTTCCTTAATGGAAAGTTGGCTGAAGATGTTTACATGAGTCAGCCAGAGGGTTTTATCAGCAATGAGTAACCTAATAGAGTGTGTAAGCTTGAGAAATCCATTTATGGATTGAAGCAAGCACCTCGCAGATGGAATCTTTGCTTTGATGAAAAGGTCAAGGAATTTGGCTTTTCTAGGAGTGAAGATGAGTCTAGCGTGTATGTCAAGGCTAGTGGGAGTATAGTTAGCTTTTTGGTGTTGTATGTGGATGACATACTACTCATAGGAAATGACATCCCAACTCTGCAGGAAGTTAAATCCTGGCTTGGGAAGTGTTTCTCTATGAAGGACCTAGGAGAAGCTACCTATATTCTAGGGATAAGGATCTTGAGAGATCGAAGTAAAAGACTAATTGGACTTAGTCAGAGTACCTACTTGGATAAGGTGCTGAAGAGATTCAGCATGCAGGATTCCAAGAAAGGAGAGTTACCCATCCAGAGTAACACCAGATTGAGTAAGACACAAAGCCCTAGCACTGAGGCTGAGATAGCAGAAATGAGTCGAATACCTTATGCTTCGGCTGTAGGATCGATCATGTATGCTATGACGTGTACTCGACCTGATGTAGTCTTTGCCCTGAGCATGGTTAGCAGGTATCAGGCGAACCCTGGCAAGGCACACTGAACTGCGGTAAAGAACATTCTCAAGTACCTACGGAGGACTAAGGACTGGGTCCTTACCCTCGGTGGGAGTGATGACTTGAGAGTTGTAGGGTATAGTGATGCTAGCTTCCAGACTAATAGGGATAATTTCCGCTCTCAGTCGGGCTGGGTCTTTACCCTAAATGGAGGAGC
This sequence comes from Lactuca serriola, assembly GCF_051521515.1. Taxonomy (NCBI): domain Eukaryota; kingdom Viridiplantae; phylum Streptophyta; class Magnoliopsida; order Asterales; family Asteraceae; genus Lactuca; species Lactuca serriola. The sequence continues at coordinate 227,801,028 of NC_136412.1, forward strand.
AATTTCTTGGAAGAGTTCCAAGCAAGAGACAGTGGCTTATTCAACTTGTGAATCAGAGTATATTGCAGCTAGCGAAGCGGCAAAGGAGGCGATATGGCTGAAGAACTTCATTGGAGACCTTGGAGTTGTACCAGCTATTAAAGAGCCAATGGAGATTTTCTGTGATAGTGAAAGTGTTGTTGCCTTAGCCAAGGAACCAAGGGATCACGGGAGATCCAGACACATCGACAGAAAATACCATTTTATCAGACATCGAATAGAAGAAGGACTCCTCGTGGCAAAGAGGGTATCATCAGATGAGAATCCAGTAGATCCCCTCACGAAGGGACTGACTCGGGTTAAGCATCTCCAGCATGCTCGGAGCATAGGGCTGAAGGATGATATTAGATTTAGTAGTTAGATAACCCAGAAATTTGTAAAGTGTAATTGACATTAGATGATGAATAAAATGTGTTTTATTTATGAGTAAAGTGTTGCTATCTCTTGTCGATCGTTTACTATATTTCTTTTTCATGTTTTGACTTCCAGAATAATTTTGTTTGGTATAACATATTATTCAAACCTCCACAGTCGGTCATATGTCGGAAGTAGGTATGAATCAAGACTGTCATGATTGGTTGCAGAGGTCTAAGGTGTTGGACAAGGCTACAACAATCATGAGTGCTCATAAGGTCTGAGCATTGGACTCAACCCACGCTCACTCTAATCACTTCATGGAATTCTATCTCGAGTGATCGTGAGACGGTAATATCATATAAGTCTTCAAACCTAGAGATATGATTTGTTACTTACAAGTTGCTTATGCATTGATTGTACGAAAACGCATTGGTAACTCGATGTTAAAAAACGTGCTTTTGTGTGTAATTCAATGAGTGGTAGAACAAACATATGAGTCGAAGTTTATCTGTTCCTTCTTGGATTAGAAGCTGATATTTGGGCCCCTCGATGATTTTGTTTTGACCTATGTACCGGGCCCGGTCAGAACTAAGTTGATGTGTTCAATTAAGTTCTTTGTCAAACAAATCGGAAATCGAGAAACAAACTGCTGGACAATAAGACATTGTTCCATGTATTTGTCCGGCTGATATCTAGAACGGAGGATCATATGATCCCTTATCTTAAATGGCGTACCATCATCTTCTCAGTTCCGAGAGACCTTCAAAGAGCTACGATTGTCGGTCGGTTCCTGAAGTACTGGAGTTATAGTTATTAGACTTATCCAAGTGGGAGACTGTTGGATAAGGTGTCTAAGTCCATAACTATTTCGGGTGTGTACTTGACCCGACCCGGCATGGTCCATTTGGGTTGCATGGCACCATGCAATTGGATAGACTAATTGAGAGAAATAACACTTGGAGATTATTAATATATTATAAGTTCTAATATATTAATAACATTATTTGATTAGTTTGATCAAAGAATTAATTTGGAATTAATTAAGTGATCAAAGGATAACTAATTAAATATATGGGTTGATTATGTAAATCATTCATATCTTGTATAGTGGGCTAAGAGGCTCCATGGATTATCAAGTTGGGTTCTACCCATAGGATGCTCCATGGATGCTCCATGGGAGTTACAAACCCATGGGTCATGGAAATGAAGAGTCATGACACATTAGGGTTTACATGGTGTAACCCTAGATGTGTCAACACTATATAAGAGTCCCATTCTCCACCAAAATCGGTTACACATATATACACATAAGAAACTAGAGGGCTTGGCCGATTTGAAGAAGTGTGTATTATCTCAAGAGTCTTTCCAAGAGCATTTGGTGTTGTGTGAAGCATTTGAGGCATCACACTTGGGGTGCTAGGCTCACAAGGTTTCAAGGAACATAAGCAACAACAAGGTAAGTTATTCTATCTTTCATTCAAGTTAAAATTGTTCCCCATGTATGCTAGATAGGAATATAACCTTGGAAATTCAACTTTGCATGATAATTAGACAAACATAGATCCAAGGTTATTAGGGTTGTATGTACACTTAGGAAGTGTTAGAATGCTCAAAACCCATCAAATTCCTCTATTGCTTCTTTTGAATTGGAGACGAATGGAGAAATTTAATTCACGATTCATACTCATTTGAAATCTATTAACCATTAACTTAGCAAAGTCAGCAACCATTGATGAATCGGTGGATCCGAAAATGATGTCGTCAACATAAATTTGGACAAGCATGAATTGTTTTCCATTTGATCTTCGGAACATACTAGGATCTAGAATTCCTCTTTGAAAGCTTGAACGCTTGAGAAAGTCAGTGAGGGTCTTGTACCATGCGCGAGGAGCTTGCTCGAGGCCATAAATAGCTTTCTGGAGTTTGTAGCAGTAGTTCAGAGATGATAGATTAAAAAAACCGGGAGGCTGTTAAAGATACACTTCAGTATCAACTTCACCATTTAGAAAAGCACTTTTGACATCCATTTGGTAAACTTAAAAGCCATTATGAGCAGCATAAGCAAGAAAGATTTTGATAGCTTCAAGACGGGCAACAGTGGAAAAGGTCTCATCATAGTCAAGCCCTTCAATTTGTGTAAATCCTTTAGCCACTAATCTTGCGTTATTCCAAATAATGACTCCTGTATCGTCTAGTTTGTTTCAAAACACCCATCTAGTACCAATAATGGGGAGATTCTGAGGAGGAGGGACAAGAGCCCAAACTTCATATCAAATTTTGCCAATTCTTCTTGCTTGGCTGTAATCCAATCAACATGTTCAAGTGCTTCTTTGATGGATTTGGGTTTAACCATTGAGATAAATGCCGATAAATGACATTCATTTTGAGCAGCGTTTGGGTTTCCAATAACTTCGTTCGAAGGATCATCCTTTGTCCAAACATGTAATCTCGGAAGTTCTTGTACAGCAGATGATCCAATATCAACAATGGGGTTGTGTTGCTCCCCCTAAATAGTTTGAACTTATGGATGATACTACCCCTGAACTTCTGAACCGGATAGGTTGACATCATCATCAAGTGGGAATTCGATGAAATTTGCATCATCATCGATGTTTATAGGATTGGAGTCGAATTCAGCGTCTACATCTTGAAATCCATTCACATCTAATTCAATGGAAGATTGACCATTCTCCCCCTCAACCTAAAAAGGTTGAAACAGTTCAGAATCAAATTGAGGAAGAGAGGGTGCCAGAACGGAAACATGTTGGGAGACCGGAGCTTCAAATGTGGTTTGTCTTGTTCGAGATTCTGAATCAAGAGCCATTTCTGAGGGTCCGAACAGGGTCTCAAAGTCAACATCATAGATTATTTTCTGGTTCGGACATCCTGGTGTTGGAGCATCGGACTCCATGGTGTGAGTTGTAACATGGGTCGGACCAGAATTCCGAACGAAATTTTCATCAAAGGTAATGTCAAAACTTTCTTCCAGAACACGAGTTTGCCAATTGAGAACTCGATAAGCCTTTGATTTAGTATAGTATCAAAGGAAGATAGCTTAACTAGTTTTGGGTTGGAACTTGGTAAGCTGGTCACGATTATTCTTGATGAAGCATCTACATCCAAAAACGTGAAGAAAGGAGATACTTGGCTTCTGATTGTTCATGGCTTCATACAGTGTTTTGTTGAGGCGCCGATTGATGATAGTTCTATTTTGAGTAAAGCATGCGGTAGAAACAGCTTCAGTCGAAAGATGTGCAAAGTTAAGCATGAATCGAGCAGCTTCAACAAGTGTTCTATTACGTCGTTTGACTACACTATTTTGTTGATGAGTGTATGGAGCAAAAGAATTGTGGCTGATACCCTTCTCGGTGAGGAAGTTTTCAATGGTGGAATTTGTGAATTCTGAACCATTGTCACTCCGAACTCTCCTTACTGGGAGTTTGATGAGAACTTTAATCCCTTTGATCAAGTTGATGATTTCGGAGTTTGTTTCTGATTTGAGCCATAAGAAAAAGATCCAGGTGAACCTAGTAAAGTCATCCACAATCCCAAGAATTTATTTTTTGAGATGCAGACTCTCTACTATTGATGGTCCACACAGATCAATGTGTAGAAGTTCTAGTGGCTCCGATTTTTCAATGATGACGGGATGACTCGTCTTTAAATGCTTTCCACACTCACATGCAACACATAAATAATCATTTTCGAACTTGAGGAGTGGCAATCCTCACACCATTTCAAGCCTTCGGTGTCGTAACCAATTGATGTCATGAAGGACTTTGGAGAGAAGGCAGAGATGAGGTTTGCCAATAATAATGTTGATGCCGAGAGGTACATGTTCTTGTTGTGATTTAACTTGATTACGTATTCTTTTCGGTCTTCAGTCATGATGTAGCTGTGTTTCGTGCATAATTTAACTTGATGATTTGCATCAGTGAGTTGAGCTACACTTATGAAGTTATGCTTCAAGTCAGCTATATATGCCACATTTGAAATGGAGAAGTTTCCATTTGTAAGGATGCCATATCCTTAGATATGAGAGTTGGAGTTGTTTCCATACGTGACGTAGCCAGCATTTGGTGAAAGTTTGAGATCTTGCAGAAAGTTCTTCTACTCGGTCATGTGCATGAAGCAAGCACCATCAATATACCATATTGTTTCTTGCTCTGAAGCATAGAGTGCCTGCAAAATTAGTGAGCTATTTAATCGAGTAATGAAACGAGATCAGAAAATGAAATGAATTAAGAACACACATAGTAAATATATTCTAGTATCAGCTTAATTATGCTTTCAAGATACAAAGAGTATTTAGACAGAAGAGTCACAAAAGTTCTGTGATTGAAATGATTTTGAAAAACCATCATTGGAAAACCTTGTTTGATTAGTAGAATGAAACTTCTTCAATGATTGTGAATTTAAAAACTTCTTTTCATGAGATGTTTGACGATGATTTTGTGATAAAAAACTTTGTTTCTTTATTTTTTGTTTTCGAAAAATCATTTTTTGAAGTTGATTGAGACAAATGTTTTTTGGATAGAGCGGGATTTTTCTTATTAACTGAACTTGAAGTAGACATTGTCTTAACTTTTTTAGACATTGTCTTTTCAGTCTTTTTCTTTTGCAAATCATCTTGTTTCTTTCGAGACTCAAAAATTTGCCAAAAGGAATATTAAAAGATCGAAGTATAGAACGTACCTTTGTGGTCATTGGTGATTTGTCTCCACTTTTTGTCATCGAGCAACGACTAGTTATATTCTATTCATCTTCTTCCTCAAACTTCACATACATTGCACCATGCGTAGGATTACGCATTTCTTCATCGTCTGATCCTGACGACCAGATTTGATATGTTCTATCTTCATTCCCTTCTCCTCTCGCCACGAATAACATACCTTTCACTTTTGCTCTCACCTCTTCCAGACGTTCGACATAGTAAGCTTCTTCTTTGATCTTATTCTTCTTTTCCTCTTTCATTTGAAGGATACAATCATTTGCCATGTGATTTGTGCCATGACAATAGTGACAGTTGACACCAGAGTCACCTTTTTGAGCTTCTTTTCGACTTTCGAATCTTTAGAATTTAATTCTTTCTTTTTGAACTTCTTCTCCTTATTCAATTTTCCAACAAAACTCACTTTTGCCTTACCAGTCCCTACTTTCAAACCAAATGGCTTTTTTATAAAATCTCTTCACTTTATTGTTTGAGTAAAAAGTCATGGCTTCGTTATCTGAGTTAAAAATCAAGCCTTCATCATCAGAACTCTCTTTTTCAGTAGCTTCTTTCTCATATACTTTCGAGACTAAAGCAAGTGGTCCTCCTAAGCTTATATTCGATTCTTCAGCCATTTTAATAACTTTTGGCTCATGAGTTTTCAGCAAATTGTAAAGATCATTCAGAGTTGAGGTATTGAAGCTCTATTGATTCTTCACCATTAGACTAACATTTCGCCATTCTTTTCATAGTCCCATAACAAAAGTGAGATTAAACTCCATGGTTGACCTGGTTATTCCATTGTGATTGTATTTGTAGATGAGTTCATTCAAGCGATTGTAATAAAGTTCGATAAATTCACCATCCTTCACAGAATTGATTTTCATCATTTCACTCCGTTGAAACTTTTCTTTGAGAGTATTCCAGATCTCTTTTGCAGATTTACAACTACGAACGTAGTTATAAACAATCGGAGGAAGAGCACCACGAAGCTCTCTCATACACCTCTTCTCATTCTTCTTCTGTCTTGTAGTTTGATCTGAGACACTTTGAGTTGAAGCAGATGAACCACTATTTTGAACATTTGCTGGAGGAAGAACATTTCCAGTAATACAATCCCAAAGCTCTTCATCCAGTTCATTCAGGTAGTCTTCCATGCGATAAGCCCATTGATCACACTACTCTGGAATAAGCATAGGAATCTTTTTTGAAGATCCTAGCAAATGAGAAAAGGAATTCATTGTGTTGATATTGAAATTTGCCATTGATGTACGGATGAATTCTCAGAAAAGCTTCAGAAATTTGAGAATTAAGGGATGAATTCTTCAAAAAAAGAAAACTGAACACTCGATTAAACAAACTTGTTGCAAAATCGAATCATAAGTGAAGATCAAAGATGATTTTCAGTATCAAAAGAGCGGAAACTTTTGAATCCAAAAAGAGACTCAAAATATGTTTGATACAATATGAAAATCAGATCATTACAGTATGATTCCTGCTCTGATACCAATTGATGTTAATTATGAGCAGTGGTTTGGTGTGCGGAATTAAATAACAAACAGTGAACACGGTGATTTTGGTGTTTAAGAGATGCATTCGATTATGAAAGGTGTTTACAAAAAAGGATCTAGATCTAAATCTACATAGTTAACACACACTGACACTGTCAATGTTACATCTCTCAAGCACACCTCTACAAGTGGTATAAACTCACCTTATATAGAGGTGTTTACATCTATTTCTCTCTCTCTCTCTCTCTATATATATATATATATATATATATATATATATATATATATATATATATATATATCATGTCACAAGGCCATTTTACCACATGCAAGTGGTTCTACAAAAGTCAAACCATTTACAAAGTCATACATAGATAACTTTGTACCCAACATTGTGGAGCTTTTAAGCTTCGAGATAGGTTTTGGGACAAAGGCACAAGTCTTAGGCTTTGGTTGTGACTTTTGAGCAACAAATGATTTAGGAGATTTGTTACGAGATTCCTTAGGTAACAAACAAAAGGTCATGGTTCTTTCATCTCTCCAATAGCCATATTCAACAATATGAGGATTCAGAACACCTTTCTTTGGACATTTAACTTCCGGGGTAGTGAGAACTACTGTCTCTTCAGGAGTTGGAGCAAATGATGAAAAAGAGGAAAAGTAAAGCCTCTTAATTATGTGTCAAAAATTGTATTGAAGAAGAGGAAAAACAATGAAGACCGCACAAATAGAAGGAAATAGCAGTTTGAGCAAATGGTGAAAAAGTGTACTTTTAGTTTACTCTTTTTGTTCTTGATATTAGTAAATAAAGATGACATAAGGATGCCTTCTGGTCAAATGTAATTACAAAACTACAAGTGTTTATCTTATTTGATGTTTGAATTTTTTTGAAATGTAACATTGTTCTGATTCATTGTATGTAGCCTCTGCTCTATTGTTATGTATTAGAGATTAAATTCACCAGGACAGTTGACCAAATAGACCTCAATGGTGGAGTTCCTTGTGAAAATCATTGGAAAGGTGTTACCTGTTCAGCTTTAGGCACGGATGTTATGAACTTTATCCACCAATCCATTATTTTCATTCGATGATTCGTAAAAAAAAAAAAAAAAAAAAAAAAAAAAAAAAAAAAAAAAAAAAAAAAACTTTCGAATTTTCATAAAGTTTAATTTCCATAAATTAATAAAAAAAAACCTTTCTAATACCATTCTACAAATCTTTTATTATGTATAATTAAATTCTAATGTATTATAAAAAATAAAAATAAAAATAAAAATAAAAAACTACATTTTAAAGATTTTTTGTGGAAACAAAAATCACCATGTAAACTTATTTATGTAATTTTCTAAATTTAAAGTTATTGTCTTTTTTTCCATTCTAATATTTGTTTTGTCCTCATTTAGATTTATTTTTTTGTGCTGATCTGGTAGTGGTGCTAAAGCAAGAAGGATTGACACGTATTTTCCTCCTGTGTAAAATCTATTTTTTTTACATTATTTTCAGATATGTAATCGGCTATGACAAAGTATGTAACAAGGTTACTTAAATTTTCAGGTTAACTTAAAGTTCTTAAATTATTTAAGTTAACATTAATTGTTTTGGATTATAGGCTTTGAATAACTTCTATGAGAAGATCTAGCATGTGAGTTGACTCAAATTTGAATCACTTTCCCTTTCATTTATACAAATAAACAAGATATAAAAAAATAGCTTTATTTTTTTTCTAGGCATTTGTCAAGCATATGGACTTAAAGGTTGTTCGATGTGTTGTAAATGGAAATACAGGATCCAATAAGGATCAATTTCATCATCATTTAATCTTTGAAGTTGGTTTTGCTTACATCAACTTTATGTATCAATTTAGAGTTAAAAGTTTAGTATCAAATACAAAGTTTTAAGGAAATTGATAAGCATGTAGTCACATGATGGTTTAGATGTCTTAACTAGAATTTCATTCCCATTCTAATTCCAATTCTCAATCTAATTCAACGTCTATTTGTTGCGTTTATTGAATTTTTTCAGTTTTTTAACCTTTTAATGATAAATAAATCGAATAGAAACCATGTCTTATGTGATGACTTCCATCTACGTTAACAAAATCACCTATTTATGTAGTTTCGTTACCGTTTCTAACCTCGCAACGTGGGGTTTCTTCTCTAGTTTATGTTGAAAGTAACATTAACTAAAAAATAAACTACAACAAAACATAAATTAAATCCTAAAACAACAACTAAAATGAAAACAAATAAATAAAATACTTCAAACGGTATCATAAAAGACAACCTAACAAATTAAATCTAACTACAATCACTAATAAACTCTACACTACTCTTTTTTGTTGCATTTATCTAATAATTGAAAAAATTGTCAACGATCGTTAATCGTTGAAAATGACAATCGTCAAGTATAATAGATTTAATATGTAATATTTATCGATTTATGGTAAAAATAAAAGATTTCGTATTAAAATTTGATAAGGAAAATATGTCTAACCGTCTGTATTCTATAAAAATAGGTACACGACGTCCCGTTCCCAAAAATAAAAATTCCATAAAAATGAAACTTTATACGAAGGAGATGATATTTTTAAAACTTAAAAATCAACCGGGGACAAGGAACATTCGATGTAAAACGTTAAAGGAAAATCGGTAGAGTTTACCCAAAACATTGTAAAGGGGAATTAATATACTCTTCGATACAAGACCAATGAGACAAAGAATGCCGAAAACAGAGTCCGCATGAGAAATATATGATTTTTGCAAAAAATATTTAAGATTATAAAAATAAGGGCTGAAAATAAAATCATAATAGCCAATGCAAACTAAATGAAAGTTGTAGTATTCCTGAGAATGGAGTTTGTATGATAAAGTTACGGATTATATACGTTTTTTCGACGGCGTGCATAGTTGGCACGATGCGCACGCCTTCCAGAAGCAGGGATGTGGTACCACAGACTTTAGACACATGACAGGAGAAGGGGAATTCTAGAGCAACATGGCCACAACGCGTCAAGCAACCCACGAATTCGCCTATAAAACCTGCCCATCCCCACCCCTCCAATCATTTCTTATAACTCAAATCATATTATTTAAATCGTTTTCCTTGAGTCGGAGTAATCCTATTAATTCTCTTTTAATTTTTAATATTTGTACTATTTATTGACCAATAATATTGAAGGCTATTATCAGAGACTTTTACATTCAATCACAATAATAAATTCATCATGCAATATTTAAATATGATATACGAAATCAAAATTCTTATTTCTAAAGAAATATTAAATACATGGCTATAAATAATCGTATAAACCTAATAGTTATTTGAGAGCGTATTTTTCATATTTTTTAATAATGAGATTGTTTGAAATGGTAGATGGTGGACTCCACAAAGCTTGGTTTAGACCCAAAGCATGTAGCCCAATAGAGAAAACCAACTAGCCCATTAGATCCATTATGTCAAGGTCAAACCTCCATAAGCATAGAAAACGATGGTCATATTTAATTCTTACTCGTTTTTTATACCTTTGTCTTTGGGTGGTGATTCGTCCGAGGAAGAATTTGATTAAGCCACTGAAATTACAAATTCAATTACGAGTATATCCTTGTTTAGATATATAGAAGGTTTTAATTTTAATTCTGTTTTTAGTTTGCCGTTTCTTCATAAAACAATTATACCAAAAATAAGAAACTGACATTTTATAACCCCATCTTGTTTTTCCTTTAAGGTATTGACATTTTACAGCCCCCATCTTTTGTTTTTCTTTGTTCTTCCTTTATTGTTAACATTTATTTTACAATAAATCCAGCATACATATATATATATATATATATATATATATATATATATATATATATATATATATATATATATATATATTCCATTGTTATTTTCACTATCATATTTCTTTTTTTTGACAATGAGTCTCATCTTAATATTTATTTTTTTCTTTGGTAATTCTTCTCATAGCTAACTTTTTTCTAAAGATTTTATAAATTGACTTTATACCCCTTCTCTAATTGTTTCTTTTTCTTTGTTGTTTTCGCTACCATTTTTTTTACAATGAATCTCCATCTTAATATTTTTTTTTCTTTGGTAATTTCTTTACATAGCAAACTTTTTATAAAGAGTTTATAAAGGATAAAACTATTACACAATCAACCATTCAACATAAAAAAAAAAAAAAAAAAAAAAAAGAAAAAAAAAAAGAAAAGAAGAAGAAGAAGAAGAAAAAAAAACATAACTTCAAACTAAAGTATATCAAATCACAATAAAATATTGTCCAATAAAGAAATTCAAACTAATGCATATCAAATATTCAAACTACTCATGTGTAGAGGTGTACAGAAAGAACCCGTTTTCCTGAAACCGATACGAAAAAACTAAATCGGTTTTGTTAAAAACATTTTATGAAAAAACTGAACCGACGATTAGGAATCAGATATTTTAAAAACCGAAAACCAATTTCTTTACCTATTTTAAGCCGAAACAGGTTAAGTGAGAAAGTTGGATACACTTTTAAATCAAGTGATTGAAAACCTTGAGATTTTGAACATGAGACTTCTCATTAAATCTTGTGTTCTCATCACTTACATCACTAATATTATCAAATACTTCATTGCTTATTTGGAAGACAAAGATAGAAGTTGACGATTTTAATGTTTGTGACGATTCCATAAACTAAAATTTTAAAGGGTATCATGTATTAGAATTCAATCATTTTTTTTCTATTAAGTGGTTGACCTTGTAATAATTTTATCTAATTAATATGTTTATATCATCTTTAAAAAACATGGTGGTGTAAACAACGAATATATATATATATATATATATATATATATATATATATATATATATATATATATATATATTAAGATGATGGATTTATTGTAAAAAAAGATATTGATGTAAACAATAAAAGGAAGAGCAAGGAAAAAAAAGATGGGGTTGTAAAATGTCGATACCTCAAAGGAAAAAGATGGGATTATAAAATGTCAATTTCTTATTTTTGGTATAATTGTTGTATGAAGAAATGACGAACTAAATGGAATCAAAATCTCCTACATATCTAAACAAGGGTATACTTGTAACTCGACTTTTATTTGAGTGGCTTAATCAATTTCTTCCTTGGAAGAATCAGCGGCCTTTGTCTTTTGATCCTTTAAATTTTTAGAGTTACGATAAGAATTTCAGAAAGATTAAGTTTATGAAACATTTGAAAAGTCATTGAAAAAAATACATTTTTATGGCACGATTTTATGTGAAAGATGATTTGTTTCACACTATCTCGTTTGCTACAAGTTAACATTAAATACAACAAAATATAAAAAGGATTTACGTCTTGTATATTGCATATAGTGATATAAACAACTGAAAGAACATAAAAGTTTCATTTACAAGAAAGTGTAAATAAACATTTAAGGATTCAAATGTCACTGAAGTCTTATAAAGGGTGGAGGTATCCACCATCCGATTCTTTCCAATCTTTTTCATTTTTTTTCTTTTTACTATCTTCCATCTCTTCCATACTATAATATATGTGAATCTATATTTTTCATTTCTTTGATCAATTTATTTTTAATATTTTAATTTATACTATTACTAATTATATAATATATTAATTTACAACACCCTTATGAACAGTAATTCCTTCCTATTGGACCAACATCAATTTTCTTTTTCTTTTTTCTTTTTCAATCGGTGAGTTTTCTTTCCCGATTGATTGCTATTGATACGTGTTGTTCCACCGTTTTCTTGACCAATCTCTTTCATCCACATTTACTACCTCCACTAATCGATATCTTTTCGATTCTTTTGATTTTTCTTCATCTGATTTCTTCTGCTTCATTGTGTCATCCATACCCTTCACCACCTTTCACTTCTCGCTGCATTGCACCACTTTGGAAATACCCCTCATCCATCTTTTATTCATCTTCTACTTCTACCAAAAAGAGGCACCAACCAACCTACTTAGGTTGGTCGTCCTTTATTGTTGGAGCTGATTCCCAGCAAAAGCCCTAAGCTGGAGAGGGGTAGTTGAGACAAACCTCAACCCGCTGCCCTAAATCCAATCATCGACTAAAATCTTTCTTTAAACGACCGTCAGGTTGCCTCACCCTCACCGCCATTGTTTATGCCCTAAATTGATCCTTGTTTTGGTCCCTGTTTTGTTTTCCATTGTTTTTTATTTGGGTTTTCATATTCTCTTTCTTCCACACAGGTTTCGGGTTCTACGATTTTATTTGGGTTTAATTTTGAATTCCATATAAAGTTCCTACCCACATTTGTTTTCTTCTATTCTTTTCACCTATCTGAATTGTTGGTTGGTCGTATTTGATCTAAGAATCGCCATGGAAGGTGAGTTATGTAAAATCTATACTACCATTCTCAATCTCATTTATTTATGGTATTGTTGAGAACGGTATGCCCTTATTGGTCTCATGTATGTCATTAGACTCATGTATGTTATCTGCCCCAACTCCAAAAGTTGTTGACCCTGCTTTGATATTGCAACATCATTCTCTAAGAAAATGTTTCATTTATCCCCCCACTCCACCCAATTAAGGTTGACATTTAAAAGAAAGTTTGATAATGCACTCCAACTGCTCGATGAATGTCATTGATTTGGTTTTGATATATTTTTGGTACATGGCTTTATTAGATAACATCAACCATCATGGTTGATGAAGAATAAAAAGCCTCTTAATTATGTGTCATAAATTGTATTAAAGAAGAGGAAAAGCAATGAAGACCGGGCAAATAAAAGGAAATAGCATTTGGAGAAAATAGTGACTGTAGCAACTCGTTATTTTTCAAGTCAATAAAAGTCAAACTCTATAAATAAAATTCGAAGGTCTGTTCATTTTGTTAAATTCATGAGGGTTAGAATATGATTTAAATCATACAAATTATGTTTTTATATAAGTATTTTGAATAAAATACACTTTAAAATCAAAATTTTGCCCTTTGGAACCGAGAACCCTCGAACCGAAAACCCTTTTTCGGCTGAGAACCCTCAGACCACAAACCCATTGGACTGAAAACGCCTTTCCGGCCGAAAACCCACCCGATATATATATATATATATATATATATATATATATATATATATATATATATATATATATATATATATATATATATATATATTCCCCGAAAAATTAGTCATGTTCTCATTTTTTTCAATCGAAAAAACTCTCATTTTGCTCTCAAGTATCATACAAGAACCTTCAAATCTTCAAGAAAAGTCCTTCAAATCTTCATAGTTTTCACCAACAACACCAAGAACAATCTTCAAATATTCAAGCTGACCAAAAACACCTAGGACCAAGAACTAGTTCTTGACCGAAAACACCTTGCACTGAAAACTTGGTTCTCGGTTGACGTTTTAAGACCGAAATCAAGGATTTCAATGAAGACTAGACCGAAAACACTCATCAACACTCCAAATAATTCCCGGTAATTATTCCTTACATAAAATAAGTGTTGTCTAACATTTTAATTAATTATTTCGCTAATTTAAATATGATTACATGTTTAAATAATATTAGGATACCGTTATTTCCACGTACGCTAGCCTGAGGATCACCTCTACAGTTCCAGTATCCAGACCCGAACACACACCAGAGGTGAGTTCATACTCCTACATTTTCACTATTTTTAATGTTTTCAAGGGGGATACAAGAAAAACACAAGGACTCTTGTGATAATATTCAAAATCTCAAACCATTTCAAACCATAGCAATTGCTTCAAACTGATTACTGCTACATTTTTAACAAAATATATTCACATATATATATATATATATATATATATATATATATATATATATATATATATAGATGGTTCAACAGACTTAAAATTGACAATTCCACCCTAGATCTCGTTCCTTGTTTGGTTGTGGGTTTATTATAGAATTACTTATTCGGCTGTCTTTTCACTCTTGATTATATATTTAGAATATATGTGAGTATAAAACTTATTATTTACCCTTTTGTGACATGTTGAGCAAAAGGGGATTTTATACAAAAATTTTATTATTGCCTCATACATATTGATGAATTGCAATGCTTTTCAGTTCATAACAGAGTATAAATTCAAACTATAATAGGTATAATTTGTGAATCAGTACACTATTTTGCCAAGTTCAATCAATGATACAAGAACATACAGTTAAACTATAATTGGTATAGTTTGAAAATCACTAAACTCTTTTACAAATTCAAGAACACTATACTGGAACATGTATATAAACAATAATTGGTATAGTGCATGTAACACTACTCTATTTCCTAATTCAAAGATACACTACTAAAATGATTATGTAAGTATAATTATTTTACATCACAAAGTACACTACTAAAAGGTAATACATACAAACTCAAGTACAAGAGAACACTACAACACTACATGTAAATTAGTTAATACAGGGTTGTGAGGCACTACTTCATTTTACCCATCAGGGGTATAGGTCCAAGTGCTATAAAATATAACTAGAGTCTCCTGGAGGGAGAGCGTGAATTTGTGTATAGATCTATACAGGACCGACAATCCCACACCTGAGCTACTTGCAACAGCTAGGCTGGCAGGCCTGGGGTGACAAATGTCATAACATTCTGATGCCTGATGAACGTCGTAGAGGCCACTAGTCATATCAAGCATAGTTATATGAAACTCATAATAGTATCAACTAAAGCATTTGTTTACGGGATTAATGCTACTTCAAAGGTTTTTTTAATAAATGAAACTACAATACACTAATTTACACTACAGCTAGTGAATTCTAGGCATTCATAAAAACACTATTACGACACACTACTTTTCTAATACACAGTACACTAGTACAACATACAATTCATTCATGATATAGTTTTACCTATTAATAAGACTAAAGATTAGTAATTCAGAGTACAGTAACAAACATACATTTTAGTCATATGGCCCAAGACTATATTGTTGGATTAGTGTCTAAGTCCATAACTATTTTGGTATGTACTTGACCCGACGGTGCATGGTCTTTTTGGGTTGCCTTCACCAAAGCAACTTGATAGGATGAATTATGGAGAGAAAGGATTAAATATGATTTATTAATATATTATGGGAATAATATATTAAAGTAGAAATCATATTGTTTAATTAATATTAGTCAATAATTAATTGGTAATTAGTTTTGTGACTAAAAGAGATTAATTAAACTTAAGGGACTGGAATTGTAATTATGAGATAATTGCAATTTGGGCCATGGATTGCCTTTTATTATAAGGTGGATGAATTCTATGGGGGAAGCCCATATGAAATCATCCAAGGCCTTAAGGAAAGGGCTCCATGGGTTGCTTAGGGCTTAAGCATCCAAATTAGGGTTTCCTTGTTAGATAACCCTAATTGCCTCACTATATATAGATCCCTTAAGGACCAAAAACGTGGACAAGCTTCTAGCTAGGGTTTCACACGAGTTTTGGTAGCCTCCATCCTCTCTCCTCTTCATCCTCTTGCTTATGGTGTTTGTGAACCATTAGAGGAGTGACACTTGTGACTCTAAGCCTTCCAAAGTCAATACAAGGAAATTTGGGATTATTATTGCTACATAACAATCAAGGTAGCATTATAAACCTATTCTCATGTTAATATGATTATTTGAATGCTAGAATTAGGGTTTATAGTCTTGGATAACTTGCATGTACAATAGAGAAACCTAGATCCAAGCATTAGGGTTTGTATGAGCACATAGGATGTTCTTAAGACCAAAACCCATAAGTGGTATCAGAGCCTAGACTGGTTTCAATTGTATTGATGCATTACATGTTCAAAAAATTCGATTTTTGATGTTCTGGAGGCCGGACTCGCCGAGTCCATAGCTGAACTCGCCTAGTCCATGCAGACTCGACGAGTCCAAGCTTGACTTGACGAGTCAACTCGTCAGATGGGGATATCTTCGCGATTTCTTGTTGTTTTTGCTTATGGATAGTTACCTTATCATATTAGATCAATATAAATCCGATTTTATGATATATTTGACTATATTCTTGATCTAATTGAAGATATTTATCAATTAATAAGATAATTGTTTCCTTATGTGATAATTAATTAATTATTTTGACTAAATTGATAAATTGTTTTGCAAGAAATCATTAAATAAATCAAATATGGATAATTATGTGATTAATTGTTAATTTAGATTATTTGTTATTTGATCCTTATGTTATGAAATGTTTCATATTTTCCCCTTTAGGTTTTATAGTTTAAATTTGAACCCAAAAGTTTTGTTGTTTTGAAATTTAAATAGTTAAAACCCTAATGTTTTGAAAAAGGTTTCAAAACTTTCCCTCAAGTTTTGGAATTTAAAAGTTGATTAAAAGTTTAATTAGGAATGTTAAATTCTAAAACCCTAGTATTGTTTTGAAAAGGTTCAAATCACACCCTTATTGTTTTATTAATTAATTAAGGTGTATAATTAAAAGAAGTTTAATAAATCCATAAAAGGTTTAGGTTTACAATTTAATTGAATTAAAGGTATAATTGTTAAATTTAACCACATAGTATTTTAAAAGTATTAAAATACACCCTATACTATATATAACATTAATAGTCTAACATTATATATATGTATGAGTAAAAGTCAGTCTTACCGTTAGTAGGCCTCATTCACGAAGCTGGTCTATAAGGGGTGTTTAAGGAAATTGCCTATAAAATGGCGATTGAATGGGTATCCACTCTTACCCACCGCACTCTTGACTAGTGGAGGGTCGTTAGCCGAACGGGTAGGATAGGACGAAACCTTCCATTATAAGTATAATGAAGTATAAAAGTAACTAAATGTTTTCATAAAATTCCCAATCTTAGTTACTTAGGCGAAAGTGAATTGATGCAATTCCATGAAATTACACTTTGTGCCCTTACAAAGACGTTAGTGGAGCGTGTGTGGTTTACCGGCACACTAAATGGTTCTAAGAAAAGGTAGCAAAGGGTGACTCAATGTTTTTCATATTTTGGTGGAGCGTGTGTGGTTTACCGGCACATCGAATAGATGATTGTAACATGTGAGGGCACCATGTAAGTTTGCATGGTTATTCACACCCGCTTTGTGATCCTCGGCATCCCAGTCACAAACTAGAGGGGCATATCGAGATTTAAACATGCCATTGAAAGTTCAATGAATCTCAAAGGATCTAGGAGTTTTCATAGATTTAAAACTTAAATTTCTTTTTCAATTTCATGGTGGAAATTAGTGAATCGTCATTCACTTACCTTCGAATGTTCTGCAATTAGGGTTACGGCATCCCTCTCCCGAGTTGTAGAATATTGTGTTGGGTCCTAGCCTTAGTATCTCATTTGGGTGATTTACTAAGGACTCAATCTATCAACTAAATTGAATTCGTTTTTCTCCCGTTTTGTAGATGTCAAAGTTCGACAACTATGGTCTTCCCAAATCCCGTGGAACAAGCATTCCACATGAAGATGATATTCCACGATTCGATCGAGGAACAAGAGGTCATGCTTCACTTCCTCCTCCTCCTCCAATTATTCTCCTTAACCCACAAGTTCGAAGGCTTGAAAAGTTCAAGCTCACTCAAGCCCTTTTGGCAAGTAAACATAAAGAAGGAAAGTCGGTGTGTGCACATGTCCTAGGGATGAAGTCACACATTGATAGGTTAAGAATGTTGGGATCCGTTGTCTGTGAGGAGATGGCTGTTGATTGGGTTCTTCAGTCACTTCCTAACTCGTATAGTGAGTTCATAAGAGAGTACTATATGATGAACTGCGACGTGACCCTTATAGATCTCACCTATATGCTTAATTGCTGCTGAATCAGCAATGGTTTGGCACAATAGAAAAGCAAAGTTGATCGATGAATCTGCCTTCAAGACCTCTATGGATATAGACAATGGAAACGAAAGACATGCTATGATCGAAAGGTGTGATCATAAGACAAAGGCAATGTCTGAAGTAGTTCCATGTCCTGTTCCAAAAGAGTCAATTTGCTTTTATTGCCAAGAGAAGGGGCATTGGAGACGAAGCTGCCCTATTTACCTAAGAGATCTAAGAGATAGGAGAGTCGAAATGTATGGCTCTAATATAGGTAAAATCCATTAACTAACTCTTTTAAGCTTCTATTCTAGATTCTTAATACATAATGTGATAAGATTGCAATTGATGTTTTGTAGGATCGAAGAAAAGAAAGGAAGCTTAAGGGAAGAAGTGAGCAGAATCTAACCGTGAAAGAATGGATTTCGATCTCATTTCTAGAAGATTAGATTCTTGAGCTACTACTTAGAGTTAGAATTAGATTACTAAGAAAGATGTATTAGCATAGTTTTTCAATGAATTGCATTGTAAGGACAAATTTTCCGCAATAAAATAAATTTTGATTTTAAATTTTATTTATTTATCCTTGCAATGGCGTGTATGAAAAATTGACGTTAAAATGTTTCTATAATGGATTTGGTTCTTATTATGTTATTTATGGAAAGTCAAGAATTTACCAAATAGGGAGAGTTTCTCATCGCCCAAGTTTCAATTGGACAGAAACTTGGAATCATGCAACATGGTTGCACGATGAATGAGAAATTTCATATTTGGAAATTAGACTAATTCATTGACAAAGTGTCAAGTGAAGGAGATCGAGCACACAAAGTTGCGTGTTGATCAAGTCCACCATAAGAGTAACAATGATATTCGTCATGATTTACTAAAGTTTTAGTAAATATGATTATACTTACAAGATTAAGTGTAATTATGAATTGATTGAAAAAGTTTAAATCAATAGCAAAATGAATAAGAAGAATCAAGTAGGCAGAAATATAAAAGTTTCTCCATTCTAAGAAGAAGGGAGAGTAGCTTTTATGCTTTATGATAGGTCTTAATGATTAAGAACCATATCTCAATTGATCCTCTAAGTGAGTCTTAGTACAATTGTATGTCTAAGAAGAGGAATCGAGGATTGAAGAAATGGTTAAATCAAGAAGTCAATCATACTTCATTCCAATAACAAGTATTAAAGTTAAGATTGTGACAATGAGTGAAAAGTATTAAAGGTTTATAAAATTCATCAAATGTGGAAAGTTGTGATGTCTTGGATAAGACAAAGACCAACTAGGATCAATTTATAAAGTGTTTTGATAAAAGATACAGTAACTCTTGAATATTTGTTTGTCAAGAAATGGTTATTGACAAGAGAATCTTATATGTCAAGGAGTCAGTGGGAGTCTTAATGGTCTTGAAAAGTTTCAAGAATAAATCAAATAAACCTTATCAATCATCACTAGCACACGAGTTGAGGTTTACAACCTATCGTGTTGACATTATTTTGTTTCTATGCTATTCCAATTGAGTTAATTATGCATGTGAGTTCTATGAGTTCTCATTTTGAACGCATAAAAGGCAAAGCACCTTAATCAATGGAAGGTACATTGATAGGAAAGGGTGAGATGCTTAACTACTTGGAAGACATGGTGGGCAGCTGTGCTACCATAAGGCAAGAAATCAAGATTAAGAAAGTTCGGTCCATATGAGTTTGAATTTGTCGTAAACTTTGGTTTTAGCAAATTCACATGGATAGGAACACATACACCGTTTAAATCTAAGTGTCATAAGATTTCCTCCTTCATGAAAATGATTGTGAGGAAATGCTTTCACTAAGAAAGATTTTAAGAAGATAGTGATTGTAAAATTGCATTCTCAAATTCGATTATGGTTACGGTATCCCTTTCCATAATTTGAATTGTGAGGTTTGGCAATTAGTCTTAATTTTTTAGACACACATATGAACTATCGAAGGCAAAGGTGTATAAGTTCAAGAAGCCTTGATAAAAGATTATCAAAGCACTAAGTATTAGAAACATGAACTTAAGAAATTCAATAAGTATTGTTTTTTCTGAAATTTATGATGTTTATGAATACATGTCGAAGCTAGTGGGAGCATAAGTGTTATGTTTTATAGTAATCATCATGATAGTGGGAGCATAAAAGTTATGATTGTATGATTATTATGTGATAAGTTAAAAACTAACTTGAAGATCGATTAGATCTTTAAAACAGGTAAAGTAATAAACAAGTAAACAGCAAGAACACAAGAATGGATCAAAGATGTCGAATGATTAATCAACAATCCTCAGCAGAGCTCGATAAAGAACTTCTACTGTAGAGGATTTAGGGTTTACAGGAACGATGAAGAAAATCTGTAATCTATCGTAATCGCTATCAATCATTAACCTAATATGCATGCAAGCACATTAATTTATAATAAACCCTAACCGCTCACGGTTGGACAGGCCCAAACCGGAGTAACAAAACATGGACTATTAACCGAGCCCAATAGACGCAATACACAAAAATGCTACGCTACCCAACAATCTCCCCCTTTGTGTTAAATTGGAGCGAGATCACTTTGTCTTCTTACTTGGACCTGCAGCAGGAACCTTCTTCTTTACAGTCTCAAACAGACGAGAGATAAGTGTGAGAATCGTCTGTCTGAACCGAATGTACCAATGTATCATGTCATCAAAATACTTGATATCATCCGCTGTATTTTCCTTGCACCTGTGGATGATCCCCAACACATGCTCAAGACAAGCAGTGGTATAAAGATGTTTATCAGCTAAGGCAAAGAGACATTTCTGTCCTTCACTCCTAGTGAACATGACCGAGTTTCGCCTCGGGTCAGTTTTTCCCATCTTCATCTGGTTTAGATCACTGGCCGAGCCAACATGAGATATCTTCGGTTTCTTCTTGAATACATTTGCAATCTCCTGATCCATCAGGGCGACCTCCATGATATAGCACACCAGCATCCTTTTGAGATGGTCAATGATCGGACCATATTCAGCTTCATTGGTCAGAAGGATGTTTTGCAGGACGATCCAATCATGGGGGTTGAGGTTCGGTAGATCTGCTAAAGAGATGGCATGTTCGGTTTTGCAGATCCCCTGAGCACCTTGAAACGAACATTAATAAACCTCCCTTCAGTGTATGGTTTCAGAACCCGAACGTTGATGATCTTCTGAGCGCTCTAGGTTTGGTACTGGCGTTGAGCGGCCTTCAGATAGAACTCAATCAATTCCCGATCAACCTCCAGATGAGGATGAGGAAACTCGGCAACGTTGGCGAAGGCGTGAAAGATGAACGCCTTTCGGGTTAATGGCATGTCGAACTGAGAGTCGACGGAGTTGTAGCAATCAAAAGAGATTACTGGTTCAAGCCATAAGATGCTCGGGGTGTTGATTGCCTCCTTTATCATCCTCTCAAGAGTCCAGGCAGGAAAAAGAGTTTTCCTACTCTCGAGAAGGTCGTGGGCTTCCTTCTGTTTGCGTTCAGCTTCTTTAGCTTCTCTTGCCACACGAACATTATCATCTTCAACATTGCGATGACTTTTGCGTTTCAGCAAGTCGGCAATAGTTTCTTGATCATCTTCCTCTTCTTCCTCAGCAATTTTCTTGCCTTTATCCTTCACACCCGAACCAGAGGCTTGGCCTACAGGAGGAGGTTCGGTTGTGTGAGTTGCCTTTGAGGAATGAGGTGGTTGCGATCCAGACTCCTTTTCTCCCCCTTGTTTCGGATTGGACACAAAATCAGGTAGCCCTTCAATTTTACTTAACAGATCCAGGGCAGGAGCAAGCTTCTCTGCAAGGGTACGCCTCACAGAATGATTTAGGATCGGATCGTGCGCTTCGAGGATGTTAGAGATGGCTGAGTGGACATCCGAAACACACGTCTTGATAACCTCCCGTTCGGACCGAAGAGCGTCAATTTGTTGTTGAGAATTGGAAAGTTGAGCACTCTTGACCTTTAGGGCAGTGGTCTTCCTTGCCAGAACATCCATCAACGAGTTCTCAGCAGCCAGATCCTCTTGGAGTTTAGAGAGGCGCTCGTCAATAGAGGCACGGAGGGCAGAGTTGTCGTCTGTCAAAGATTGACGAAGTGTGGCAAAGGACTTCAACTCCGTAGAGACAAACGTGGCCAACTGCTGAACAATTGGTTCCAACGTAGTCTTGGTAGCATCTGCACTCTCCTGTAAATATTTTAACAGGGTAGAGGCATCAGAGAATAGTTTATCGACTTTTTCGGTCGTAGCCTCACAGGCTTTCGTCGAGGCATCTATGGCGGCGGTGGCAGAAGCGACCGAATCTTGCTGAGCCCTTGAGAAGGCATCAACAATCTTCTGAAGAGCGGCTTCAGAGAGGGATGATTGAGATGTAGAGGAAGAGGCAATGAGCAAGTCGACCTTGTCATGAAGCTCCTTAAGATGCTTCTTTGTGACCGGAGCGTCCTCATCATCATCACTCTGCACGTGAAACGGACTGTAATAGACCGAATCAAATGTCATGTTTTCCCCGCCAAGGAAAGGCTTATCTCCGTCAGAGGCATGACCGGGAGATGGTCGTGGTGGTGAAGCTGGTGATGTAGTGGTATGAGTAGGTTCAGGTTGAGTGGTTTCGGGTGTAGGGGTAGGTGTAGGTTCGGTTTGTTTTTTAGTAGGGGTAGGTTCGGGTGCGTTTTGGGTTTCGGTTGTGTGTATGGGTTCGGTTGCTGGTGGTGGTTCGGTTGCATCGGTATGAACCCCCGTATCAGATACGTTGGTTGTAACCTTTGCAGTGGATGTTGTTGTAGCATCGGTAAAGATGGGTGGTGGCATTGGGAATGAAGTTTTGGGAATATAGGTAAAGGGGTTTATGGTGGGAATGGAAGTAGGAATTGTTTGAGTAGGAGAGGGAATTGGAGAAGTATGGATTTTCATGTCAGGGGTAGGTGATATGGGTGGTGTGTTGCCCCTTGGAGGTGTGTTGCCTCTTGGAGAGTCGTCAGAAGCCGAACTCTCACCCTCCGACTCACTGGAAGAGGAAGCGATAATCAGCTTTCGCTTTGGTTGTTTCTTTCGCCTCTTCTGCTGCTGTGACTGAGCAGCTTTGGTAGCTTTCCTCTTTTTAGGAGAAGGGCCTTTAGCCCCTTTCGCCACCTGTTTCCCTTTATCTGCCTTCTTGCCTCTCGGAGCAGGCCTGTTGGCATCGTGAATGGATTTCAGCATCTCCGGCGTGAGATCCCTCGGACCAGATTTCTTGAACTCTTTGTAGGTCCGGATGATCCTGCTGTCAGCTGGAACATCAGCGTACATGGTTTCCGGAATGGAACCATTGAATGGGAATTTTGAAGCATCGGAGACGATTATCTTCGTGGTATGGAATGTACCAATCGAAGACATCGGTGCGCCGGTGACAGTGGGAATGTTGTACTTGTCCATGACCCACTTCGTAATCAGGGTCCAAAACCTCGCATACGACACCTCAGAATGCCGTGAAGAAGAAGATAAACTTTGGATGAGTTGTTGCCAGAGAACAAACCCATAGTAGACATTAATGTCGTTGTAGACACCGTACAAGATGGACAGGAACAGTCGATTGGAGCCATCTGAACCAGAGCTTCTTTCTGAGAGACCCTTGAATAGCACAGTGAACATCCCGTTCCACTGTGGCGGCAAACACGATTTCTTGAACTTAGCGACGGAAGTTAGCGCCTCCGTATACCCCATATTATGGAACATGTTGAAGAGGTGCCCCATCGGAATTGTCTCTGGATGAACTCTTGCAGGATCAGCTTCAAACCCTAGCAGAGAGCAAAAGCGTTGCTTGGAGATGGACGCTTTGTGATGAGAAACTTCGAAGAAGATCCTATCGACCACTTTATCATAATGAGCAGTCGCATAGATCTGCGACAGGAACTCCATTGGCACTGATTCCGCCCTTGAAAGTGTAGGTGCAATTGGTGAATACTTCAAGCACTCGATGATTGGGAACATGTAGGAGTCATATGCGTGAGGGGTTAAGTCGATGATGAGACACTTTTGAGGGCGAATGGGAAGGATGTGAGAAGTAGCGTGAACAGAGGATGAATCTGCCAGTATTGAAGAGAGGGAGGAAGATGATGAACAGTTAGGGTTCAGGGAATTCTTGCTCTCTTGGGAATTTTGATTGCAGTAAAGAGGTAAATGGTAGAGGATGTCGCCTTTTATAGTGGGTTTAAGGAGAGAGAAAGATCTGCCCAAATCTTCTATCGAAATACCAAGAGTTTTCCGGAGGTGACTGATGCGTGACAGTTGGGGAACCGATGACCACGCATGAGAGAGAGTGTCAGATTCCGAAGAACACGCCTCCCATCAAGCGCCATTTCTAATAAACCGTTTCAAATTCACACGCGCCCTTTCTGTGTCAGAGAAGAACCGTTTCAAATTCGCACACGCGTCTGCGACGTCAGTTAGAGATTAGACGTTTCAAATTCGCACGCGTTCCCTTTTCCGCCGGTTGAAATCAAATCAATTAAACTCGCGCCTGAGTCAGCAACTCTTCATCTTATCCCTTTAAAGTGTAACGGCAGTTAAATAATACGCCCACGTGGATTAAAATTGACCTCAACTTTTAATCAACCACCAATCCAATGAAATAACCTGTAATTATTAGAACCAGAATTTTGAAAAATCAAAGATTTTCGTGCTAAGGGTGTAAAAGAAAAGAAATAAAGCAATCCTTTTTAGGAAAAGTTGTGATGTCAATAAAGACACGAAACAAATGATCCCGGGCACGAATCTCTTCCTTCAAAGTCAAGAGAGACCTTAAAGTGTTAGTGTGGTTTCCCGTTGAATAACGATCAAACACTTATTAAGAAGTGATGAAAGGCTTCTTTTAATTAGGCTTCTTAGGGTGGCTTTTGCTTTGATTCAACAGTCCTAATCTTGAAATAAGATAGAAAGTGAACAAAGTACTTGTGAGACCGGTGTAGTCTGTTGAACAAGTAGGGTTGAAATAAATTTTAAAGTGGCTGGGAAATATAAAATCTCAATAAAAAATTTACAACTGGATCCCAAGGGAAGAAATGTTATGGTGTGTAACAATTTCATAGGAATCACACAAACTAAAATTTGAGATTTCATGAAGATACGTCCGTCAATTTATTAGTGAAAACTTGAGCAAATTAATTGTTCACCGTCAATTCAGATTGGGTATTGAATTTTGGGTTTCACTCAGCTCGTAGTGGCACGAAACTAAGATCATAAACGCATTTTTTGAGTAACCATAAACCTCAGTGGTAATTTCTGAGAGTCTCAAGGGTTACGTTGGTGAAACGAATTTAATGGAGAAATGTAATAGAGATGGTGTAAGAAATCAAAGTACCTCTGCTGTGAAAAGTAGGACTAAGCAGAAAACTCTTATCTCATGTAAGAAGAGAGTTAGGTAGCTCACGATTAGAATAAATGTGATAGCCTAATTGGGAAGACAAGGTTTGTGTATACCAAGTCATTAAGGCTATTATTCAGAATCTGATGAGGCTTTGGGCACATACAGCAGCATGCTTCTAGGGACACTTAACTAATTCAACAATTTCCCCATAAAGAACGAACACACAAATAAAATTAAAGACAAAAAGCAAACAAAGAACAAAATATTTTTGGAGTTTTTGATATATAAAAAAATAAATGATAAAAAAAATAAAAAATAATAAAAAAAAATAAGACTAAGAAAGAAAATAAAAAGATTAAAAAAAAAACTTTGGAACCGAACCCGAGCGTTCGGTTGATTTCGGTTGTGAAAAATTTTGAAAAACCGAACCCGAGCGTTCGGTTGGTTTCGGTTTTGAAAATTTTTGGAAAACCGAACCCGAACCTTCAGTTGGTTTCGGTTTTGAAAAATTTTGAAAAACCGAACCCGAGCGTTCGGTAGGTTTCGGTTTTGAAAAACTTTGGAAAACCGAACCCGAACCTTCGGTTGGTTTCGGTTTTGAAAAATTTTGGAAAACCGAACCCGAGCCTTCGGTTGGTTTCGGTTTTGAAATATTTTGAAAAACCGAACCCGAGCGTTCGGTAGGTTTCGGTTTTGTAAAATTTTGGAAAACCGAACCCGAACCTTCGGTTGGTTTCGGCTTTGAAAAATTTTGAAAAACCAAACCCGAGCGTTCGGTAGGTTTCGGTTTTGAAAAATTTTGGAAAACCGAACCCGAACCTTCGGTTGGTTCGGTTTTGAAAAATTTTGGAAAACCGAACCCGAGCCTTTGATTGGTTTCGGTTTTGAAAAATTTTGAAAAACCGAACCCGAGCGTTCGGTAGGTTTTGGTTTTGAAAAATTTTGGAAAACCGAACCCGAACCTTCGGTTTATTTCGGTTACCGAAGAAATTAGATTTTCAAAAAGGAAATACTTTTGATAATGAAAGAAATGTAATAAGAGCAATTATACATGAAATTTACAACCAAGAAAACTACCTTTAGTTGATGAGCGAAGTGCAGATTATCTAACCGAACCAGAGCGTTCGGTTCATTTCGGTACATGAGTACAACAACCGAACCCGAACGTTCGGTCTATTTCGCTTCTTACTTGTGAGTTTGAGAGGTAGTTTGAGGTACTGACTCTGATTCCATCATACCTAGCCCTTGTAGAATTTTGTTGAATGTCGCTTCAGGAAGAGCTTTGGTAAAGACATCAGCCAGTTGATCAGTGGTTCTAACAAAGTGAATTTCATCGTTTCCATCTTCCACATGATCTTTGATGAAGTGATACCTCAGTGCTATGTGCTTAGTCTTGGAGTGTTGCACTGGGTTATGACAGATCCTAATTGCACTTTCAGAGTCACAATATAGTGGGATCTTTTTCATATTGAGTCCATAGTCTCGGAGTTGACTCTGGATCCAAATCACTTGAGAGGTACAGGATGCAGCTGCAATGTATTCTGCTTCAGTTGTAGATAAGGACACATAGGTTTGTTTCTTTGATTGCCAGCTAACCAACTTCCCGTCAAGGAATTGGCAGCCACCAGTGGTGCTTTTCCTGTCGAGTCCACAACCTCCAAGGTCTGCATCTGAGTAGGCTTGAACAAAGAAGCCTGAGTTGGAAGGATACCACAGACCTAAAGAGGTAGTTCGCTTGAGATATCGTAGAATGTTCTTCACTGCAAGCATGTGAGGTTTGCGTGGGTTTGCCTGAAATCTAGCACAATAACAAACAGAAAACATTATGTCAGGCCTGCTAGCAGTAAGATACATCAGTGAACCAATCATCTGGCGATAAAGCGTAATATCAACTGCCGGTTTATCCAAGGATGGAGTGAGCTTGGTGCCGAACGCCATTGGAACTTTGACTTTTGAATCTCCCATCATGCCAAATTTTGCAAGGAGAGTCATCGTGTAAGCTTCCTGATTAATAAAGATGTCTTCGGGTCCCTGTCTAATATTTAAACCAAGGAAAAAGTTAATAGGACCCATTGAGCTCATTTCAAATTTAGTCTCCATCAACTTTCTGAATTCAGCTGTTAAGCTGGGATTCGTTGAGCCAAAGATGATATCATCGACGTAAATTTGAACAATCATAAGGTGGTTACCTTCCTTCTTGCGAAAGAAGGTTGGGTCAACCGAACCTTGTTTAAATTTGGACATCTTTAAAAATTTTGTCAGCGTTTCATACCAGGCTCTCAGAGCTTGTTTCAGTCCATACATGGCTTTGTCCAAAATGTAACAGTGATTAGGATACCTTTCATTTATGAATCCGGGAGGTTGCTCCACGTACACTGTTTCTTCGAGTTCACCATTGAGAAATGCACACTTGACGTCCATTTGGTAAACTTCAAAGTTTTTGTGTGCAGCATAGGCGAGAAAGATTCTAACAGATTCCAGCCTAGCAATAGGAGCAAAAGTCTCTTCATAGTCAGTTCCTTCCTCCTGACAGTATCCTTTCACTACCAGACGTGCTTTGTTTCGAATCACGTTCCCTTCCTTGTCCATTTTATTCCTGAAGACCCATTTGAGACCAACAACCGAGGCATCTGGAGGATTTGGAATAAGTCGCCAAACTTTGTTTCTTTCGAATTCATTCAGTTCGTCTTGCATAGCTTGAACCCAATCGGAGTGATCAAGAGCAGTGTTAACTGTCTCTGGCTCAACTTTTGATACGAAGGAGTTAAACATGCAGAATTCCACTTTTGAAAACAAGGAAGTTTGTTTTGCCTTGAGTTGTGATCGGGTCAGAACTTTTTCAGATTCATCCCCAATGACTTGAGAGACAGGATGATCTCTGGTCCATTTGACGAGAGGAGGGTAGTTAGGATCAAAGGTAGGATCCAATTTAGCGTTTATCATCTCTTCTGGTTTGGATTGACTTTCATAGTCATAGGACATGTCGGCATGCTCCCCCTCGACAGATAAGCTTTCAGGAATGTCTTGAGTATCTTGAGCTACAGAGGTTTCTTGTGGTGTTGAGCATTCAGGTGTTGATGCACCTTCGGGTGTTGAGGCACTTTCGGTTGGTGTGGTACTTTCGGTTGGTGAAGTGCGTTCGGGAGCAGCTTGAGAACGGTTCTCCCCCTCAACATGTGAGCTTGGCTGTGATGACGATGGCGAATCCTCCCCCTCGACTCAAGCATTGTGTTGTGGAGGATTGTCAGAACTTGATTCTCCTTCATTCATTCTCCTTGCAGCATCGTCGACCAGTTGCTTCAGATGATCTACCTTGTTGTCTGCTGCGCTGGCTTCTGAGAGAGTGGCCTTCTATGGTTCATCAAACAACTTCATGAACTTCTCAAATAGATTAGCGATTGAGGCTGTGACCTGGCCAGTTTGAGGAAAGATTTCTCCAGTTGTGTCCTCGTTGGCCTTCAGCTTTTTGACATAGCTGTCATCAAAAGTCACATAATAGGTTTCTTCTATTTTCCTCAAACGCTTGTTTAATACCCTATACGCTTTAGAAGTAAGAGAGTAGCCCAGAAATATCCCTTCGTCAGCTTTGACATCAAACTTGTTGCGGTGTTCTTTAGAATTGAAGATGAAACACCGTGAACCAAACACATGGAAGAATTTGACATTCGGCTTCCTGTTGTTGATGATCTCATAGGGAGTGAGAGTGAAACGCTTATTGAGATAAGACCTGTTCTGTGTAAAACAAGCAGCAGAAATAGCATCAGCCCAAAAATAAAGAGGTAAGGAAGCGAAACTTAGCATGGTTCGGGCTGCTTCACATAAAGATCGGTTTCGTCTTTCGACAATTCCGTTTTGTTGAGGTGTGTAGGGAGCTGAGAAGTTGTGACTGATTCCTTTTTCTGCCAAGAATTCTTCGAATTCTTTATTTTTGAATTTCAGTCCATTGTCGCTCCTGATGTTGCGAACGACTTTCTTCAGCTGTACTTCAATTTGCTTGATGAACACCTTTAGCTTGTGAGTCGCTTCAGATTTAAGCTTCAGAAAGAACACCCATGCAAAACGCGAAAAATCATCAACAATAACAAGAATGTACTTGCTACCACCGATACTTTTCATAGATGAAGGACCACACAAATCAATATGAAGTAATTCTAGTGGTTCAACAACTTTAGTGTTTATTATATATGGATGATTTTGACGACTCTGCTTCCCCATTTCACATGCAGCACACAAATGGTCTCTATCGTACTTGAGCAATGGAAGATTTCGAACATGACCTCCAGTGACAAGTTTGTTGATGTCTTTAAAGTTGAGATGAGAGAGCCTTCGGTGCCACAACCAGCTCTCATCAAATTGTGCTTTTGATAACAGGCAGATAGCTGGGTTTCCCTTGATGGGTTTGAGGTTCAGGGGAAACATTTCACATTTACGCTCCGATTTGAGAATAACTCTTTTCGTTTTCTTCTCAATGATTTCAGAGCCCTCATCGTCGAATGAAACTTTGAGACTGGTACCTCCAACAAGTTGAGATACACTGATGAGGTTGTGTTGTAATCCTTCCACGTATGCAACCTTCCGTATCGTGAAATCACCATTTGTAATCATTCCGTAGCCTTTTATGGTGCCGAAGGAGTTGTTCCCGAACTTGACGTTTCCACCATTTGAAAGAGACCTGTATTCCCTTAGCTCTTCCTTCCTTCCTATCATGTGACGCGAGCAGCCACTGTCTATGTAC
This sequence comes from Lactuca serriola, assembly GCF_051521515.1. Classification (NCBI taxonomy): domain Eukaryota; kingdom Viridiplantae; phylum Streptophyta; class Magnoliopsida; order Asterales; family Asteraceae; genus Lactuca; species Lactuca serriola. The sequence continues at coordinate 227,831,539 of NC_136412.1, forward strand.
CATTCTTCGTCAAACTGCTCGTCACTGATAACCTGCAAAAATTAAGAAGATTTAGGAACCCAAAGTTTCTTGGGTCCTCGTGAGCCTTTCACAGGAACAGGAATAGTAAGAGAGATGTCAACAAGGTATGTTCTTTTTATTAGTGTTGTTTCATCTTTCTTTTTGATGGTGAAAACCTTAATTTTATTGGGATTCATGGCTTTTGGTTTGGACTCTGGTTTAACTGCTGAGACCTTTGATTTTCCTTTCGGTTCAGTTGATGATTGAGGTTTTTGAGAGTGACCAGAATGGAATTTAGAACGAGGTGCAGAAGAGTTAGAAGAGTTTGAAGAATTAGAAGAGTTAGAATGATAGAACTTAGATGGAGATGACTTCTTGACTGGAGATTCTAGGTGACCCTTTTGCTTTTGATCATTAGTGGGACCGACCCTAGAATTTTGATCTCTTTTGTTCTCCGAACCGAACCTTTGCTTTCGGTTGATGTAGTTCTCTGAACCGAACTTCTGCTTTCAGTTGGAGTCATTCTCTGAACCGAACCTTTGCTTTTGGTTGATGTTTTTCTCTGAACCGAACCTCTGCTTTCGGTTATTATTGCTCTCTTGTGATTCAACAGGACTTTTCTCTGACTTTAAGTTCCTGTCTTGATGTGAGAAATAGGCATTCTGAGATTGCCAAAACTGTTTTCTTTCAGAGAGATTCTTCCTGTATCTCTGATTCCTTTGCTGTTTTTGATTTCTCATCTGCTTCGGTTGATGATGGATATTAGCTTTCGATTTCTGTTTTTCCTTAGTTGGTTCACTCTGAACTGATGATGTTTCGCTTGGTGGAGTGACTTCTTTTGTAGGAATTCCTTTTTCTTGAGGAACATCTTTTGTACCACTAGTGCTTGGCACATCGAAGCTGTCAGGTTTATTCAAAGGTTCTGGCACATATCTGCCTTTGCTTTTCCATGAGGTCCTTTCAGACAAACGTACCGTTTCATCAGCATTATCAATGGGAGCTGAACAGAAGAACTCGTCACAGCCATCAGCATTGTCTTCGTTTACAATGGCAGTGAGTTCAGCGGTCTGATGTTCGGTTATGCCTGTGACCTTATACACCTGATTTGGAGTGGTTCTGACCTTTTGATATACTACTGCCTTCTCTGCAAGAATCGGGGACTTTTGTTGGGACATACGAGCGAACTCCACTGAATTTTCTGAAATGAGATTCTTGTGGTTTTCAGGTTCGCTCTTGACAAATTCTGAACAGTCAACTGTGTCCTTTACAGAAATTTCACTCATATTATCGTCCTCATTAAGCTCAAATGCATTTTCAACATCAATTTTATTTTCTAAGCTCAAGTTGGCGTTCAATGAGTCAAATTTTTGTATGGTTTCGGTCCTCAGTTTCAGTTTATCATTTTCATCCAAAAGGTTTTTAAGCATGTCCTTATGGTCCTTGGACTTTATGAAAGATTCGATTTTGTCTAGTCCATACATATACGTCGGATTAACATCGTCAGATGAAATAACACTTTCACAGTTATAAGCCTCAGCATCAATTTCATCCTCCTTAAACTCAAGGAAGGGTAAGATCATGCGATGAATCTTTTGTCCTATTTCACAATCCAAATGAAGCTGAGTGATATTAGTGTAAAGATGTTTAGCAATCAAACAAAAAAACATTTCGCTGTTTTAAAAGCTTTAAATTGTCTCTTTGCAAATAAATGTTTTCATCTTTTGTTTTGATCAACTCCGACTCCTTCAGTTCGATCCACATCCGTCGTTCCTCACTCTTTGAAGACACCCTGCTTAATTGGTCAGTTAGGTTAGAATTGGTGACTCGAGTTTGAGTTAAACTACTGTCTAGATGAGAGATTCTTGAATTAACACTTTTTAGTTCCTTTTCGTATGAGCATTGTGGGACTTTGAATGAAACAAAAACGGATTGTACCTTCTTGATCAGTTCATCAAGCTCGTTGAACTGCACGCTTAGCGTTTTAGCTGTAAAGCACAAATTATGTTGCTCCTTCGTGTCTTCATTCCCACCATCTGTGTTGTATCCCCTCATCTGAGATACGTCGGACACCATTAGGCATTTTCCACCACCGCTCTCTTCTTTCGCCACATAAGCCTTTCCATGAGAAGGCTTCCTCACTTCATCATCTTCAGAGTCGGTTAACCAGACCTCCACGCCACCGAACTCATCATCTGCTACCGAACCCTGCACAATTAAAGCATTCATAGAAGGGTTAGCAGTAGATTTCTTCTTCCTGATCTCATCCAGCTTTTTCTGCAACAAAGCTTCTTCATCCTTTTCCTCGTCCTTTTCTGCCATTTTCTTGAGGACGCAATCTTTTGCATAGTGGTTCTTTCCTCCACAGTAATAGCAGCTCACTCCCGAATCTCCTTCAGCCTTCGGTTCCTTCTTTAATTCTTCTGCCTTCGGATCATCTTTGACCTTTTCAGAACTGTAACTCCCCTGCCAGTTTCGGTTTTTGTTGGTGGGGAATCTCTTCTTGATGAACCTCTTGGGGTTTGACACCATCATAGCATAGTCCTCAGAAGTGAGGTCATAGTCCTCCAAGTTGAGGTCTTCTTCTTCCATCACCGCTTTGCTTTTTGACAGGAGGGCCAACGAACCTAGGCTTGAAACCACATTTTTCTCATGTAACACTATCTTTTCTTGAGATTTTAGGATGCCCACCAGTTTCGCCAAAGAGTAGGATTTGAATTGCTCATGCGCTTTAACTGTGGACACAACTACTCTCCACTCAAATCTGAGGCCGTTCAAAAACGTAACCTTCTGCTCAATAAGCTTCCTTTCGATGTCATGTTTAATCATCTTGCTAAGAAGATGATTGAAGCGATCGAATGTTTGAGTCACGGTCTCTTCGGCTCCCTGCTTGAATTCACCAAACTCAGACAAGAGTAAGGTTTGAATGGAGTGTTCAAGATCTTCGTCTGTAGAGTATAATTCTCGTAGCCTGTCCCAAATTTCTTTTGCAGTCGTGCATGAACTCACCAGCCTGAAAGTATCGGATTGAAGAGCGAATCTGATTAATCTCAACGCTTTGATATTGCACTGAAATTTATCTTTTTCGTCTTGAGCAATGTCTTTAACGTCTTTCAAAAGATCATTATACTCCTTTTTAGTTTTAATAATCCTTGAAGTTGCTGAATGAGAAAAGGGTCCAGAAACGATTGCTTCCCAGATGAGGTATCCATTGTCCTCAGATCCTATAACATAATCTTCAAAGTGATGCGCCCAGACTTCATAATCATGGGTGTACAGGATGTGAATCTTCGTTGTTGATCCAATGTTGTTCGAAATATTAATAGGATTGGATTGCGACTCGTCCATACTAGATCGAATAACCTGTTAAAAGATCAGACTTGTAATGTAATAAATTAGGGCAAAACAATAAATATCGAGTTACGTCAATTATGGGATGACGACTCAATAAATATCAGTAAATGCGGAATAACCCTAATCGAAATCTTTTTCACAGAAAAGAAGTGTATGATTTACACAGCCTCCAGCTCTGATACCAATTGATAAGTTAAAAACTAACTTGAATATCGATTAGATCTTTAAAACAGGTAAAGTAATAAACAAGTAAACAGCAAGAACACAAGAATGGATCAAAGATGTCGAATGATTAATCAACAATCCTCAGCAGAGCTCGATAAAGAACTTCTACTGTAGAGGATTTAGGGTTTACAGGAACGATGAAGAAAATCTATAATCTATCGTAATCGCTATCAATCGTTAACCTAATATGCATGCAAGCAGATTAATTTATAATAAACCCTAACAGCTCACGGTTGGACAGGCCCAAACCGGAGTAACAAAACATGGACTATTAACCGAGCCCAATAGACGCAATACACAAAAATGCTACGCTACCCAACATTATGGAAAGTATTGCAAGTTGGCAACATTAACTATAGAAAAACAAGAGTCATACCTTGCAAAGTAGTAAGGGTTGTAAAGTTGTTTTGCTATAATTAAGGGAGAGAATATTATGCTTCATTTCAAATCTAAAGGCTTAGGTTGTGGAATGTTAATAAATTTAGTCAAAGGTACATAGTGTGTTCTTGAAATTTCGATTATGATTACGGCATTCCTCTTCACAATTCGAATTTTGAGAGCATAGCAAATAAAACATTATGTGTCGTGTCCCATAGGCTTTGCGTATAGGATTGATTGCAAATGCTTCAATGTTTGACCATTCTAAAAATTTTCCAAATGTCTAGCGCATTTAGAGGGAAAAGGGGCTAGAATTGGTTTTGACTAAAATAATTAAACAACTATCAAAGGACAATCCAAAGTTCGACGATGATTGGTTGCTTGTGAGTAGTTGGAAGCATGGTATTGAATGGAGCATATCGACACTATTATGAATAGAAAATATTCTATTAAGAATGAGTTGTCATATGGAAAATATGGAAACGTGTCCATATGGGGAATTGAATATTGAAAATCTATGTCTAGATTAGAAACTTCTATGCAAAAGGATGTTCAAAGGAATGTACTTTGAGTGAGAGACATCATATCTAAGGAATTGTCTTGTAACAATTTCCGATAGAGGACTTTGTAATATCATTGGCAATAGTCTTTGTGACTTTGGTGCAGTGAAATTACGAAAGGATAATTGCATAAAATGTTAGAATCTAGCATATTCTATAAGTAGCAAGAATTTGATATTCTTTCACTTATGGAAAAAGGATTTGGAGTTGTGAAATGAGAATGATTGGAAATGTGTTCAATTTGATCTAATTCACAAAGTAAGAACCATAGGTAAACATTGTGTGCATGCTAGGAGCATGGGACAAGTGTTTTAATTCAAGTAAGAAGTTGATTAACCGAAACAACAAATAATGAGTAATCAATATGGTGATAAATAAAAGGTGTTTTATTTATACTCAAAGGTTTGAGGCCATATGGGATTAGTATTATTCTTGTGTTTCACTTTGCATGTTTTGACTTCCAGAATAATTGAGATTATTAAGAATAATCGAATTAGTCGAACAGGCCACAGTCGTTCATATGTTGGAAGTAGGTATGAATGAAGACTGTCGTGAATTGGTGTGTGGATTGTTTAAAGAGCATTAGACATAAGCAAATGTTTGCTGCAATGTTCATGAGTGCTTATGAATATGATTTGAGCATTGGATTAAACCCAAGCTCACTTGGATCACTCCATGAATTGTATTACGAGTGATTAGTGAGACGATAACATCATATATTCTTGAAACCGAGATGTGTGAGTTGTATCTTGCAAATCGGTTGCACATTGATAATATGTAAACGCACTAGTATCTTGGTGTTATAAAACATATTATTGTGTGTGATTCGGTGAGTGAGTGCAAGCGAGCATTGTATTAAAGTTTATCCGTTCCTTTTATCCAAAGTAGGATAAAAGCGATATCTTTGGGCCCCTTGATGATTTAGTGATGACAAACGTAAATGCTCGGCCGGGCTGGGGCTAATTTGATTTGTTCAATTAGTCAGTCGTCATAAATCGGAATCGAGATATAGTACAAAGAGAATGATTTGAAATCATATCTCATATGATATCTAGAATGGAGGAATATATGATCCCTTATCTAAGGACACGCGTATCTGATAGGATCAGAGTTGACAGCGGCTTTGGAAAGCTACGATTGCAGATCAGGATCTGAAGTCATATGCAGAATAGTTATTAGACTTATCCAAGTGGGAGACTGTTGGATTAGTGTCTAAGTCCATAACTATTTTGGTATGTACTTGACCCGATGGTGCATGGTCCTTTTAGGTTGCCTTCACCAAAGCAACTTGATAGGATGAATTATGGAGAGAAAGGATTAAATATGATTTATTAATATATTATGGGAATAATATATTAAAGGAGAAATCATATCGTTTAATTAATATTTGTAACGTCCCAAAATTTAAGACTAAAAATTTCATTTAATAAAGTATCACTTAAAGTAAAATCATCATTTCAAAACATGAACAGAGTATTAGTTTTCAAAACACATGTTCATTATCAGAGTAAAACATTCTCAGGCTGTCTAATCTATGGTGTGTGCCATGCGATCATCCCGAACTCCATCATCCGCTACCAGAAGTACCTAAAACCAAAACTGAAAGTCGTAAGCACGAAGCTTAGTGAGTTCCCCAGATACCTCATACCATACAAAAGAGCTATACATAATCGACTTATCCATAATCAAATAAGGTGCTATGTACCAAACATAGTCTTGCCATTATGCCACGGGCCGCGCGTGGTCTTCCTGGTCAAGCCTGGGCCGCTCCCTGGGTCTTACAAAAAAGTCAAGGGCCACCCCCTGGTCTTACAGACATGTGCCAAGGGCCACCCCCTGGTCTTTTATGCAAGTATCACAAAGACAACCGTACATACTACTCTACATAGCTAAACAGCATACAGTGTGCCAAAAGCCACCTCCTGGTCTTTCATATATAATAGCATACAATGCGCCAGGAGCCACCTCCTGGTCTTTCATACATATTGCCTAGGGCTAACCCCCGGGTCTTCCTGTCATACATAATAACATACTGTGCGCCAGGAGCCACCCCCTGGTCTTTCATGCATATTGCCTAGGGCTAACCCCCGGGTCTTCCTATCATACATAATAACATACTATATGCCAGGAGCCACCCCCTGGTCTTTCATGCATATTCTAAATGGGCCGACATTGGTGCCTTAGACCCATACAAACAGTGAGGAGACTCACCTCGCGCTGCTGAACTCTGCTGATAATCCTCTGGCTGCTGACCGACAACTCTCTGAACTCCTGCTCCACTCGCTCCCCTAGCTACCAATGTTAAAGCAACACTGAGTCTAACTGACCCCGGAAAGACAACCAAGTCAACTCAGGTCAAAGTCAAAGTCCTGGTCAAAGTCAACCTTCCAGGTCAACCCTACTCGCCGAGTCCACTTACTGACTCGCCGAGTTCTTATGCTCAAAGTCCTTCCAATCGCCACTTGACTCGCCGAGTCAGCCCCTGACTCGCCGAGTCTACAGATTCCCGAATCCTGTCCTGACCAACTCACTGAGTCCTTGCTCGACTCGCTGACCCGAGTCTTAACTCGAAGGGTTTGGGACCACGCGACCTGACTCGCCGAGTCTAAGAATAGACTCGCCGAGCACAAGGAAATCTTCAACCAACTCGCCGAGTTGTTCATCCAACTCGCCAAGTCCATGCCCATCTTCATCCGACTCGACGAGCTGATCATCCCACTCGTCGAGTTCCTCCTCATCTTTAAGCTACTCGCCGAGTCCACTCGAAGGACTCGCCGAGTCCATTCAGATCTACATACATGCAGAGGACTTTCGAGTCATGCATGGACTCCAAACTGTAGATCTACCCTTCCCAAGCCTATCCCCCACGTAAAGTTGCAAACTTTACGTGTAGAGAGGGAGATCTAGGCAATAAGCACCATAAACTAGGGTTTAAGGCCAAGGGGCTTCAAAATTGACTCAAGGGTTGATACTTTATGCTTCTCCAGTCCATAACACACTTGGATCTGAAGTAGCAACTCCAGATCCGGCTCCTAACTCAAAGAAATATCATTATGGCTAAAGAGCCCCAACAACCACACATAAATCTAGATGCAAAAAGGGTCCAGGAACTAGTTTATACCTCCAAAAGCTCATAAATGTCTTCCCAATCCTGGATCTACAGCCCCCTTCTTGCACTCTCAAGATTCTTCTTCTTTCTCCAAGCTAAATGCACTCTTGAAGGAAATAAATGGCTCAAATAGAGGATATGGCAGCTAGGGTTCGATATCCAGGGCTTAAGAGGCAGTAAGGAACCCTAGGAAGAAGATTAAGATGTTTATATAGGCTCCAAGTCCCGAATTTAGGGTTTTCCACGCACAGACCAGACTCGCCGAGTCACCTTGGCCTACTCGCCGAGTCGGTCACTTACTCCTCGGCCCGGATCCCGCTCGGACTCGCCGAGTCCCTCCTTGCGCTTGAACTGCACCAAGAATTCTTCCCATGTCAATTGCAGTGGCTTATTAGGGCTTAAGGTCTTCCCTAGAGTGTTCCACCAACGAACGGCTCCACCTCGGAATTGTCGCACGACATAGATAGTTTGCAACTTACCTCTGCAGCCACACGTCATGAAGGCTAGCTCCATTTCGGAGATCAAATCCATAAACCCAATCGGATCCTCCTTTCCATTGAAGGTCGATGGTTTGCAAGTCAAAAAGTCCTTGTACTTGCATCCCATTCCATCATTCCTTCCATCGCAGTTATCTTGCCTAACTATCGGTGGGTTGGCTGGACCAACAGACCCACTGAAGTTTCCACCTTCTGAGTGCCCTTCATTCAGTTCAGGCTCTTCCACACGAATCGACAGTTCTTCACGATTTTGTTGAAGCAACCGTCTAGTTTCATCCATCTGACGATCCAACATCGTCTGAATCATCAATTGCACACCAGACATGGTTATTGGCTCAGGTGCTGCTGCTACGACAGGTATTGGCTCAATCACTGGTGGTTGATTCCTGTTTTCGTCAGCATTTCCAACTCCACTTCTTGTTCTCACCATTTTGATCTACACACCGAATAAGGTGAAATTAGATCCTCAATCATGATGGATATTCAAATCATCCTTATCACTCCGAAACGTTTACATGCTAGTTCTAATATCGTAGACGAACGCTTAGAATCCTACACACATAAGGTTTCTAGATCCGGTCGGCAACAGACCATAGATCCGAACAAATAATATCATATATGGCAACATATAACATTTAGCACATAAAGCATTTTAGGCAACTTTCCTAAAATAAACCAGTGCTTGTGTCTAAAACACAACAGACACACATCTCAAAATTCCACTTAGCATTCTAAGTTTAAGTCTAGAAATCCTACAAATTCCTAGTTCGCTTAAACTAATGCTCTGATACCAACTGTGACATTCCCAAAATCTCGGCCAGAAAAGACTGATTTTCATTTATGCTTTTAAATATTTTCAGAGTAAATCCTTTTGATTTGAAAGAGTTGCGGAATTTGTTCCCAAAAACAAAACATGATAAAACATTGTTTACCGAAGCATTTCATAAAAGAAATGTATTTTCATTATAATCAAAACTCGGGGTGTCATGTTCCGATAAAGACCAATAAGCATAAACGAATACATTACAAGTCATATGACAAATATAAACATATGCAGACTTGTAAACAAAACAACTTGATGGTTCATCCATCGCATGCCCTTCTGCCACTACCTGTAATACAATTTAAAACTGAGTGGGTCAGGCTTGGGAGCCTGGTGAGCATATACGGTTTTCAACCCACAATAAATATCATATTTAATTTTCACCAACCAACAATAACCCAATTACCCATTCCCGTTATTCTCACTTTAATGTCCCTAAAACAACTAACATAAGGGACCTAGTCTAAGAATATTTCATCGGGGCGACAACACATGCTTCGGGGGTACCTCAGCAATATAAGTCAAATAAGGCAACCATGAGGGGGATGGAGTACAGCGAATGAACACCCAAGTTCATTAACACCTATAGGTGGCGAACCTGCTAATGTTTCCACAAGATTGTCTAGAATAGCCAGTGGTCGTCATCTAAACTCCGCTAGATGACTCAATCAAACAACAACGAGGCCTCTCATCTGTTTATTACACACCAACTGTCTACCCATGTTCTACCCAACATATTAGTAGATAAAAATATACATTTGTATACATAGTTTAAAGAAAACCTGTAGAGCATGCTTTAATCAACACATATATCACATAACAGATGAGGCACACACACACATAACACATATCTCATAAAGAAATAAGCAGATCTATAAGATAGAAGAGAGTGAATACTCATTCACACATAACACAACCAAATATATACACATAGCACGTATTTTATATATAATACTTCGTATTATTGTATTTGGAAAGAAAATAACTACACACTCACTTGATCAGAAGATGATCCGACAGCACTACGGCTTATAGAAGTAGTATTCCTCAGCAGATCTGGAAGATCTCCTCGAAAATCGAACTTCTCGCGGGCAGAGCTTCGACTCGGGAACCGCACTTCTCGGGATCTTCGGGGTCTCGGGACTTGCCTCGGGGCTAGAGGATGATACCGGGGCTTCGGGGTGGAATCGGCACGCAAAACGATGCAAAAGACTAGAGAGAAGAGAAGAAATGAACAAGAATTATGGCTGCCTTCGGATCCCCTTTTATAGAGGCTGGAGCCTCGGAGTACGCGGGGCGTACTGCGTTACGCGGGGCGTACTGCCCAAAACGTCATTGCTTACGTATCCGAAGTGCTCGAGTGCGAGTGTCGACATCCCTCGGAGTACGCGGGGCGTACCTCGGATCAGATCGGTGACTCCTTCGGATAATGCTTCCGAATTTTGATTTAAATTTAAATACAAAATGATTAATAAACTTCGGAAATTCATAACTTCTTCATACGAACTCCGTTTTCGACGTTCTTTATATCCACGGAAAGGTGAGACCATGCTCTACGACTTTCGTTTAGACTCCGTCGGCTAATTTTGAATTTATTTTTATTAATTATTTTTAATAGGCCGCGACAGAAACTTTCGTTATAAATTCATAACTTCTTCGTTTAACATCCGTTCTCGCCTAACTTTTTATCGCTTCGATACCAACAATGAGATCTTCGATTCTCATTTAGATTGCTTCAGCTAACAACCGCTCGATCTCAAATCGAGTAAAACAGGCTGTATACCGCTAAGCCGGAACTTCGATAAATCATAACTTCCTCATACGAAGTCAGATTTGGGCGTTCTATATATATTCGGAAACCTCGTTTCAATTACTACAACATTAATCAAATATATTAAGTTTATTTTACACTTAAATTTTGACGCTTATTTTTGTTCTTAATTAATCAAACCACATAATTAAGCAATTAAGCACAAAACACAAAATACTCAAATAATACAATCTTATTACTTCAAAATGGGTTACAAAGGTCAACCTAGACTATTACATTGCTACAAATGGCAAGCCCAAAACACAGGCGTTACAATTCTCTCCACCTTAGAATGATTCCGTCCCCGGAATCACACATCAACAAACAAATGCGGATAGCGACTCAACATGTCACTCTCCGTCTCCCAGGTGAGATTCGGCCCATTCGCGTGTTTCCATCGGACAAGCACTAACCCAACCATTTTGCGTCGCAACTTCTTAGTCTTCCGGTCAACAATTGCCTCTGGTTCTTCAATCAACCTTTTGTTCTCATCAATTCTCAATTCAGAAATTGGAATTATATCGGGAACTTCTCCCGTCAACTTCCTCAAATAACACACATGAAAGGTGTTGTGAATTCCATTCAGTTCTTCCGGTAATTCGAGCTTGTAAACTTGATTCCCAATCCTCTGAAGGACTTTAAACGGTCCAATAAACCTTGGACTCAACTTTCCCCTTTTTCCAAATCTTATAAGTCCCTTCCACGGCGAGACTTTAAGCAAAACCGAATCTCCAACCTCAAAAGTCATCGGTCTTCGCTTCTTGTCAGCATAGCTCTTTTGACGATCTTGAGCTGCTAACATTCTTTCCCTAATTATTTTCAACTTTTCAGCAGTTTGATGAACCATCTCCGGTCCCATAAACTGCTTTTCCCCAGCCTCAAGCCAACAAGACGGCATACGACACTTCTGTCCATACAAAGCTTGAAAAGGTGCCATCTTAATGCTCGAGTGAAAAGTATTATTATAGGAAAATTCTACCAACGGTAAGTGTTCATCCCAATTACCTTGGAATTCCAAGGTACATGCTCTCAGCATATCTTCAAGTGTTTGTATTGTTCTTTCACTCTGACCATCAGTCTGCGGATGGTAAGCTGTGCTTAAACATAACTTGGTACCCATTTCCTCTTGTAGACTTTTCCAAAACCTTGAGGTGAAACGGCTATCACGATCCGATACAATCGTTAACGGAACACCGTGAAGCCTCACAATTTCCTTCACGTAAGAATTCGCAAGCTTTTCCATAGACCATTTCTCCCTGGCCGCTATGAAATGCGCACTCTTAGTGAATCGATCAACGACCACCCAAATCATGTCGTGACCATTCTTTGTTCTGGGCAGTTTAGTGACAAAATCCATAGCAATGTCTTCCCACTTACCCATAGGCACAGGCAATGGTTCTAAACTCCCGTAAGGTTTCTGATGTTGTGTCTTGACTCTCGCACAAGTCACACACTCGGCCACATACTTTGCAACATCAAGCTTCATCGTCGGCCGCCAATAGTAGGGTTTCAGGTCCCTATACATTTTAGTGCTACCCGGATGAATTGAGTACATGGTTTTGTGAGCTTCTTCCATCAAAAGATCCCTAATTCCTCCTGACTTAGGTACCCAAATACGATCTTGGAATACCTTCAGTCCATGACCGTTAGTACCAAACACCAACGTTTTACCCAAACGTTCCTCCTTTCGGTCATTTTTCTCAGAAGCTTCCTCTTGAGCTTTCTTTATACTTTCCACAATGGTCGAGACAACTTCAATTCTCAACGCTCTTGGCCTCTTCCTTTCAAGATTGACCTTCCGACTGAGAGCATCAGCAACAACATTAGCTTTACCGGGGTGGTAAAGTATCTCGCAGTCGTAGTCTTTAAGTAATTCTAGCCAGCGTCGTTGCCTCATATTCAATTCTTTCTGATTAAAGAGGTATTGGAGACTCTTATGATCAGTGAAAAGTTTGCACTTCGTGCCATAGAGGTAATGCCTCCATATTTTTAGAGCGAAAACTACCGCTACCAACTCCAAATCATGAGTCGGGTAATTCTTTTCATGCTCTTTCAGCTGTCGAGACGCATATGCTATCACCTTTTCTCTTTGGGTCAAAACACAACCCAATCCTACACCAGACGCATCGCTATAAACAGCGAAGTCTTCAACTCCATCGGGTAGAGAAAGTATCGGTGCCTCGCATAGCTTCTTCTTTAACTTCTCGAATGCTTCTTTATGCTTCTCACTCCAAGCATAAGTAGCTCCTTTGTGGGTCAAAGCTGTCAATGGAGTAGCAATCGAAGAAAAGCCTTGGATAAACCTGCGGTAATATCCGGCTAATCCCAAAAAGCTTCGAATCTCCGTGGGACTTTTCGGTTGTTCCCACTTCGTCACAGCTTCGATCTTCGCTGGATCAACCATTATCCCTTCTTGGTTGACCACGTGACCCAAGAATTGGACCTCACGAATCCAAAAATCACATTTGGAGAACTTTGCATAAAGCTTCTCCTCCTTCAAAACTTCTAACACTTCTCGCAAGTGTCTGCCATGCTCCTCCTGGCTTTTCGAGTAGATCAGAATGTCGTCTATGAACACTATCACAGATTTATCAAGGAAAGGATTACAAACCCTATTCATCAAATCCATGAACGCTGCTGGAGCATTGGTTAGTCCAAACGACATTACCAAGAACTCGTAGTGTCCATATCTAGTTCTGAATGCAGTCTTCTCGATATCTTGCTCTCTTACTTTCAGCTGATGATATCCTGACCTAAGATCGATCTTCGAGAAATAGCTCGAACTTTGCAATTGATCAAACAGGTCATCAATCCTCGGCAACGGATATCTATTCTTTATTGTTGCCTTGTTCAGCTCTCTGTAATCGATGCACATTCTCATACTTCCATCTTTCTTCTTTACAAATAACACCGGAGCTCCCCAGGGCGATGAACTAGGTCTAATGAAACCTTTGTCCAATAACTCCTGAAGTTGCATCATCAGCTCCTTCATCTCCGTCGGTGCTAATCGATAAGGTGCTTTTGCTATTGGCGTGGTTCCTGGTAACAAGTCTATTCTGAACTCCACTTGTCTATCAGGTGGTAATCCAGGAAGATCTTCGGGAAATACTTCCGGATAATCACACACCACTGGAATGCTCTGCATCACCTTCTTTTCTTTCTTAGCATCAATCATAAATGCTAAATATGATGTACATCCCTTGGTCAAACACTTTCTGGCTTTCATTAGAGAAATGATCCCAGAATTCACTCGCCGTTTGTCCCCATACACCATAAACGAATCTTTTCCAAGCGGGTTTACTTTAACTATCTTTTTCTTGCATAAAATTTCGGCATCATTGGCGCTAAGCCAATCTATTCCCAAGACGATGTCGAAACCATTAAGTTCGATAGGCAATAACGCCTCGTGAAACTTATTCCCATTAAGGTTGATCAAGACATTTTTCATACGATGGCTAACAGGTACAAACTTGCCACTAGCTACTTCGACTAATAAAGCATTATCTAGTCTATCAATAGGCAAAGCTAGCTTTCTACCAAACTCATGCGAAATAAAGGAGTAGTTGGCTCCAGAATCAAACAATATTTGAGCAGGTAAATCATTTACGAGAAAGGTACCTGAAGCGACATCAGCTTCATCTTTAGCAACCTCAAGTGTCATCTGGAAGGCTCTCGCCTTCGGCTTTGGTGGAATGTTGGGCCTAGCTGCCTCCTTCTTCTTCGGACAGTCTTTCAAAATATGCCCCTCTTCATTACACCCAAAACACATCCTTTTGTTGTTCGGACATTCATTGGCAAAATGTCCAACCTTTCCACACTTGTAGCAGAGGTCACATTCTCGCTACATTTCCCAAAGTGCCTTTTCTTACACTTATCACACCACTTTGCTTCGCCTCCTTTTCCTCCAAACTTTTTCGAATCAGATTTCGAAAATTTTCCTTTCTTACCGGAACCAGATGTTCCCTCAAACTTTCTTTTCTCACCAACATTAGCCTTGTCGGTGGTTCTCCCCTTGATCATGTTCTCCACAGACTTGGCAGCCCAGATAGCTGCCTCTAGGGTAAGTGCCTGACGTACTGGCACCTCGTACTCCCATGGAAGTCCCTTCGCATACCGATCCACCTTTGTCAGCTCGTCTGGAACGATACGCAAGGCAAACTCCATCTTATCGGTGAAGTTATTGGTGTACTCATCAACTGACATGGTACCTTTCGTCAATGTCAAAAACTTATTCTCCAACTCCAACAGATTTTGAGCCGAACAAAACTTGCGCTTGAACTGCACCAAGAATTCTGCCCATGTCAATTGCAGTGGCTCATTAGGGCTTAAGTTCTTCCCTAGAGTGTTCCACCAACGAACGGCTCCACCTCGGAATTGTCGCACGACATAGATAGTTTGCAACTTACCTCTGCAGCCACACGTCATGAAGGCTAGCTCCATTTCGGAGATCCAATCCATAACCCCAATCGGATCCTCCTTTCCATTGAAGGTCGATGGTTTGCAAGTCAAAAAGTCCTTGTACTTGCATCCCATTCCATCATTCCTTCCATCGCGGTTATCTTGCCAAACTATCGGTGGGTTGGCTGGACCAACAGACCCACTGAAGTTTCCACCTTCTGAGTGCCCTTCATTCAGTTCAGGCTCTTCCACACGAATCGACAGTTCTTCACGATTTTGTTGAAGCAACCGTCTAGTTTCATCCATCTGACGATCCAACATCGTCTGAATCATCAATTGCACACCAGCCATGGTTATTGGCTCAGGTGCTGCTGCTACGACAGGTATTGGCTCAATCACTGGTGGTTGATTCCTGTTTTCGTCAGCATTTCCAACTCCACTTCTTGTTCTCACCATTTTGAATCTACACACCGAATAAGGTGAAATTAGATCCTCAATCATGATGGATATTCAAATCATCCTTATCACTCCGAAACGTTTACATGCTAGTTCTAATATCGTAGACGAACGCTTAGAATCCTACACACATAAGGTTTCTAGATCCGGTCGGCAACAGACCATAGATCCGAACAAATAATATCATATATGGCAACATATAACATTTAGCACATAAAGCATTTTAGGCAACTTTCCTAAAATAAACCAGTGCTTGTGTCTAAAACACAACAGACACACATCTCAAAATTCCACTTAGCATTCTAAGTTTAAGTCTAGAAATCCTACAAATTCCTAGTTCGCTTAAACTAATGCTCTGATACCAACTGTGACATCCCCAAAATCTCGGCCAGAAAAGACCGATTTTCATTTATGCTTTTAAATATTTTCAGAGTAAATCCTTTTGATTTGAAAGAGTTGCGGAATTTGTTCCCAAAAACAAAACATGATAAAACATTGTTTACCGAAGCATTTCATAAAAGAAATGTATTTTCATTATAATCAAAACTCGGGGTGTCATGTTCCGATACAGACCAATAAGCATAAACGAATACATTACAAGTCATATGACAAATATAAACATATGCAGACTTGTAAACAAAACAACTTGATGGTTCATCCATCTCATGCCCTTCCGCCACTACCTGTAATACAATTTAAAACTGAGTGGGTCAGGCTTGGGAGCCTGGTGAGCATATAGGGTTTTCAACCCACAATAAATATCATATTTAATTTTCACCAACCAACAATAACCCAATTACCCATTCCCGTTATTCTCACTTTAATGTCCCTAAAACAACTAACATAAGGGACCTAGTCTAAGAATATTTCATCGGGGCGACAACACATGCTTCGGGGGTACCTCAGCAATATAAGTCAAATAAGGCAACCATGAGGGGGATGGAGTACAGCGAATGAACACCCAAGTTCATTAACACCTACAGGTGGCGAACCTGCTAATGTTTCCACAAGACTGTCTAGAATAGCCAGTGGTCGTCATCTAAACTCCGCTAGATGACTCAATCAAACAACAACGAGGCCTCTCATCTGTTTATTACACACCAACTGTCTACCCATGTTCTACCCAACATATTAGTAGATAAAAATATACATTTGTATACATAGTTTAAAGAAAACCTGTATAGCATGCTTTAATCAACACATATATCACATAACAGATGAGACACACACACACACATAACACATATCTCATAAAGAAATAAGCAGATCTATAAGATAGAAGAGAGTGAATACTCATTCACACATAACACAACCAAATATATACACATAGCACGTATTTTATATATAATACTTCGTATTATTGTATTTGGAAAGAAAATAACTACACACTCACTTGATCAGAAGATGATCCGACAGCACTACGGCTTATAGAAGTAGTATTCCTCAGCAGATCTGGAAGATCTCCTCGAAAATCGAACTTCTCGCGGGCAGAGCTCCGACTCGGGAACCGCACTTCTCGGGATCTTCGGGGTCTCGGGACTTGCCTCGGGGCTAGAGTATGATACCGTGGCTTTGGGGTGGAATCGGCACGCAAAACAATGCAAAAGAGTAGAGAGAAGAGAAGAAATGAACAAGAATTATGGCTGCCTTCGGATCCCCTTTTATAGAGGCTGGAGCCTCGGAGTATGCGGGGCGTACTGCGTTACGCGGGGCGTACTGATTAATAAACTTCGGAAATTCATAACTTCTTCATACGAACTCCGTTTTCGACGTTCTTTATATCCACGGAAAGGTGAGACCATGCTCTACGACTTTCGTTTAGACTCCGTCAGCTAATTTTGACTTTATTTTTATTAATTATTTTTAATAGGCCGCGACAGAAACTTTCGTTATAAATTCATAACTTCTTCGTTTAACGTCCGTTCTCGCCTAACTTTTTATCGCTTCGATACCAACAATGAGATCTTCGATTCTCATTTAGATTGCTTCGGCTAACAACCGCTCGATCTCAAATCGAGTAAAACAGGCTGTATACCGCTAAGCCGGAACTTCGATAAATCATAACTTCCTCATACGAAGTCAGATTTGGGCGTTCTATATATATTCGGAAACCTCATTTCAATTACTACAACATTAATCAAATATATTAAGTTTATTTTACACTTAAATTTTGACGCTTATTTTTATTCTTAATTAATCAAACCACATAATTAAGCAATTAAGCACAAAACACAAAATACTCAAATAATACAATCTTATTACTTCAAAATGGGTTACAAAGGTCAACCTAGACTATTACATTGCTACAAATGGCAAGCCCGAAACACAGGCGTTACACTCCTCTTCATCCTCTTGCTTATGGTGTTTGTGAATCATTAGAGGAGTGACACTTGTGACTCTAAGCCTTCCAAAGTCAATACAAGGAAATTTGGGATTGTTATTGCTACATAACAATCAAGGTAACATTATAAACCTATTCTCATGTTAATATGATTATTTGAATGCTAGAATTAGGGTTTATAGTCTTGGATAACTTGCATGTACAATAGAGAAACCTAGATCCAAGCATTAGGGTTTGTATGAGCACATAGGATGTTCTTAAGACCAAAACCCATCATATATTTCATTCACTAAAGAAAATATTGGATTTTCTGGAAGAACACTAAAACATTTTCAAAGAATCAAGTCCAGTTTTCCATCTCATAAACATACTTATGAACTCACTTTCAAAATCACTTTTATTCTTAGGGAATCGGTAGACAGGCACACTCACAGTTTTTGAGAAGACGGAGCTTTATAGAGTCACGTCTTTTATACTTTTGCTATATACTGTTGATGTTATACAAACCATGTACTAAAAAGATGTAAATACTATATTTTATAAATGTAATGGTTGTGTTTGCTATTATTACTATTATACAATTGTTGTGATATTGTACACGACGTCCTCTGCCCCCGAACATTTCCACCGTTCTGGTTTGTGGTGTGACAGAATGGTATCATAGCATTGTTTATAGTGAACTAACTATATATAACCTTACAAGATTTAAAACTGCAAACACTATGGGGCTGAAGCGCTCTGAACTAAAAGTATACTTTTTAAATATAAGTATTTTACAAGAAGTATACGAATATGCATACCTACCACAAACGGTATCACAGTAAGAACTATACAAAAGTATTTAGATGTTGGACATTGCAGCTAAACTTAGACAGTTATGTAATCATATCTTGAATAAATATAGCCTGATCAACTATATTTGTCCAAGATATGACCAACATGTGTTTGGGAGTGACCATGGTGTTGCAACAAGTCTAAAACTTACCAACACTATATACAAGGGAAACTCTAGAACCTAACATCAAGTTAAAATACTATAGGAGTTTTTTATGGCACTATAACACTACACAAATTCATTACAAGTATTACAAATTCTCACAATTGAAATTTGCGAGTGTCTGATTATTTTAGTAAACCTCTATTGTAGATCGTTGATAGAACACTATAAAAGTCAGGTTATGAAACATTTAGGACTAATATATATCTTGTTCAATAGTGCCTGACTCATGACCACTATAGAGGATTTATCGTCATTTCCTCTTGAATCCTTTTATAAAACGATGCCTCCAAAGAAGCCCAATAGGAAGAAAAACAACCCTCCAACGAACCCACCGTGCCACCACCTCCTCAATACGATCATGCTGTCTTCCAAACACCAGTAACCGCCACCGTGGCAGCCGCCATGACGCATATTAATGCTAGTGGCACTAGCGGGGCTGGTAGTGGTGCCAACCCTTCTAACCAAGCAGATTGTCATGGACACCAAAAGGAGTGTTCATACAAAGAATTCAAAAACCCTAAACCCAAATCCTTTGATGGCACCGGAGGTGTCATTGCTTTAACCCATTTATTCGAGAAGACCGAATCAGTATTTGAAATTTGTGCATGCCCCGAGTCTAGCAAAGTGAAATTTGCAGCATGCACTTTCACAGATAGAGCCCTCACTTGGTGGAACAGCCAAGTCAAGTCATTAACTCTCCCAATGGCCAATGCTATGAGTTGGGATAATATAAAAGAACTCATGTTAGCGGAATACTTCCCAAGGGGCAAGATGCAAAAGGTAGAGCAGGACCTCTGGAATCTAAAGATGAAGGACTCTGATATTGTTGCTTACACTGCTAGGTTCAATGACCTGGCTCTTTTGTGTCCTGGGATGGTTATCCCGGAGAGTAAAAAGGTGGAAAGGTACATCTAGGGATTAACTCCCCTGACTCAAGGAAATGTTTTAGCTGCCAATCCACTTACTTTAGACAGTGCTAAACGTCTGGCATAGACCCTAGTGGATCACGGAAATCGCCAAGACTCTGTGATAGTTATTCCTGAGTAGCCCAAAGAGAGTGGCAGCAAAAAAGAAGTTTTGGAACAATCGAAAGGGCCAATCTTCACAGGATCCCTCAAATAAACAACAAACAGTAGCGGTCCATGCTACTGCCATTTGTATTGTTACTCCTGCTACTCTAACACCTCCCAACCGATATGCTGGTAACCTACCGAAATGCGACAAATGTAACTTCCACCACCAAGGACCATGCCGGGAATTACAATGCACAAACTGCAACAAAAATGGGCACACCGCCCATTTCTGCAAGACACCGACACAACCTAATACCCAGACCCCCAGAACTGGAATAGGCCAGACCTGCTATGGGTGTGGTGAAGCATGACACTACAAGAGGGATTGCCTGAAGGCAAGGAATACTTGCAACGTAGGAAGAGTGTTAGTAATGGGCTAGGAAGAGGCAGTAGCGAACCCTACAATAGTCACAGGTATGTTCCTTCTCGATAACTCTTATGCATGCATACTACTTAATAGTGGTGCAGAGAGGAGCTTCGTTAGCCATAAATTTAAGCACTTACTCAAACACAAACCACAATCAGTAAGCAAAACATTCACTATTGATATGGCTAATGGGAAGGAAGAGAGCACCAAAGAAATATTCATAGCCTGTACCCTCACTCTAAACGACTATTCTTTCCCAATTGACCTTATGACGGTCTCCATAAAAAGCTTCGACGTCATCATCAGCATGGATTGGTAAGTCCCCACCGTGTTGATATTCTATGCTATGAAAAAGATATTCGCCTCAATCTGCCAAGTGGCGAAAACCTCTTTATCCACAACGACAAACCCAGTACGAACCTTCGCATCATCTCTTGCGTCAAAGCCCAAAAATACCTACGAAAAGAGTGTCACACATTCTTGGCTCATGTTGTCAATGAAAAACAAGAAGTAAAAGACCTCAAGAGCATTCCTGAAGTATGTAATTTTCCTGATGTCTTTCTCGAAGATCTTCCAGGAGTTCCTCCTAAATGCCAAGTCGAGTTCGGAATCGACTTAATTCCTGGAGCTACCCTCGTAGCCAAATCCCCGTATCGCCTAGCACCAACCGAGATGCAGGAATTATCCAGCCAATTAAAAGAACTGCTCAGTAAGGGATTCATCAAACCAAGCTCTTCTCCGTGGGGAGCACCAGTTCTGTTGGTGAAAAAGAAAGATGGACCGTTCCGCATATGCATAGATTACCGTTAACTAAACAAACTTACCGTTAAGAACTAATACCCTCTCCCACGAATAGACGACCTCTTCGATCAACTCCAAGGATCCAATTACTTTTCAAAGATAGACCTAAGATTGAGGTATCCCCAATTACAAGTCCAAGAGTATGATGTTCCCAAAACAACATTCTGAACTAGTTATGGTCACTACGAGTTTGTAGTAATGCCCTTCGGTCTAACAAATGCACCCGCGGTATTCATCGATTTAATGAATCGAGTATTTTGTCCTTTCCTAGACAAATTTATGATAGTATTCATAGATGTTATACTCGTCTACTCGTGGAGTAAGAAAGATCATAGCCAACACCTGAGACAAGTCTTAGAAACTATAAGGACGGAGAAGCTTTATGCGAAATTCTCAAAGGGCGAGTTTTGGATTAGAAAGGTAAATTTCCTTGGTCACGTGGTCAGTGAAGAAGAAATACATGTGGACCCCTACAAAATAAAGGCAATCGAGAATTGGTCAGCACCTAGAATGCTATCAGAGATCCGCCAATTTTTAGGACTTGCTGGCTACTATCGTGTAACACTCTAAAAATTCCAACCAATTTAAACTTTTCAAAAACAACCTAATTTCATAAAGTTATTATAAAAAGGTTTTCAATACATTTATTATCAGAATATTTCCCAGAAACCACATCGTGAACACATAAAACCCGAGGAGCCGTACGATCATGCCTTTGCCTTGCCACAATCTCCTGAAGTACCTGAAACATTTAAACCACAACTGTAAGCTCGAAAGCTTAGTGAGATACCCCCAAAATACCAACGCCATACAAACATAACAATAACGTATAACCGATACAGAACGACCATGCACTTCAGGTCTACTATGTGACTGGTCCGCCGCACCGGCCTACAGTCCACCTGGTCCACCCTTCGAGTCTATCCATATACATCGAGTCTACAGTGTGATTGGTCCGCTCACACCGGGCCTTCAATCCACCTGGTCCACTCTCTAAGTCTACATTATGACTGGTCCGCCCGCACCGGGCCTTCAGTCGGCCTGGTCCACTCTCCGAGCCTCGGCATGTCTGGTCCGCCCTCTTGGGGCCTACAGCCTATCCGGACCGCTCGTTGGGCCTTCGGGATAACCGGTCCGCCCTGGGTATGTTGGCCTATAGCACAAAGTAGGACCCGCCTCAACCCAACCCCAATCCAACAACCATGTGCACATAAACATATAATCATATAACAATTCACATCCAATCAAACCGATCTAGCAGATCACATAACATAACCTCATCCTAATAAGGATACCGACCTAACCGGTCACTAGCATAGCATCATTCTATATACCAGGATACCGAACTTAACTAGGTCTCTAACATATACCATCCTAACTACCAGGATGCAAACATGGCAAAGCAACAACATAACAACAATACCCGGATCACAATCCGATAAAGGGCCGGCCTTGGTGCCTTACACCCTGTTGATATAGTCAGGATAACTCACCTCGCAACTACTGAAACTCTGAACTGAAGAAGAAGATTCCCGAACCGCAGCCTCACGAAAAATCTCGTACTACCCGAAGCGACAAAACAAACATTAGACCAAGCACAATATCCTTCCAAGGGTAAATTGACCAATTTACCCTTAACTCAATCTGGTCCACGACTAAAGGCCCAAAAATCAAAATATGAATGGCCCATCACTAGATAAGCTCTCAAGCCCACTAATGGCCTAAATACCAAAAGTTCGAAGCAAAGCCCAATATTGGCCCAATTTACTAAATTGGTCCCACCTCACCAAATAGGCCTAGATCCAAGGTCCATAATAATTAACGAGTCCAAATTTCTCCATCCATAATGTCCAGTCACGGCCCAAGCTCTATTAGCCCAATAATAGCCCAATCTATTAAGGCCCAAAAATGAAAATTCAACAGAGGGCGTACGCTGGGCGTACTCCTCTGGTACGCGGGGCATACTTCGTCTCAGGTTGACTGGAAAACAAGCTGTTGACCCTGTACGCCGGGCGTACTGCTTCCTACGTGGGGCGTACGCGAGTTCCACAAAAATCCTCATAATATCTTAATGGCTTAAGATCTTAAGCCCAAACTTGAGATCCATAGACCAAATATGCCTAGGATTCATAAAGTCTCAAACTTTATTACTTGGTACGTCCATAAAGCTCTTAATCCAAGGTCTTAATCCATTAAGACCTATCTATAACACATATGAGACAACCAAAGCCCTTGGACCTCATTTTTCTTACTCAAGACCTCTCCTAAGGTCTAAAAGGACAGCTAATCTCAGCCAACTCGAAACATGCATCAAGATGAGGTTTTTGGGACAAGAATGATGTCAAAACATCACAACACTTAGATCTACACAATATGATTGTCAAGCCAGAGACTTTTTACCTCAAAAGAGCCTCAAAAGATAATGTCTTTCCAGATCTACAAGCTCCAGCCACTCAACTCCTTCTTTGACAACTTCCTCTTTCTTCTTCTAAACTCTCCTTTGCCAAAAAAAAGCTTTCCAAGGTCAAACACACCCAACAATGGAGGTGGGACGGCTATCTAGGGTTTCTGAGGACAAGAGAGTGCTTTTGGAGGCTAGGGTAAGAACCATTATGTTCCTTATATAGTGGCTGGCCCTAAATTTAGGGTTTCTGGATGATAGACGTACGTTGGGCGTACATCCAGTACGCTGGGCGTACGTCGAGAGACCACTGCGTTCCTTTCCTCCACTATGCTGGGCATACATCCATCTTATGTTGGGCGTACCCAGCCAAACACATGCATGCATGCTTGGCATGCATGGGACCCCTTTGCTAAACTCCCCCCTTAGGGACCATTGCTGCCAATATCTTTAATTTACAACATCTCCTCCATCATAAGTCGTTCCCGCAAAACTCTATATCCACATTAAGGACCGAAACACCCTTACTCTTGCTCTCGGGAACCCTTAAATAGATACTTCAAGAACGGGGCGTTACATATTGCAGGTTCATACAAAACTTCTATAAAATTGTTAAACCCTTACCACCCTAACTCATAAGGGTGTAACTTTTAATTGGGGAGAGAAACAAGACATTGCATTCCAAACACTGAAACAAGCCTTGTGCAGCGTGCCTATTTTGTCTCTTCTAGAAGGGACGAAAGACTTCATAGTATATTGATGTGTGTAAAACGAACTTGTTTTAAACCTACTTTTTAATTATAAAATGAACACACAAAGGTAGTGGACCTATCAATTGTGGTATAGCTAAATAAGTAGGGTATCGAACACAGGGAATGGTAAATTAAAACTAAAGACTAATTTTTATCTAAATTAAATAATAAATAGGGGTTTTCTCTAGTTTTATAAGACTAGAAACTTACTAATATTACTTAGGCTAAAAACTAGAAAAGCAAAGATTTAACTAAATTCAATAATGAGAGTGACTTCTGTTTAGTTCAACTCAATTGATCCTATGGTTTATATTATGGTAATTGTGCAATGGATTAATTCTTCTATTGGCTACTGATTCAAGTGATTAGCATTGCGTTTGCTGCACTAATCCTTAGAGAACAAAATAACTCAAACAGTGATCAGTTGTCTAATTTAATTTAATTCACTAGATTATTTATTCGGGTTAATTTAGACTTGTAATAGCTAACTATTTTGGTCCTTTAGTTAACCTCTTTTTGATGGTCATCAACAAGCTCACACATGGATTTACCTAATTGTCCATTAATTCTAGTTTCATGTTCATTAATCCTAGACATATGATAAAGTGGTCACATAAACATATGAGGTTGACAATTAAAAGATGTTCATCCTATTTAATTATCTTCCTATTAACAGAAAAATAGTTATCAGTCATACACAAGGTTCTTTAACAAGTTAAAATCAACAAAATCACCAATATTGAATTAATCCTACCAATAATCAAACCATAGTCTCAATTTTGTATCCCCAAACAGAAGTTTAAGAGTTTTAGCTCATGATTGAGGTAATTAACAGCAATAAAACGAATTCTAATTGTCTAACCATAATTGAAAAACAATAGATTAGGTAGAATGATGAGAATTTGCCTCAAATATTCTTCGGAATTGAATTCTAGGTTGTATCTTCGTTCTTCAGATCTCTCCTGGCTCTGATTCACAGCTTGCTTCTCCCCAAGGGTTCTAGAATACCGAATGGCGATCTGGACAGCTGTTTTTATAGATTCGAACCGACTCGCCGAGTCCACCCCTTAATTCCCGTACATGGTATGTCACGGAGTCTTTATCCTCTCGAATCTTCGATGCTACTCGCCGAGTAGTCGACCATACTCGCCAAGTCCGTTGTATTTTTGGTGTTTTTATTCTTTGTTCAACTCCTGAGCTCCCAACTGCTTCTCCTGCTTCCTTTTGCTTCCGAGCTTCGCTTTTGGACCGAAAACACAATTCAAGCATTATATAAGTACCTTTTGTCCATGATATGCAATAAATTATCTAATAAATGATAAAAATCTATACTTATTATGAGGTTATTTTTTCCTAAGGACCCCCCATACTCCAAATACTCATAATCCTCATAAACATTCGCCCACTTATCGCAAACAATGCTCATTTTATGCATCCCTCCGAATCCATCCGTAGAAAACCTCCTATCCTCAAGGTATTTTTAGTTGAGCAACCCAAGCATACATAGTCTAGAATTAAAATTTATGATTTGGAGCTCTTTGGAATTCTTCACTTCCTTGATAATTTGATCTTTGATTCTTGTGAATTCACCACCTTTTTGTTTGATTTTCGGTATCTTTAATTTTCTTGGAATTTTGATCTTTTGATCTTCACTTTAATTGCTCCAAAATTCTTCAGACTTTTCTTGCAATTCTCTCCTTTTTTTACATGTAACTCACTTTTTATCACTCAAAACCCTACATGCTTAAGCAGGGGCGCTCAAGTTCAACCTTTATTGGCTAACGATAATAATTTTCCTGGATACATTTCTGGTAAACGATGCTAAACATATTGCATCCTTCGGGCTGAGCGAGGTCGTGTTTTTGTCGCATGATTTCACTGGAATAAGGGAGGCTACAAATGCACTAGAATGATGAGAATAGCGATCTGGATAGCTTTTTTTATAGATTCGAACCGACACGCCGAGTCCACCCCTTAATTCCCGTACATGGTAAGTCACGGAGTCTTTATCCTCTCGAATCTTCGACGCTACTCGTGGAGTAGTCGACCCTACTCGCCGAGTCCCTTGTATTTTTGGTGTTTTTCTTCTTTGTTCAAGTCCCGAGCTCCGAACAGCTTCTCCTGCTTCCTTTTTCTTTTGAGCTTCACTTTTGGACTGAAAACACAATTCAAGCATTATTAAGTACCTTTTGTCCATGATATGCAATAAATTAGCTAATAAATGATAAAAATCTATACTTATTATGAGGCTAAATATGCAAATATCATATATTGTAATGCATCCAATCAGGGGCTAGGATGCATGCTTATGCAGCGAGGAAAAGTTATTGCTTATGCCTCGAGACAGCTAAAGACACAAGAGGTCAACTACACCACTCATGATCTTGAGTTGGGAGCAGTAGTGTTTGCTCTGAAGATCTGGAGACACTACCTCTACAGTACCAAGTGCACTATTTTCACCGACTACAAAAGCCTTCAACACATCTTTGATCAGAAAGAACTTAACATGAGACAGCGACGATGGGTAGACGTACTTAATGATTAAAATGTGAAATTCGCTATCATCTCGGTAAAGCCGATGTAGTAGTAGATGCCCTTAGTCGAAAAGAGTACCCATGTCGTAGGGTGAAGGCACTAACCATGACAATCCATTCACATCTGTCCACACAGATCAAAGAGGCTCAGCTGGAAGTCTTAAAGCCTGAAAATGTGGCGGATGAAGCCTTAAGAGGAATGGAGAAGAACTTAGAAACCAAGGATGATGGGGTTCGTTATTTCATGAACCGGTTCTGGACACCGAAGTTTGGTGGCTACCGAGAAGTTGTCATGAAGGAAGCCCACAACACACGATACTCCGTTCATCCAGGTTCAGATAAGATGTATACGGATCTTAAGAAACTATATTGGTGGCCAAACATGAAAGCCGATATTGCTACCTATGTGGGCAAGTGCCTAACTTGCACCAAACTCAAGGTATAATACCAAAAACCCTCTGGTTTATTGCAAAAACCAGAGATACCTGAGTGGAAGTAGGAGCATATTACAATGAATTTCATAACCAAGTTACCTCGGACCCCAGGTGGTCATAACACCATTTGGGTAATCGTCGATAGATTAACCAAGTCCGCTCACTTCCTACCAATTAAGGAAATAGACAAAATGGAGAAATTAACCAGAACTTACATCAAAGAAATTGTACGACTACACGGTGTGGCAATCTCTATTGTATCTGATAGAGAAAGTAGTTTCACCTCAAGATTTTGGCAGTCGCTATAGAAATCTCTGGGAACTAGGTTGGACAAGAGCACAACCTGTCATCCACAAACCGACGGGCTGAGTGAGAGAACTATACAAACCCTAGAAGACATGCTGAGAGCATGTATGATTGACTTCGGTAAAACATGGGATACCCATTTACTACTTGTTGAATTCTCCTAAAATAATAGCTACCACTCTAGCATAAAAGTTGCTCCGTTCAAAGCTCTATATGGTTATAAGTGCGGATCCCCTATGTGTTGGGCTGAATTAGGTGACGCGTAACTAGCTAGAGTTTAAGTTCCTAAAAGAACTCTCACTGGCCCAGAAATCATTCGAGAAACCATAGAAAAGATTATTCAAATTCGAGAATGACTGAAAGCCTCTAGAGCCATACAAAAGAGCTATGTAGACAAGAGACGAAAAACCTTGGAATTCAAGGTGGGCGACCGTGTTCTATTGAAAGTCTCAACTTGTAAGTGTTGGTTTTTGGTATAATACAACATCCTATGGTGCACATACAACCCTAAATACCTTGGATATATGTTTTCACTAATTATACATGCAAATGGTTTCCAAGGAATTAAACCTATAACTAGCATGCATTTGACATAAACCATATAATATACTAGTTAGGGAAACATACCTTTTATGTGGCTTGAAGTATTGATGTATTTGGCCTTAAGAGCTTAGCACCAATAGTATGAAATGCCTCAAATGGAATCACAACACACCTAGGACAAAGGTGGCTCTTGAGAGAGAATTCCATGCACCAAAACACCTCCATATTTCTCTAAGAAAAGAAGTGGTGATTTTGGCAATGGAGTAACCTATTTATATGTAGGATTCCAAGGGTCATGGGTATAACCCATAATCCATACCCATGGGTTTTATGATCCATGGTTCATGTGGCCCAACTCTTTATGTATCCATACATAAACTTGATCTAACATGGGTCATAAGCCCAACACATATAAATACAACTAATTATCATAATTAGTCCCCATAGATTTAATTAGTTTCTTTTGATCACTAAATTAAATCTTGATCGATACTAATTAAAACATATGATTTCATATTAATATATTATAACTTATAATATATTAATAAACCATAAATAACCTTCTCTCAAAAATCCATCCTAACAAATTGTCCTGATGATATGCAACCCAAATGGACCATGCTACTCTCGGGTCAAGTACATACCAATAATAGTTATAGGCTTAGACATCTAATCCAACAGTCTCCCACTTGGATAAGTCTAAAACTATTATTGCAAGTACGACTTCATAACCCGAATAGAAATCGTAGCTCTTAAAGCCGTTGTTGAACTCTGAACAAATCAATGACGCGTCCATTAGATAAGGGATCATATATTCCTCCATTCTAGATATCATATGGACTGAGACATGGATTATAATCATTCTGTCTGTCCATTTGTTGTTTCCCGATTTTCAATTTATGATGACTGACTAATTGAACAAATCAAATCAGTGCTGGCCCGGCCGAGCACTTCCATTTGTCATCATCAAATCATCGAGGGTCCCACAGATATCGCTTTTATCCCGAAGGCAAAAGGAATGGATAAACTTCGACTCATATGGCTTGTTTTACTACTTGTTCAATCATACACAAAGGCACGTTTTATAACATCGAGTTACCAATGCGTTTTCGAGCAATCAATGTATAACCAACTCATAGTAACAACTCATATCTCTAGGTTTGAAGAATATAAGATATTATCGTCTCATGATCACTCGTGATAAAATCCATGAAGTGATTCCAATGAGCGCGGGTTGAATCCAATACTCAGAACTTATGAGCACTCATGAGTGTTGTAGCACCACCTTGTCCAACATGTTAGACCTCTACATACCCAACCCATGACAGTCTTGATTCATATCTACTTCCAACATATGACCGACTGTGGATGGTTTGAATAACTTAGTCAATCAGAACAATGACCTAGTTATTCTAGAATTCAAAACATGCAAAGTGAAACACAATAATAATCAAATCCAATATGGTCTCAGAACTTATGAATATAAATAAAACACCTTTTATTTATCACCATATGATTACACATTATTCATTGTATACTGTTTTAGCAATAAACTTTATTCTTGAATTAAAACAATAGTTGTCCCATGCTCCAAGCATGTACACTATGTTTTTCTAAACACTAGTCATGCCACACACCAAGTATGCATACTATGTTTGTCTATGATCTTTACTTTGTGAAATAGATCAATTGAACATAACTCCAATGATTCTCATTTCACAGTCCCAAATCTTACTGCAAATGCAAAAATTCTAAATTCATGCCATTTACTGAAATCTGTTAGATTCTAAACTTATATGCATTGATCCTCTTGTAATGATTATGCACAAATTGAATACTTTCTAACTTGAAGCATTTCCATATTCCATTTTGACTATCACTTCTGAACAAGAGTTGCCTCCTTACAGATTATGTCAATATGGTCCTTCCAGAATTAATACTATACTTCCAACTGTCCTTGAGCAACCAATCTTTGGTAAACCTTAGATTGTCCTCAACAATTTCTTAATCATTTTAGTCATATCAATTTCTAGACCTTTTTCCCTTCTTCATGCCCCAAGCATTTGGAAAAACATAGAAAGAGTGAATATAGCACATGTAATCGATCCTATATCCGAAGCATATGGGACACGATTCATGATGTCTTACATAAAGACTAAACCAGTCTTTTGCTATAATATTTCCATTTCTATTTGCCAAGTTCTCATAATTCAGATTATGAAAAGGGATGCCGTAATCATAATCGAATTTTAGAACACAAATAATGAACCCATATATAGAATTTCCTTATGTTGAGCCATCCCAACATGAAATTCTTATATATTCTTGACTAAATACGATTAAGACCTCAATCTAAGCTTTTAGATTTGAGATGAAGTATAATTTCCTCTCCCTTAATTATAGCAAAACAACTTTTTCAACCCCTGCAACCTCACAAATTGAAACTTTTGTTTTCTATAATTAACATTGCTAACTTGCAATACTTATCATAATTATCATGCTCCCACTAACATGATGATTATTAGCATAACACTTATGCTCCCACTAGCTTTGACATGTACCCAGAAATCAACTGAACTTCTAGAAATCAATACTTTATTGACTTTCTTACCAAAGTTCAGATTTCTGATACTAGATTGCCTTGATAAGACTTTATCAATATCATACACCTCTCTTAGATAGCTCACATGTGTGTCTAAACAATTATGAAGAGGGATGCCGTAATCATAATGTTTAGACCTTTTGCCATTCCCACAATTGCTATCTAATCAAAATCTACTTAGTGAAAGAGTTTCCTTACCATCATTTTCATGAATCGAAGAGAAACCTTATGACACTTAGATTTAATGGTGTATGTGTTCTTATCCATGTGAATTGTCAAAACCATAGTCACAAGACAAGGATAATGACAAATCCAAACTCATATGGATTGAACTTGTGTAATCTTAACTTCTTGCCACCTGGCAGCTCAAGGGCCTGCCATTACTTCCAAGTAGTTATGCAAACAATTGAGAACATGTAGAACTCAAATGTGTAGCCAACTTAATTGGAATGGGCACAAAAATGTCAGCACGATAGGTTATAAACCTCTACTTGTGTGCTAGCGATGAAATACAGGTTTTATTCTTGATTACTTCTTGAAACCTTTTTCAGGATCTTTTAGACTCCCACTGTCCCCTTGACCTATACGACTTTCTTGCCAAATATTCAAGAGATAGTGTGGATTCTAATCAAGACAGACACTGAACACACTTAGCCTTGGTTGGTCTTTGTTTTATCCAAAACATCACAACTTACCAATTTCAAATGTACAAGAGTAGAAAACTTTTACTCTTATATTTGACAAGTGTTTTAAACCTTCTTTATGACATGTCACTCAAGTTACAATCTTAGAGTATAACTCTATGAATTGTTTTGGAATGAAGTATGAATCATCTTCTTGATTTAACCACTTCAACAATTCATAACTCTTCTTCTTAACTATCAGAATGTACTTAGAGGATGAATTGTGATAAGGTCACAAAATCATTAAGATGACCTTAAAACATGATACTAAAGTACTCTCCCATCTTTTCAGATTTGAGAAACTTTTATCCTTCTGCCTAATTTGATTCTTCTTATTCGTTATGTCATACATTGAAAATTTTCCAATGTTTCAGAATTATCCTTAAGCTTGTAAGTATAATCATATTTGCTAGACCTTAGTAAATCATGACGAATAGTCTTATCCATATTTTGTGGTGGACTTTGAAAAGTGCACAAGAAAGTGTACTTGATCCCTTAGTCCTTCTCTTGACTCACACATCCATGTGAACAAGTAGTTAGTCTTAATTTTTCCAATTCTCGAAATTTCTCATTCAACATACTATACAACTTGCATGATTCCAAGTTTCGGTCCAATTGAAACTTGGGTGATGAGAATCTTTCCTTATTTGGTAAATTTAGACACTACCACAAACGAACGAATCAAATTCATATTTCCAATATTGCTATAAACATACAAACATCAAGTTTTCATGAATGCCATTGTAAGGAGATAAAAATAAAGTAAAACAAACTTTTATTTATTTTAAAATGTGGAAAAAACTTTTTCCTTACAATGTAACTTGAAATGAAAACTATGATATTACTTGGTTCCTAGCAATCTATCATAACTCCTAAGAGTAGCTCAAGAATCCAATCTTCAATCAAGCGATAGAAATCCATCTTCGCGATCAGATTCAACATACTCTTTCTTTAAGTTTCCTTCACTTTTCCTTTGATTCTTAAACATCAACATGTGACCCAGTCACATCTTATAATAAGAATCTCATAATAGAAACTTAACCGAGTTAGATAGTGGACCTTACCTGAAATAGAGTCAAACTTATTGACTTTACTAGCCTTATGATCTTTCAGGTAAAATTGACAGCTTCGCAACCAATGCCCTTTCCTTTTGGCAATAGGACCATATGGACCCTTAGGTAATAGTACATGGGACTATCTCAGACTTAGCCTTTCTCTTTACCATTTGGTCAACCGAGTTGACTATGGCCGATCCCTTTCCATTGGGAAGAGAATGCTTTTCTGGATTTCCTGTGTCACTATTGTCCCTGTCCATAAAGTTTTGGGAAGTTGATCTCCTAATCAAATTTGCTTTACTAGTACACTAAATCATTTCTGATTAGCAGCACAAAGCAAATAGATAAGATCATTAAGGGTCTTGTCATAGTTTATTTCATAGGAGTCCCAAGGAACTCACTATGTGACTTAGAAATTGATTGAACCACTAACTTTCTTAAGACTTTGACACCCAACTCTCCCGGCTTGTCAGTATGTGACTTCATCTCCAAGATGTGATCACACCTAGACCTTGCCTTGCCAATAGGGCTTGAGTGACCTTGAACTTGTGGGTTAAGGAGAATAATTAGAGGAGGTGGAGGAAGTGAAGTTCCAAGATATTTGGGAAGATCATAGATGTCTGAACTAGACATCTTTTGGGAGATATTCAAGATAGTTGATTTAAAGTCCTTAATATACACCCAATATGAAATATTAAGTCTAGGACCCAACAAACTATTTTATAACTTGGAAGAGGGATGCCGTAATCCAAGCTATAGAATATTTGAAGCTAGGTGAATGCCGATTCACCAATTTCCACCATGAAAAACGAAATAATTTATTAGGTTTTAATTGGATTTGAAACTCCTAGATCTTTTGAGAGTCATTGAACTTTTCAATGGCATGTTTCAATCTCGAGTGTGCCCTTCAGGTTTTGTGATTGGGATGACGAGGATCACAAAACAAGGTGTGAAGTAACCATGCAAATTACGTGGCACCCTTAAGTGTTTACCCCTCAATCGATGTGCCGGTTAACCACACATGCTCCATCGATACTATGATAAACATTAAGTTACCCTTTGCCTACCTTGCTAAATACGAGTTAGTGTGTCGGTTAACCACACACGCTCCACTAACCGACTTAAACAAAGTGCAAAGTGTAATTTCATGGATTAGTACCTTATTCACATTTTCCTAAGTAACTAAGATTGGGTATTTATAAAAGGTTTAGTTACATAGTATTTATCATTAATACTTTTAATGAAGGGAGAATTATAGTCCATGTCCTACCCGTTCGGCTAACGACCCCCCACCGGTCAAGGAAGCGGTGGGTGAGAGTGGACACCTATTAAACTGCCATTTTATAGGCAGTAACCTTATACCCCCCTTATAGACCAACTTTGTGAATGAGGCCTACTAACGTTAAGACTGACTTCACTCTTATACATATATATAAATATTATTAACCTATAATATTATAAAGTATAAGGGTTGAATTTTAACTTTTAAAATTCTAAGGTCTAGTTTGGAATTAAAGTATACATGGGGGGGGGGGGTAACTTTACAAATTCTAAAACTTGAGGACATGTTTTGAAACCTTTCAAAACTTTTGGCTTTTTCATAACTTATGAGTTTAATTAAGGTTTAATGAAAAAAAAAACAAATTCAAGTTCCATAACTTGAGGACAAGTTATGGAAGACATTAAATCATTTAACGATGACATTAAAAATAGAGACTCTTCTATTTTCATAACCTATGAGACTTAATGACACTTTAAAAGAAAAACTCTTCACTTTTCATAACTTGAGGACAAGTTATGGAGTTCATAAAAACCATTAAGATCAAATATTCCAATTAACACAATAATCAAATAATTTTTCTATGATCTAGATTAAACTCATAAGTAAAGATAATTCAATTCAGCAATTTTCAAGAAATTATATAATCATATAAACTAATACAAATCTTGAAACTTTGACAATTATCCTTTGAAGACTCTTGGACTGCATAACCTAAAGAGTTAATAAATGAGACATTTCACATCCATAACTTATGGAAGTTTCAAAACTCTTAAGATCATAACTTTAAAAAAAACTTTTGAGTTCCAAAATTTTATGACAAAATTTGTAACTCCTTAAAACCACTTAGATCAAACTTTTAAAACAAATAAAATAATCATATCATTCTATCTTTTAATAAATTGACCTAATTCAACTCTTGTAGTAAAATGACTCAAATTTTACAAATAATTATTTTTTCATAAAATCAAGTAATTATCATAAAATTATGAAAAACTTCATGTTTTTTTTCTTTTTTTTTTCATCAACTTGAAAAAAAAATACATTTGCATCAAATATAGTAGAAAACAACCCATGGCTCTGATACCACTGTTGGGTTTTGGTATAATACAACATCCTATGGTGCACATACAACCCTAAATACCTTGGATCGATGTTTTCACTAATTATACATGCAAATGGTTTCCAAGGCATTAAACCTATAACTAGCATGCATTTGACATAAACCATATAATATACTAGTTAGGGAAAGATACCTTTTATGTGGCTTGAAGTCTTGATGTGTTTGGCCTTAAGAGCTTAGCACCAATAGTATGAAATGCCTCAAATGGAATCACAACACACCTAGGACAAAGGTGGCTCTTGAGAGAGAATTCAATGCACCAAAACACCTCCATATTTCTCTAAGAAAAGAAGTGGTGATTTTGGCTATGGAGTAACCTATTTATATGTAGGATTCCAAGGGTCATGGGTATAACCCATAATCCATACCCATGGGTTTTATGATCCCTGGTTCATGTGGCCCAACTCTTTATGTATCCATACATAAACTTGATCCAACATGGGTCATACGCCCAACACATATAAATATAATTAATTATCATAGTTAGTCCCCATTGATTTAATTAGTCTCTTTTGATCACTAAATTAATTCCAAATTAATTCTTGATCGATACTAATTAAAACATATGATTTCATATTAATATATTATAACTTATAATATATTAATAAACCATAAATAACCTTCTCTCAAAAATCCATCCTAACAAATTGTCCTGATGATATGCAACCCAAATGGACCATGCTACTCTCGGGTCAAGTACATACCAATAATAGTTATATGCTTAGACATCTAATCCAACAGGAAGGGCATGATATGCTTTGGAAAGCGTGGAAAACTAAATCCAAGGTACATTAGGTCATTCGAGATTCTCGCTAGAATCTGCCTAGTAGCTTACAAACTCCGTCTACCATAAGAACTTAACAACGTACACTTTGTCTTCCATGTGTCAAATCTAAAGAAGTGTCTATCCGATGAAACTCTTGTGATTCCGCTCGATGAGATTGGGATAAACGAAAGTCTTAACTCTGTGGAAGAACCAATAGAAATCATGGATAGGGAAGTGAAACAAACGAAACAGAGTCGCATACCAATAGTTAAAGTTCGTTAGAATGCCAAACGGGGACCTGAATTCACTTGGGAGCGAGAAGATCAAATGAAACAAAAGCATATGCATCATTTCCCTATTCCATGATGTACTCACTATAGAAAAAATTTCGGGACGAAATTCGCTCTAGCGGGGGGATAATGTAGTAGATTGTTATTTTTCAAGTCAATAAAGTCAAACTCTATAAATAAAAATCGAAGTTTTGTTCATTTCCTTAAATTCATGAGGGTTAGAATATGATTTAAATTATATAAATAATGTTTTTATATAAGTATTTGGAATAAAATACACTTAAAAATCAAAATTTTCCCCTTTAGAATCGAGAACCCTCGCACCGAAAATCCCTTTTCGGCCGAGGAACCACGGACTACAAATCCTTTGGATCGAAAACGCCTTTCCGGCTGAAAACCCAACGGATATATATATATATATATATATATATATATATATATATATATATATATATAGGGAAGAGTTATATGGAAAATGAATGATTAGGGCAACACATATTTGAACCAATGAAAACATGACAACACATCACTTCCACAATAACTTCCACAATACATTACTTGTGAAGAAAGAAATGGACACGTGTCATTTGATTATTGGTTCCGGTAGATGTTGCCCTAGTTATTTGTTTTACATAGAACTCATTCCTATATATATATATATATATATATATATATATATATATATATATATATATATATATATATATTCTCCGAAAAATAAGTCATTTTCTCACTTTTTCAATCGAAAACACTCCCATTTTGCTCTCAAGTATCATACAAGAACCTTCAAATCTTCAAGAAAAGTCCTTCAAATTTCATAGTTTTCACCAAGAACGCTAAGAACAATTTTCAAATCTTCAAGCTGACCGAAAACACCTTGGACCGAGAACTAGTTCCTGACCGAAAACACATTAGACCGAGAACCTGGTTCTCGGTTGAGGTTTTAAGACCGAAATCAAGGATTTTGGTGAACGCATGACCGAAAACCCTCATCACCACTCCAAATAATTCTCAGTAACTATTCCTTACATAAAATAAGTGTTGTGTAACACTTTAATTAGCTATTTCTTTAATTTAAATACGATTACGTGTTTAAATAATATTAGGATACCGTTATTTCCACGTACGCTAGCCTGAGGATCATCTCTACAGTTCCAGTATCCAGACCCAAACACACACAAGAGGTGAGTTCATACCCCTACGTTTTCACTATTTTCAGTGTTTTTAGAGGGGGGGATACTAGTAAAACACATGGACTCTTGTGATAATATTCAATAATTTCAAACCATTGCAATTGATTCAAACTGATTACTGCTACATTTTTAACAAAATATATTCATATATATATATATATATATATATATATATATATATATATATAAAAAGAAGGTTCAACAGACTTAAAATTGACAATTCCGCCCTAGATCCCGTTCCTTGTTTGGTTGTGAGTTTATGATAGAATTACTTATTCGGCTGTCTTTTCACTCTTGATTATATATTAAGAATATATGTGAGTATAAAACATATTATTTACCCTTTTGTGACATGCTGAGCAAAAGGGGATTTTATACAAATATTTTATTATTGCCTTATACATATTGATAAATTGCAATGGTTTTCAGTTCATTATAGAGTATACATTAAAACTATAATAGGTATAGTTTGTAAATCGCTACACTATTTTGCTAAGTTTAATAAATGATACAAGATCATACAGTTAAACTATAATTGGTATAGTTTAAGAATCACTACACAATTTTACAAATTCAAGAACACTATACAGGAACAAGTATATAAACTATAATATGTATAGTTTATGGAACACTACTCTATTTCTCTAATTCAAAGATACAATACTAAAATGATTTTGTAAGTATAATTATTTTACATCATAAAGTACACTACTACAAGGTAATACATACAGACTCAAGTACAAGAGAACACTACTACACTACACGTAAACTAGTTAATATAGGGTTGTGAGGCACTACTTCATTTTACCTATCAGGGTATAGGTCCAAGTCTTATAAAATATAACCAAAGTCTCCTAGAGGGAGAGCGTGAATTTGTATATAGATCTATATGGGATTGACAATCCCGCACCCGAGCTGCTTGCAACAGCTTGGCCAACATGCCTGGCATGACACATGTCATAACATTCCAACGCCTGAAGAACGTCATAGAAGCCACTAGTCATATCAAGCATGGTTATATGAAACTCACAATATTATCAACTAAAACGTTTGTTTACGGGATTAACGCTACCTCAAATGTTTTATTTTAATAAATAAAACAACAATACACTATTTTATACTACTACTGGTGAATTCCAGGCATTCATACAAACACTATTACGACACACTACATTTCTAATACATAGTACACTAGTACAACATACAATTTCAAGAACATTCATGATATAGTTTTATTTATTAATAAGACTAAATTTTACTAATTCAGAGTACAGTAACAAACATACATTTTGGTCTTATGTCCCAAGACTACATTTCATTCACTAAATAAAATATTGGATTTTCTGGAAGAACACTAAAACATTTTCAAAGAATCAAGACAAGTTTTCCATCTCATAAACGTACTTATAAACTCACTAACTTAAATGTTGATACACTTTCAAAATCACTTTTATTCACAGAGAATCGGTAGATAGGTACACTCACAGGTTTTGAGAAGACGGAGCTTTATAGAGTCGCGTCTTTTATACTTTTGCTATATACTTTTGATGTTATACAAACCATGTACTAAACATATGTAAATACTATATTTTATCAATGTAATGGTTGTGTTTGCTTTGATTATTATTATATAGTTGTTGTGATATTGTACATGATGTTCTTTGCCCCCGAACATTTCCACCGTTCTGGTTTGGGGGTGTGATAGCTAAAAAGTCTACTTTTAGTTTACTCATTTTTTTTTCTTGATGTTGGTAAATAAAGATGGCACAGGGATTCCTTCTGGTCAAATGTAATTCCAAAACTACAAGTGTTTATCTTATTTGATGTTTGAAATTTTTTGAAATATAACATTGTTTTGTTTCATTGTATTTAGCCTCTAGTCTGAATGTTATGTATTAGAGATTAAATCCGCCGGGATAGTTGACCAAATAGACCTCAATGGGGGCGTTCCTTGTGAAGATCATTGGAAAGGTGTTACATGTTCAGCTTTAGGCACTGATGTTATGAACTTCATCCAGCGATCCATTATTTTCATTCAATGATTTGTAAAAAAAAGAAAAGAGTTTCTAGTTTTCATAAAGTGTAATTTCCATAAACTAATAAAAAAAACATTTGTTAACTTTCATAAAGTTTGTTATATGGTTTTTACTTTTTTTTTTCTAATACCATTCTACAGATCTTTTATTCTGTATAATTAAAATCTAATGTATTATTAAAAAAAACTACATTTTAAAGATTTATTATGGAAACACAAATCATCATGTAGACTTATTTATGTAATTTTCTAAAATTAAACCTAATGACTTTTTGTTTTCCATTCTAATGGTTTTTTTTTTCTCCTGATTTAGATTTTTTCTGGTGCTGATCTGATAGTGGTGCCAATGCAAGAAGGATTGACACATATTTTCCTGGTGTGTAAAACCTATTTTATACTTTTTACATCAGTTTCAAATATGTAATCGACAATGACAAAGTATGTAACAAGGTTACTTAAATTTTCAAGGTTAACTCAAAGTTGTTAAATTATTTACGTTAACATTCCTTGTTTTGGATTAAAGGCTTTGAATAACTTCTATGAGAATATATTGCATGTGAGTCGACTCAAATTTGCATCACTTTCACTTTCATTTATACAAATAAACAGTTAATAAAAAAATAGTTTTTTTTTCCGACATTTGTCAAGCATATGAACTTCAAGGTTGTATAACTTTCACTTTCATTTATACAAATAAACAATTAATAAAAAAAATAGTTTTTTTTCCGACATTTGTCAAGCATATAAACTTCAAGGTTGTTCAATGTGCTATAAATAGAAATCTAGGATCCAATAAGGATGAATTTCATCACCATTTAGTCATTGAAGTTGATCTTTCCTATATCAACTTTATGTATCAATTTCGAGTTAAAAGTTCAGCATCCAATAAAAAGTTTTAAGGAAATTGATATGCATGTAGTCACATGATGGTTTAGATGTCTTAACTAGAATTCCATTCTCATTCTAATTCCAATTCTCATTCTAATTCAACATTTATTTGTTGCGTTTAGTGAATTTTTTCAGTTTTTTAACCTTTTAACAGTAAATAAATCGAATAGAAACCACATCTTATGTGATGACTTCCATCTACGTTAACAAAATCAGCTATTTATGTTGTTTCCTTTACCGTTTCTAACCCGCAATGTGGGGTTTCTTCTCTAGTTTAAATTAAAAATAACATTTAATTAAAAAATACACTACAATAAAATTTAAATTAAATCCTAAAACAACAATTAAAATGAAAACAAATAAATAAAATACTTCAAACGGTATCTTTAAAAGACAACTTAACAAATTAAATCTAACTACAATCACTTATAAAATCTAAACAAATATGAAGATTTTTTACAATATTACTCACCCTCTTGTAACAAAAATATTTCACATTATGGTGTTCGCACTACTCTTTTTTGTTGCATTTATGTAACAAGTGTGAAAATTGTCACCGATCGTTAATCGTTGAAAATGACAACCGTCAAGTATAATAGATTTAAAATGTAATATTTATAGATCTATGATAAAAATGTACAATTTTGTATTATAAAATTTGATAAGGAAAATCTGCCTAAGCGTCTGTATTCTATAAAAATAAGTACATGTCGTCCTGATCTCAAAAATAAAAATTCCATAAAAATCAAACTTTATACGAAGGAGATTATATTTTTAAAACTTAAAAATAAACCAGGACAAGGACTATTTGACGTAAAACGTCAAAGGAAAATAGGTAGAGTTTAGCCAAAACATTGTAAAGGGGAATCAATGTACTCATCGATACAAGACCAATGAGACAAAAAATACTGAAAACGGAGTCCGCAAGAGAAATATTTGATTTTTGCAAAAAAAACATTTAAGATTATAAAAATAAGGGTTGAAAATAAAATCATAACGGTCAATGCAACCTAAACGAAAGTTGTAGTACTCGTGAAAATACCCCCCTCCAATCATTTCTTATAACTCAAATCATATTATTTAAATCTTTTTCCTTGTAGTCCTATTAATTCTCCTGTAATTTTATATATATGTGCTATTTATTGACGAATACTATTGAAATACTATTGAAGGCTATTATCAGAGCCTTTTATGTTCAATCACAATACAAAATTCATCATGCAATATTTAATTATGATATAAGAAATCAAAATTCTTATTTCTAAAGAAATACTAAATACATGGCTATAAATAATCGTATAAACCTAACAGTTATTTGAGAGCGTATTTTTCATATTTTTTAATAACGATATTGTTTGAAACGGTAGATGGCCAATTCAACAAAGCATGGTTTAGACCCAAAGCCCGTAACCCAATAGAGAAAACCAACTGGCCCATTGGATCCATTATGTCGAGGTCAAATCTCCATAAGCAGAGAAAATGATGCTCATATTTAATTCTAACTCGTTTTTTATACTTTTGAACCTTTTAAATTTTTAGAGTTAAGATAAGAATTCCAGAAAGATTAAGTTTATGGAACATTTGGAAAGTCATTGAAAAAAATACATTTTTATGACACGATTTTATGTGAAAGATGGTTTTTTTTGCAGTATCTGATATGCTACAAGTTACCGTTAAATACAACAAAA
Organism: Lactuca serriola; assembly: GCF_051521515.1. Taxonomy (NCBI): domain Eukaryota; kingdom Viridiplantae; phylum Streptophyta; class Magnoliopsida; order Asterales; family Asteraceae; genus Lactuca; species Lactuca serriola. The sequence continues at coordinate 227,873,300 of NC_136412.1, forward strand.
TATAAAAAAGGATTTACGCCTTGTGTATTGCATATAGTGATATAAACGACTGAAAGAAACATAAAATTTTCATTTACAAGAAAGTGTAAATACACATTTAAGGAGTCAAATGTCACTGAAGTCCTATAAGGGTGGGGGTATCCACCATCCGATGCTTTTCAATTCATTCCAATCTTTTTCATTTTTTTTCGTTTTACAATCTTCCATCACTTCCATACTATAATATATGTGAATCTATATTTTTTATTTCATTTGATCCATTTATTTTAATATTTTAATTTATACTATTACTAATTATAAAATATACTAATTTACAACTCCCTTATGAACAAAAGTTCCTTCCTATCGGACCAACATCAATTTTTTTTTCTTTTTCAATCGGTATATTTTCTTTCCCGATCTATTTCTAGTGATGCGTGTTGTTCCACCGTTTTCGTGACCAATCCCTTCCATCCACATTTACTACCTCCACCGATCGATATCTTCTCGATTCTTCTGATTTTTCTTCATCTGCTTTCTTCTGCTTCATTGTGTCATCCATACCCTTCACCGCCTTTCTCTTCTCGCTGCTTTGCACCACTTTTGGAATACACCTCATCCATCTTTTATTCGTCTTCTACATCTACCGAAAAAGGGCGTCGACCAACCTACTTAGGTTGGTCGTCTTTTACTGTTGGAGTTGATTCCCAACAAAAGCCCTAAGCTGGAGAGGGGTAGTTGAGATAAACCTCAACTTGCTACCCTAATGTCACACCCCCAAACCAGATCGGCGGAAACATTCTGGGCGGAGGACGTCATGTTCAGTATCACAACACATGCATATAGAAATCAAAGTACAACAACCATTGCATTAATAATGTATAAGTCTTTACATAACTGTTCTTACAATAGATAATTAATATCAAAAGTAGATATAGTAAAAGATAAAAGACACAACATGGTACTAAGCTGTCTTCTGAAAAGCTCCGGGAGTGTACCTATCTACTGGATTCATGAGAATACAAGTTATGTTGAAAGAGAGGATCAACATTTCAGCTGGTGAGTTCATCAGTATTTAGTTACGGTTGTTTTTAGTTTTAAGAAAGTGATTGAATACACTCCAGAAAGTCCTATACTTTCTAATTTACAATTGAAAAGTAGTTTTATCTCCATAAAACCGTTAAGTTTGTGAAAATAGTTTAATCCCATAAACCATTCCCTTTGTGAAAAATAGTTTAATCCCATAAACCATTCCATTTGTAAAAGTAGTTTAATCTCATAAACCGTTCCATTTGTAAAAGTAGTTTAATCCCATAAAACCGTTCCATTTGTAAAAGTAGTTTAATCCCATAAACCATTCCATTTGTAAAAGTAGTTTAATCCCATAAAACCATTCCATTTGTAAAAATAGGTTGATATAGTAGTATTTCTTAAAAATACATTACTGGTGTAATAACAACCCTATAATCAGGATTGAAAAGGGTTAAAATATGATAAAGTTGTAAATATCTAGATTTACCATTTATAGTTTTATTTATATAAAACTATATGAAGTTGCTTACTTATTCATACACCAACCGCATTATTCAATACCAAATTTGTGAGTTATCAAAACCATGCTTGATGACCTAAGGCTCGCCTGAAACACGACGTTCTTCAGGCATCGAAATTTGGTACGACAACTGTCACCCCAGGCCTGCCGGCCTAACTGTAGCGAACAGTTAAGATGTAGGATTCTCAGTCCCGTATAGATCTACACACAAGTGTCATGCTCTCCCTCAAAGAGACTTTGGTTATAGTATTTAGGACTTTTGTTTTATACTTAAATAAGTACTTGAAGCGTATCTCACAAATGCTATATTGATAGTTATGTGTAGAATAATGGAAAATATCTTTGAAATAGATATTTTGTAAATATCTCATAAATTATATTTAATACTCCATCTGTCCCAAAATGATAGTCCACTTTTGATTTTTGAAGTCTTTTTTTCTTCAATTTCGACTTTAAATATTTTTATTTGTGTTATATATTACTTGATAAAACTTATAAAAATGAAAAAACATTTAAAATACAATCCATCTATATATTTTGCATCAAGTATTATCTATCAAAATCAGAAATATTAAAGGTCAAAGTTGAATAAAAAAGACTTCAAAAGTCAAAAGTGGATTATAAATTTGGGACAGAGGTAGTATAATTCATATGATTGTTTTCATAAGTTATCCTGAATACGAAAAGAAATATGTAAATTCTATCAACTGTTTTGATAAACATGCATGACTCATAAACTATACCTATTATGGTTTATGTGATTTGGGCAGCACTTCGTTTTTTAGAAAAAGGCTTTGTTGTTGAAAACCGGGCTTTGCAAGGGTCCAGTTTCTAAGCCGAAAGACTCATTTATTACTGGCTTCAGGTGTCTCGGGATGTTTTTCGGGTGTTGAATATACTATCGGGACTTTGGGGGTTGTAAGGAAGTTTAAAGAGGTGAAAGAATTGAAAAATGGTGAAAAAGTGGTGAAGAAACTGGAATATATATATATATATATATATATATATATATATATATATATATATATATATATATATATATATATAAGGCCGAAGCCTCGGATCCGAAGGGGGAGGGGTGGGACAGGTGTCTCGCATGCGAGGAGGGCACGTGTGAGGCGAAGCACGCGTCGGTCTCAGAAGCTTCAGACGATACACGCGTCATACGCCGGTTGGGCCGCGCTTCAGTCGAATCAGCATCGGATACGAGGTGGACACAGGGCAGCTGCGAGTGCGAGGTGACGTGGTCGGATGCTGTCTATGCGATTTTTCCCGGTTTTCCATTATTTTTCTGTTTTTGTGCCGAAAACTTCCGAAATTCATAACTTTCGCATAATAGCTCCGTTTTTAACGTTTTTTTTATGCACGCGTAGACGAGAATATGATCTACAACTCTCGTTTAAACTTCGTCAGCTAGTTTTGCTTTTATTTTTAATATTATTATTTTTAACAGACTGAGACAAGAAAATCCGTTAAAAGTTCATAACTTCTTCATCCGAAGTCCGTTTTAGTATGTCTTTTTACCGTTGTACTACTATTGACCATACCTTCGATTCTCGTTTAGGTTGTGTCGGATAAAAACCACTTGATCTTTATTTTGAGTTTTTATTTGTATACTGATATATTGATTTTTAGAAGAATCATAACTTCTTCATAGAAAGTCAGATTTTGACGCTCTTTTTTTGAAAGTTCTCGGTTTAAATTATTCTATAACATTCATTTAGATTGTTAAGGCTAAAACAAATTTGATTGAAAACTCACTTTTTACGCTGAACAGTGTCTTACCGGTTTTGTCGTGGATCCTCGATTGGTCATAACTTCTTCGTTATAACTCGAATTTCAGTGTTATTTATATTTTTGGAATCCTTGTTACAATATCTACTAATTTATTTAACCCAAACAAGAATATTGAACAATTTATTTTTGACGCTATTTTAAGTTGACTTTTGTTGACTTCAAAGGCTAAAAAAGAATGGGTTGTTATATCCCTCCGTTAGAAGGAATTTCGTCCCGAAATTAAGTCTAAGAGATACACATGGACGAATGTGAAAGGTATGGATTCATATTTGATCCTCCCGCTCTTAAGTGAATTTCAGGTCCTCGGTTTACATTTCAGTGGACCACCACTATCAAGATACAATTTTGTTTTGTCCTCTTGGTTTCATTGGCTAGGTTTTCTAAGGGAAATCACAAGGTTGAGGTTCTCGCTTCCCTTGATCTGATTGAGTGGAATAGCAAGAGTCTTGTCAGAGAAACACTCTTTCAAGTTAAAGACATGGTAGATAAAGTGTACATGATGGAATTTTCGAGGTAGTCGGGCTTGTAAACGATTGGACCAATCCTAGTAAGAATCTCGAAAGGTCCTATGTACCTTGGATTTAGTATTTCACACTTTCTGAAACGTATCATGCCTTTCTAGGGTGAGACCTTCACATGACGTGGTCAACAACCTGGAATTCCAAGGGTTTTCTCCTATTGAAGGCATAGCTTTTCTGACTAACTCTGGAACTTTTACGTCGCTCCTAGATTCATACTTTCTTCTTGGTAGTTTCTTGGATGATTTCCGGAACAACGAAGATGCTATCTGGAATTTGATTTCTAATTAGTTGTGTGTAACTTACTTTAGTATAGTTCATAGAGGATTTTCACTTATTACCATAGAAGGTTTTGAATGGTGCAACTTTAATGCTAGTGTGGTAAAGAACTCGACTAGTTGGCAAATGGATAACCCACGCTTTAACAAAGTTGATCACAAATGCTCTCAAAATGACTTTTAATGGTTGAATCATTCTTTCCTTCTGTCTGTCATTTTATGGATGGTAGGCTATACTCATGTCTAGCCTAGTTCTCAGAGATTTTTGAAGTGAATACCTAAATCTTAAGGTGATTCTACTATCTCAATCAGAGATAACCGATATTGGAACACCTTGCAGTCTAACTAACTCTATGACACATGTTTTAGTTAGCGTCTATGTCTTGCTTGTTTCCTTCAACTTGCAAGAAGTGCGTGGTCTAGGTTAGTTTGTCGTTGATCACCCAAAATGGTATCAAGTCCACCCGTTGCCTTGGGTAAATTGATTATGAAGCCCTATTGAAATCCGCTACCACTTCCACTCAAGTATGTCCGGTTGTTGTAGTAAGCATGCGGGCTCTCGCTCTGAAGTTCATGATAAGACTCATACTTAGCTCATCCACCATTACCTAGTGTATACAAGTCGTATATAATTTAGATTTACAAGACATTCGGATGGGTGGCAGCCCCAAGTGCACAACCAGACAAGGAATAGGAGATAGGGCGGAATCGCACATCTTAAATCTTGTTGGGTCTAAATTATATACCACTCTTGCGTATACACTTAGCAGTAATAGATTAACCTTATGAGTTTTTAGACTCTATTCTAGAACTTGACTTGCAGCACAAGTAATCTCCCTATGAGATCTATTGGGTTACTTCGGGTGGTTACTGACTTCTGAGACTTCTTTAGTGCTTTTCGCTTTAAGTTTCCTATCTACTAAGTAGACTAGAAGGGTGTGGTACCCTTTGTATGGGTACTTCTGAAGTTTTGAAGCGAGAGACGATATAAGGGTTCGTATTAGGTTTGCCGTTATAGATTGAAAGAATTTCATTTAATGGTTGACTAAGGGGAAAGTTCTTTTTCACAACTTAGGAACCTTTTCATGGTGAGGATCACGCCAAACCATAACGGATGGCGATGTCGGAATTTATGGATGTACTAAATATTAAGTCGATTTGGAAGAGATGGTTATCAGGACGATGTGTTATAATATGCACCTCTACTTTCAGTGTTTTGGGTTTTGTCTTTCATATTATTACCACAAACTTTTTGATCTGAAATTAACAAGCACTGACAATACGAGGGTTCTAATAATTTGAAATAATGAACTTTCATGAAATGATCCCTACTGGGTCTCCCAATAACCACTTGGTGTATACAAGTCATGTATAATTAAGATTGGAAAGACAATTGACTGAGTGACCTCGCCCTGAATCCACAACCAAACAAGGAACAGGAAATGAGGCAAAATCACTCACTCTAAGTCTACAAATCTTAATTATAAATGACTCTAATGTATACACTAAGCCATCATATCTTACCTGTTAGGGTTTTGAGTTTTATATGAGTGCTGTGATTTGGTTCGAAAGAGAGAGTAATTATAATTATGATTAATTATTGGGGTTTGGAAGCGTACCAAAATATAGCAGGGTTCTTTGACGTCTCCCCATGCTCTGGGGTCAAACTCCTCCTGTTCCCCTGTCATTATTCTCTGTTGGACAGTCGCTCTTGAAATGTCTTATTTCACCACATAGATGGCAAATTGGACTAACTCCGACATTAGTGGTTGAAGTGATGAACTCGACCGGAGTTCTACAGATGCGGGCGGTGTGCCCCTTCATGTTACATCTATTGCAATGCAACACTCGACAAACTCCATAATGATGGTAATTTCACATGCTGCAGTGTGGGAGGTTTCCAAATACGGTATGGTCGGTGTTGAAACAGGAGGGCTGATAGGGGTATAGGCTGCTCTAGTTTGTTGCCCTTCAGTAAGTCCTTGAGTTGAACCACTCCCTTTCTCATTCTTGAACTTTCGCTTCAAGATATTAGGTTTGAGGTCCAGAGTATCTTTACAAGTAGGCACTCCTTGTTGTACTTGGTTATCACCATGATCGGAATTACATATAGTATTAACACTAAGATTTGCATTGTAAACATTAAGATGCGCCATGACAGCTGCTACGGCTGCTGTGACTGCAGCTTGAAACGTAGACGAATCTATCATAAGAATCGGTGTTTTGCCGGTGGGTTGGTTATATTTCTTCGGAAGCATGATTCTGTTACACGATGAGAAAATGAGCTCGTGAGCAACGATGGTTGTCTCTAAATGTATTCTAATCATTTATATATACGTATAAATTTGTCGTTTTGTTATTCGGTTCTATTTGTTTCGACCTACATCCCTATGATGCAGTCCTGGTAAAAAGCAGATGTATGTTTTTAGAATGGTTATAAATCGAGTGTTGTCCAAACTAAGTTATCTTTGACTAGTGGATATCATGTTCCAACTTTCGAAAAGATTTGAAAACAATTCATAACAGAGTCTACAAGGAATAAACTTATGAATTTTTAGAAATAATCACTCTCAATTGAGATATCATGATCCGATTTACTGTTATTAATGTGATGCAATTAGGCACTCAGACACTTCACATGTTCGTGCATGGCTTCCTCTATTCTCTATTCTATTCCTAGTGGTAAAGATTTTTTCTCTCCTGATATCTAAATGGTGTCCTTCTCTTCTGTAGGTATATTCAATTCCTATGTCGTCTTACTTCCGATTCTGACATTAATCCTCATTACTTCATAATGGAGAGTTTCGAATCCCGGAAGTTCATGTGAACCTCTCATTGGTGTCCTTAATAAGGTAAAGGCACTAGGCGATTTCTATAATTTCTTCACTCCTCGTTGGTTTCCTTCTAAAAATCTTCCTAATGAAACTCTTTTGGATCCTCGTTGACTCCTCTGTTGATTGTTGGAGTGGTTACATCTATCTAAGTGGTTTATACGAGAATGGGAATGTCTAAAGAATTTAAGAGATTAATAAAAATTTAAATCTTTACGAAGATGATCCTTTCCGGTCTTTCTATAATTACATAGTGTGTACAGATAATATATAATTCAGATCATATATACCTTCAAATAAGTGATTATACTCTAAAACCATAACCAAACAAGGAACAGGAAGTAGAGTGAAAATCACCAATTTTAAGTCTATAAAACATCAATTTTATATAACTTTAACGTATACAATTAGTAATTATAGATCTACCAGAAAAGGTCTTTTAAAATTTCCCAAAAGTTATTTATGGTTCCTAAAATACTACTTTAGTATTTAATTATATGTTTGGTTGTAGAACTTCTTGATATATGAAGTTGATAAGTTTTCAGTTTTGTTGCTATAGCATTATAAAATACTCCTATAGTATTTTAAACTTTATGTTTCGTTCTAATTTTCTTCTGGTACTTAGGTAAGTTTAGACTTGTTGCAACACCAATATCACTCCCAAGTACATGTTGGTCGTATCTCAAATAAATATAGTTGATCAGGCTATATTTATCCAAGATATGACTACATAACTGCCCAGGTTTGATGGTAATGTCAAACCTCTAAATACTTTTGTTTTGTTCTTCTTGTGATACTCGTTCTAGTATATATATATATATATATATATATATATATATATATATATATATATATATATATATATATATATATATATATATAGATTCTAAATGTACTTATACTTTTATAAAATATTGTTATATTTTAAAGTATAAGTCTTGGTCAGAGTGTTTTTATCCCAATGGGTTTATAGTTGCATATCTTTTATGAATTGATATACTGAGTTCACTATAAATAATGCTATGATACCAATCCGTCGCACCCCCAAACCAGAACGGCGGAAACGTTTAGGGGCGGAGGACGTCATGTTTAGTATCACAACACATGCATATAGAAATCAAAGTACAAAAACCATTGCATTAATAATGTGTAAGTCTTTACATAACTGTTCTTACAACAGATAATTGATATCAAAAGTAGATATCGTAAAAGATAAAAGACGCCGCATGGTACTAAGCTGTCTTCTCAAAAGCTCCATGAGTGTACATGTCTACTGGATTCCAAAGAATACAAGTTATTTTGAAAGAGAGGATCCACATTTAAGCTGGTGAGTTCATCAGTATTTAGTTATGGTTGCTTTTAGTTTTAAGAAAGTGATTGAATACGCTCTAGAAAGTCCTATACTTTCTGATTTACAATTGAAAAGTAGTTTTTATCTCCATAAAACCGTTAAGTTTGTGAAAATAGTTTAATCCCATAGACCGTTCAATTTTTTAAAATAGTTTAATCCCATAAACCATTCCATTTGTACAAGTAGTTGAATCCCATAAATCGTTCCGTTTATAAAAGTAGTTTAATCCCATAAAACCGTTCCATTTGTAAAAGTAATTTAATCCCATAAACCGTTCCATTTTTAAAAATAGTTTGATACGGTAGTATTTCTTAAAAATACACTACTGGTGTAATAGCAACCCTATAATCAGGATTGAAAAGGTTTAAAATATGATAAAGTTGTAAATATCTAGACTTACCATTTATAGTTTTATTTATATAAAACTATATGAAGTTGCTTACTTATTCATACACTAACCGCATTATGTAATACCAAATTTGTGAGTTATCAAAACCATGCTTGATGACCTAAGGCTCGCCTGAAACACGACGTTCTTCAGGCGTTGAAATATGGTATGACAAGTGTACCCCATGCCTGCCAGTCTAACTGTAGCAAACAGTTAAGGTGCCAGATTGTCAGTCTCATATAGATCTATACACAAGTGTCACGCTCTCCCTCAAAGAGACTTTGGTTATAATGTTACACCCCGAAACCGACGGCGGAAACGTTCCAGGGCGGAGGACGTCATGCGTAGTATCATAGCCATTGTACATAGTAAGCATAGTAAACACAAGCATTACATTACAATAAGAATATTTACAATTGTTTAAAAGCATTGAAAACATAGTTATATACATTAGTATAATCAAAAGTAAAGACGAGACTTCTATATGCTCCGTGTTCTCCAAAAGTGATCGAAGTATCTGTCTAACGTTGACTTGAGAATACAAGCGGTGTTAAAAATATCAGCATAAAGCTGGTGAGTTCATAAGCATGTTTTGTAAGGAAAAACTGGTTACTAAATCTTGTGAAAATACTTCAATTCCGTTGATAAAGAATGTAGTAAATATCGAAAACCATTATTACAGAGTTATGAAATACATATGCATGTTTTCCAAGAAAATCCCATATTTTCTAACATGTTTGTCGATTTCCATATGATAAGAAAACCCTGGTTACCACCACCAGTAAGTATAGTAGTTTTACTACCTAAGATAAAACCATAAGTTGTGTCCCTGGAATACCCTCCAGTAAGTAGGTAGTTAGTTTTATTACATAAATAAACTATAGATGAAAGAAAGAAATCCGTGAACAAAGTTAGTTTATATGTATTGTGAGTCGTATAGCAATACTGATTTGACTCGTGACCTCCTTGACGTTCTTCAGGCGTCGTTCGACTTACAAAATTTGTCACCCTAGGCATGCCCGTCTAACTGTAGCTAGCAGTTCAGGTGTGGGATTGTCAGTCCTTAATAGATCTATCCACAAATTTCACGCTCTCCCTCCAGGAGACTCTGGTTATACTACCGGAGAGGATTTATTGGCACCCCGAAGGGCATAACGAAGATAAGTCTCACACGCTAGTATTACCTAATTCACGAAATATTTAGCTATTATCGAGTTTCGAAGTCGTTTGGAACAAAGTAGAGTATAAATAATTAAACACAAGGTAATTATTTAGTATGATACTCTAGATTAATAATGGATAAACTAAATCAGAAATAGTTTATATATTGACTTTGCATGAAATTAGAATCTGAAAACAAGTAATAAAAATCCAAATTAATTCCATAATAATTTGAATGGTTTGATAAGTTCCCACGTTGTTTTGAAAACTATGTAATTATATATTTAGAAAGCGTCCCTTATGCTCTGGATGTTACAAAAGGGATAAAAGTATCTAAAAGTTTGATAAAAAAATCGTTATAATTACATCAGTTTTTAAATTACGAAATCCTTTATGAGTTGCTCGTATTCCCCCCCCCCCCTGAAAACATGAAAAACTCGGAAAAGTGTAGGGGTATGAACTCACCTGCTGTGAGTAGAATGGATGGACGTGCCAGGAAGGATGCTAGGTGTCAATTGAGGACTTGAACACACGCGAGGATCCTATGTAACATGAAGTGATACATATTTGTATGTAATTAGTTATTTAATTACTAATTAAGTAAGTAAATACACTCTAATGCGTGAAAACACTTTATTTCAAGTGTTAGGAATGATGCGGGTTGCATCTAAGGAGTGTATGGCCTCATTATGGAGTTTACTCTTCAAGTGGTGGTCCATAGGGTGTTTACGGTTGAGGGACCATATCCCCCATGAGTTTATGGCCGTAAACTCATGGGAATGATGGGTTTGGGTGCTCAAAGGTCTTAAAATACTCAAGGACTTATGCTAGACTCGAATCAAGGGCTATGGAAGTGATTGGGGCTTGAAATGGCCCTTATTTGGAGTTTACGGTTTTTAAATGCTTCCTTGGTGAGTTTACGGTCGAAAACACATGATGTGACAATCCGAAATTTATTATGTCACTGTAACCCACTTCCATTAATAAAATTTATTTTTATTATTAAAGTTTACCGTTAACTTTTTTAGTTAAGTAAATCAATTAGGGTTATTGTCGTAATTTCATATGTGTCGGAAAACGATAAATCACGCAAAAAATCCCGTTTGTGGTTGATGTTTGGTGGACCCCCACCCTGGCCATAAACTCAACCCTATATAAGGGTTGAGTGGCCTTCATTTCAACCTTTTTCACACCCTAGAACTTTCTCTCTCTACTCTCTCTCTCTACAAAAGTTGGAATTTGATCAAGAAAACACTCATTCAAGCCTCTCATAAGTAAGTAAACCCTCATAGCTTATTGTTTTGATTAGTATACATGCAAATCTATGGTTTAAACTCTCAAAAACCCCAAGAACATGAGTTTACGGTTTGGGAACATCCCAAAACCGTAAATACCCTAAAAGAGGGTTTTGATGCCCAAAAATCTTTCCAGTGCTTGGCTAATGACCTAGAAAATTGCATGAATGATCCTAGAACCCCAAAACATGAAATGATAAGAGTAAACATGAGTTTACGGTTGGGGAAAATCCCAAAACCGTAAACACATTCTAAGGGTGTTAAAATGCCCTTAACACCTTCTATGACTTGTATGAGTGGCTAGAACCTTGTATGCTTACCCTAGAAGCACCAAAACATGCAAGAAAGTGGCAAAAATGAGTTTACGGCCGTAAACGCATGTGTTTACGACCATAAACTCACCAAGGAAGCATTCAAAAACCGTAAACTCCAAATAAGGGCCATTTCAAGCCCCAATCACTTCCACAGCCCTTGATTCGAGTCTACCATAAGTGCTTGAGTAGTTTAAGACCTTTGAGCACCCAAACCCATCATTCCCATGAGTTTACGGCCGTAAAATCATGGGGGACATGGTCCCTCAACCGTAAACACCCCTAACGACCACCACTTGAAGAGTAAACTCCATAATGAGGCCATACACTCCTTAGATCCAACCCGTATCTTTCCTAACACTTGAAATAAAGTGTTTTCATGCATTAGAGTGTATTTACTTACTTAATTAGTGATTAAATAACTAATTAGATACAATTATGTATCACTTCATGTTACATAGGATCCTCGCGTGTGTTAAAGTCCTCAATTGACACCTAGCATCCTACCCGGCACGTCCATCCGTTCCATTCACAGCAGGTAGGTTCATACCCCTACACTTTTCTGAGTTTGTCATGTTTTCAGGATGGGAATACAAGCAAATCATAAAGGATTTCGTAATTTAAAAACTGATGCAATTATAACGATTTTTCTATCAAACTTTTAGATACCTTTATCCCTTTTGTAATTTGCGGAGCATAAGGGACGCTTTCTAATATATAATTACATAGTTTTCAAAACAACGTGGGAACTTATCAAACCATTCAAATTATTATGGCAATAATTTGGGATCTTCATTACTTGTTTTCAGATTCTAATTTCATGCAAAGTCAATATATAAACTATTTCTGATTTAGTTTGTCCATTATTAATCTAGAGTATTATACTAAATAATTACCTTGTGTTTAATTATTTATACTCTACTTTGTTCCAAATGACTTCGAAACTCGATAATAGCTAAATATTCTGTGAATTAGTTAATACTAGCTTGTGAGACTTATCTTCGTTATGCCCTTCGGGGTACCAATAAATCCTCTCTGATAGTATAACCAGAGTCTCCTGGAGGGAGAGCATGAAATTTATGGATAGATCTATTCGGGACTGACAATCCCACACCTGAACTGCTAGCTACAGTTAGGCGGGCATGCCTGGGGTGACAAATTTTGTAAATCGAGCGACGCCTGTAGAACGTCAAGGAGGTCACGGGTCAAATAAGTATGGTTATACGACTCACAATACGTATAAACTAACTTTGTTCAAGGATTTGTTTCTTTCATCTATAGTTTTATTTTTGTAATAAAAATACCTACCTACTTACTGGAGGGTATTCCAGGGATACAACTTATGGTTTTATCTTAGGTAGTAAAACTACTATACTTACTGGTGGTAACTAGGGTTTTCTTATCATATGGAAATCGACAAACATGTTAGAAAATATGATATTTTCTTGGAAAACATCCATATGTATTTCATAACTCAGTAATAATGGTTTTTGATATTTACTGCATTCTTTATCAATGGAATTGAAGTATTTTCTCAAGATTTAGTAACCAGTTTTTCCTCACAAAACATGCTTATGAACTCACCAGCTTTATGCTGATATTTTTAAAACCGCTTGTATTCTCAGGTCAACGTTAGACAGGTATTTCGGTCACTTTTGGAGAAGACGGAGCATATAGAAGTCTCGTCTTTACTTTTGATTATACTGATGTATATAACTATGTTTTAAATGCTTTTAAACAAATGTAAATATTCTTAGTGTAATGTAATGTTTGTGTTTACTATGCTTACTATGCACAATGGTTGTGATACTACGCATGACGTCCTCCGCCCCGGAACGTTTCCGCCGTCGGTTTCGGGGTGTGACAGATTGGTATCAGAGCTTTTGTTTATAATGAACTAAGTATACCGAACCTTACATGGTATACAACTATAAACACTAAGGGGCCAAAGCGCTCTGAACTAAAAGTATAGTTTAAAATACAAGTATTTTAGAAAAAGTATACAAGAATACCTAAATATCAGAAACAGTAACCACGAGTAGAACAAAACAGAAGTAATTTGGGTGTTGCGCACTGCGGTTAAACCTGGGCAGTTATGTATTTGTGTCTAGGGTCAATATAGCCTGATCAAATATATTCATTCGAGACACGGCCAACATGTGCTTGGGAGTGACTGTGGTGTACAGCAGGCCTAAAACTTACCAAAGTCATCCTACCAAAAGTTATCGACAGAACAAAACCTTCAACATAAAATACTATAGGAGTATTTTAGTCAAAGCCGAATACGTTGTAGAAATTCATTCCAAGTGTTGCTACTCATTCTTTCCTTAGCGATAGTTTACTTCCTTTAGTAACTTTTTCTTGTTCTATTGCTTAGTAGAACACTTTATCTATCATGTAGAGATACATCTTGTTTCGTATCTCCTAATTCAATTCAGTGAACTTACCATCCTCTCCTCCCTGATCGTTTTAGAACGAGATGCCTCCAAAGAAAAGACCCAGCTCAAAGAACAACAATCCTCCTCCACCACCTTCTCAGTTTGATCCCGCTATGTTCCAAGCAGCTGTTACTGCTGATGTGGCTGCCGCGATGTCACAGATGAATCCTGGCAGATCTGGTTGACAGGGAGGTGGTATGCATCCCCAAAATCAGGAAGGTGGTCAGGGACACCAGAAGGAGTGTTCCTGTAAAGACTTCATGAATGTGAAACCCACATCTTTCAATGGCACTAGAGGTGTTATTGCCCTGACTGGATGGTTCGAAAAGATCGAGTCTATCTTCGAAATCTGTTGCTGTTCGGAAGTGAACAAGGTGAAATTCGTCGCCTGCACATTCACTAATAAAGCATTGACTTGGTGGAATTGCCGAGTCAAATCCTTAACACTGCCAGTAGCAAATGCTATGGGTTGGGAGAGTTTGAAGGAGCTCATGCTTGTCGAATATTACTCGCGGGGCGAAATGCAGAAACTGGAGCACGAACTCTGGAACCTAAAAATGAAGGGTTCCGATATTGCTGCCTACACTTCTAGGTTTGAAGACCTAGCACTCCTTTGCCCGGGGATGGTCACCCCGGAAAGCAAGAAGATAGAAAGGTACATTTGGGGATTGACATCCCCAACTCAAGGAAATGTCTTGGCTGCTAGGCCAAACACTTTCGATAGCGCCAAGTGCCTGGCCCAGACCCTTATAGATCACGGGGTCGATCTGGATAAAGTAACAACCACTTTGGAACCAGCAAAGGAGAGTGGGGAGAATAAAAAGAAATTCTGGAACAAACGGAAGGGTCAGAGTTTGCAAGGATCCTCCAAGAAGCAACAAACTGTGGCAGTCCACACTACTACTACTCCTGTCGCCACTCCTATAGCTCAAGCACCTACCAGTGGATATACTGGTACCCTCCCGTGGTGCAACAAGTGTAGTTACCACCATCGTATCCCCGGCGCATGTCATGATATGCTCTGCAACCACTGTGGCAAGAAGGGTCACCTTATGTGAAACTGCAGAACACCAGCCCAACCAACCAATCAAGCATCTGGAGCCGGTGTTAGTCAAGACTGCTATGGTTGTGGTGAGGTCGGGCATTACAAGAGAAACTGCCCAAAAGCAACAATGACCAACAACACCGGGAGAGTTCTAACGATGGGACAAGAGGAGGCAGTCGTCGATCCCATCGTTGTCACGGGTACGTTCCTTCTCGACAACTCTTATGCATGCATCCTTTTTTATTCTGGTGCTGAAAGAAGTTTTGTTAGTCATGCATTCTAGCATCTTCTTAAACATAATCCTTAACCGCTAACCAAAACATTTACTGTCTAAATAGCTAACGGTGAGAAAGAGAACGCTAACGATATATTCATAGGTTGCACCCTTACCCTCAACGACCATTCTTTTCCCATCGACCTCATGCCAGTCTCTATAAAAAGCTTCGATGTTGTCATTGGCATGGATTGGTTGAGCCACAATCATGCAGATATCCTTTGTTACGAAAAGCTATCCGTCTCAATCTTCCCTCTGGCCAGAACCTCATGATCTATGGCGATAAACTTATTTCCAATCTTCGCATCATTTCATGCATCAAAGCCAAAAAGCTTCTGCGAAAGGAGTGCCATGCATTCCTAGCCCATGTGATAAACGAGAAACAGGAAGCTAAAGACCTTGAGAGCATCCCCAAAGTCTGCAACTTTCCTGATGTATTTCCCGAAGAGCTCCCGGGAATTCCTCCCGAGCGCCAAGTCGAGTTTTGCATCGACCTAATCCCCGGAGCTAATCCTGTAGCCAAGTCCCTTTATCGATTAGCGCCAGCAGAAATGCAGGAGTTATCCAGTCAACTTAATGAGCTACTTAGAAAAGGGTGCATCAGACCGAGTTCCTCACCATGGGGAGCCTCAGTGTTATTTATGTAGAAGAAAGATGGATCCTTTCGGATGTGTATAGATTACCGGGAATTGAACAAGCTGACCGTCGAAAACTGTTATCCTCTTCCTCGAATAGATGACCTTTTTGATCAACTTCAGGGAGCCAGTTACTTCTCGAAAATAGACCTTAGATCAGGGTACCATCAGCTACGAGTTCATGAGAGTGATGTTTCCAAGACAGCATTCAGGACTCGATATGGACACTACGAGTTTGTAGTGATGCCCTTTAGTCTGACTAACGCACCGGCAGTGTTCATGGACCTGATGAACCGGGTGTGCGTTCTTTTCTGGAAAAGTTCGTTATTGTGTTCATTGACGATATACTTGTCTATTCCAAAAGCGAGGAAGATCACAAACAACACTTAAGATTAGTGCTGGAAACACTTAGATTGGAGAAGCTGTACGCAAAATTCTCCAAGTGTGAATTCTGGATTCGGAAGGTAACTTTTCTAGGTCACGTGGTAAGCGAGGAAGGCATACACGTGGACCCTTCCAAAATCAAGGTGATAAAGATATGGTCGGCACCGAAGACACCCATAGAAATCCGTCAATTCTTGGGTCATGCCGGCTATTATCGTAGATTCTTCCAGAATTTTTGTAGAATTGCCAAACGCCTAACTACTATGACACAAAAAGGTGTTCCCTTTTGTTGGAGTGAAAAGCAAGACACTGCATTCCAAACATTGAAGCAAGCCTTGTGCAGCGCACCTATCCTGTCCCTGCCCGAAGGGACGGAGGACTTTATTGTCTACTGCAATGCGTCCAATCAAGGCTTAGGCTGTGTGCTCATGCAGCGAGGAAAAGTTATTGCTTATGCCTCAAGACAACTGAAAGCACATGAAGTCAACTATACAACTCACGACCTGGAGTTAAGAGTAGTGGTCTTCGCACTGAAGATTTGGAGACATTACCTCTACGGGACCAAGTGCAAGATCTTCACAGACCATAAAATCCTACAACACATCTTTGATCAGAAGGACTTAAATATGAGACAATGACGATAGGTAGAGCTGCTTAGTGACTATGAGTGTGAAATCCGCTACCATCCCGGCAAGGACAATGTGGTGGCAGATACCCTTAGCCGAAAGGAAAGCTCAGGAAACAAGGTGAAGACACTGACAATGACCATCCATTCCCACTTATCCGCACAATCCTAGAGGCTCAGTTAGAAGCCCTAAAACTAGCGAACGTGTTGAATAAAGCCATGAGGGGAATGGATAAGAATCTTGAGATCAGAGGTGACGAAGTCTGTTGTTTCATGGATCGAATCTGGACCCCAAAGTTTGGAGGTTTCAGGGAGGTTGTCATGAACGAAGCTCACAAGACTAGATACTCCGTGCACCCAGGTTCGGATAAGATGTACCTGGATCTCAAGAAACTATACTGGTGGCCAAACATGAAAGTCGAAATCGCTACCTTCGTGGGCAAGTGTCTGACTTGCGCCAAGGTGAAGGTCGAATATCAGAAACCCTCAGGTCTACTCCAGCAGCCCGAAATACCTGCATGGAAATAGGAGATGATTACTATGGATTTCATTACCAAATTACCCAAATCTCCGAGTGGGTATGATACCATTTGGGTAATTGTCGATCGATTGACAAAATCCGCTCACTTCCTACCGATCAAAGAAACGTTCAAAATGGAAAGACTCATGTGAATCTACATTCAGGAGATAGTCCGACTACACGGTGTGCCTGTGTCCATTATCTCCGATCGAGATAGTAGGTTTACCTCGAGATTTTGGCAGTCCCTACAGAAGGCTCTTGGAACTAAGTTAGATATGAGGACAACTTATCATCCTCAGACAGATGGGCAGAGTGAGAGAATTATCCAGACTTTGGAAGACACGTTGAGAGCATGTGTCATCGATTTCGGAAAATCATGGGACACTCATTTACCCTTGGTCAAGTTCTCATATAACAACAGTTACCACACCAATATCAAGGCTGCCCCATTTGAAGCCCTCTACGGTTGAAAGTGTAGATCCCCTCTGTGCTGGGCCGAGGTAGGGGACATGCAACTAGCCAAGGGTCGAGTCCCCGACAGTGCTTTCACTGGTCCTGAAATCATCCGTGAAACCACCGAAAAGATCATCCAAATCCGAGATTGATTGAAAGCCTCTAGAGACAGACAAAAGAGCTACGCTGATAAACGACGAAAATCTTTGGAATTCCAGGTTGGAGATCGTGGCCTGTCGAAGGTCTCGCCCTGGAAAGGCATGATACGCTTTGGAAAGCGCGGGAAACTGAACCCAAGGTACATAGGACCTTTCGAGATCATCGCTAGGATCGGTATCGTAGCCTATAAACTCCGATTACCCCAAGAACTTAGCAACATCCATCCTGTATTCCACGTCTCTAATCTTAAGAAGCGCCTATCCGATGAAACCCTTGTGATCTCTCTTGATGAGATCGAAATCAATGAAAACCTGAACTTCATGGAAGAATCAATCGAAATCATGGATCAAGAGATCAAACAAACAAAGCAAAGCTGCATCCCGATAGTGAATGTTCGCTGGAACGCCAAATGAGGACCCGAATTCACTTGGGAGCGCGAAGATTCAAGAAAATAGAAATATCTGCATCTCTTTCCAAATCCATGATTTGTATCTTAATTCCAAATTTTGGGACGAAATTTCCTCTAACGGGTGGATGATGTGACAACCCGAAATTTATTCCATCACTGTAACCCACTTCCGTTAATAAAATTTATTTTTATTATTAAAGTTTTCCGTTAACTTTTTAAGTTAAGTAAATCAATTAGGGTTATTGTCGTAATTTCATACGTGTCGGAAAACGATAAATAACGCGAAAAATCCCGTTTGCGGTTGATGTTTGGTGGACCCCCACCCTGACCATAAACTCAACCCTATATAAGGGTTGAGTGGCCTTCATTTCAACCTTTTTCACACCCTAGAACTTTCTCTATCTACTCTCTCTCTACAAAAGTTGGAATTTGATCAAGAAAACACTCCTTCAAGCCTCTCATAAGTAAGTAAACCCTCCTAGCTTATTGTTTTGCTTAGTATACATGCAAATCTATGGTTTAAAGTCTCAAGAACCCCAAGAACATGAGTTTACGGTTTGGGAACATCCCAAAACCGTAAATACCCTAAAAGGGGGTTTTGATGCCCCAAAATATTTCCAAAGCTTGGATAATGACCTAGAAACTTGCATGAATGATCCTAGAACCCCAAAACATGAAATGATAAGAGTAAACATGATTTTACGGTTGGGGAAAATCCCAAAACCGTAAACACCTTCAAGCCCCAAGGAAGCATTCAAAAACCGTAAACTCCAAATAAGGGCCATTTCAAGCCCCAATCACTTCCATAGCCCTTGATTCGAGTCTAGCATAAGTCCTTGAGTAGTTTAAGACCTTTGAGAACCCAAACCCATCATTCCCATGAGTTTACGGCCGTAAACTCATGGGGGATATGGTCCTTCAACCGTAAACACCCCTAAGGACCACCACTTGAAGAGTAAACTCCATAATGAGGCCATACACTCCTTAGATGCAACCCGTATCATTCCTAACACTTGAAATAAAGTGTTTTCACGCACTAGAGTGTATTTACTTACTTAATTAGTGATTAAATAACTAATTAGATACAATTATGTATCACTTCATGTTACATAGGATCCTCGCGTGTGTTAAAGTCCTCAATTGACACCTAGCATCCTACCCGGCACGTCCATCCATTCCACACACAGCAGGTGAGTTCATACCCCTAAACTTTTCTGAGTTTTTCATGTTTTCAGGGGGAGAATACAAGCAAATCATAAAGGATTTCGTAATTTAAAAAATGATGTAATTATAGCGATTTTCTATCAAACTTTTAGATACCTTTATCCCTTTTGTAATATGCAGAGCATAAGGGACGCTTTCTAAATATATAATTACATAGTTTTCAAAACAGCGTGGGAATTTATCAAACCATTCAAATTATTATGGGAATAATTTGGGATCTTCATTACTTGTTTTCAGATTCTAATTTCATGCAAACTCAATATATAAACTATTTCTGATTTAGTTTATCCATTATTAATCTAGAGTATCATACTAAATAATTACCTTGTGTTTAATTATTTATACTCTACTTTGTTCCAAACGACTTCGAAACTCAATAACAGCTAAATATTCCGTGAATTAGTTAATACTAGCTTGTGAGACTTATCTTCGTTATGCCCTTCGGGGTACGAATAAATCCTCTCCGGTAGTATAACCAGAGTCTCCTGGAGGGAGAGTGTGAAATTTGTGGATACATCTATACCGGACTGACAATCCCACACCTAAACTGCTAGCTACAGTTAGGCGGGCACGCCTGGGGTGACAAATTTTGTAAATCGAACGACGCCTGAAGAACGTCAAGGAGGTCACGGGTCAAATAAGTATGGTTATACGACTCACAATACCTATAAACTAATTTTGTTCATGGATTTCTTTCTTTCATCGATAGTTTATTTATGTAATAAAACTACCTACCTACTTACTGGAGGGTATTCCAGGGACACAACTTATGGTTTTATCTAAAGTAGTAAAACTACTATACTTACTGGTGGTAACCAGGGTTTACTTATCATATGGAAATCAACAAACATGTTAGAAAATATGGGATTTTCTTGGAAAACATGCATATGTATTTCATAACTCAGTAATAATGGTTTTCGATATTTACTGCATTCTTTATCAATGGAACTTAAGTATTTTCACAAGATTTAGTAACCAGTTTTTCCTTACAAAACATGCTTATGAACTCACCAGCTTTATGCTGATATTTTTAAAACCGCTTGTATTCTCAGGTCAACGTTAGAGAGGTACTTCGATCACTTTTGGAGAAGACGGAGCATATAGAAGTCTCGTCTTTACTTTTGATTATCCTGATGTATATAACTATGTTTTCAACGCTTTTAAACAAATGTAAATATTCTTATTGTAATGTAATGATTGTGTTTACTATGCATACTATGTACAATGGTTGTGATACTACGCATGACGTCCTCCACCCTGGAACGTTTTCGCCGTCGGTTTCGGGGTGTGACATATAATATTCAGCACTTTTGTTTTATACTTAAACAAGTAGTTGAAGTGTATCTCACAAATGCTATATTGATAGTTACGTGTAGAGTAATGGAAAATATCTTTAAAATAGATATTTTGTAAAAATCTCACAAATTACATTTAATATAATTTATATGGTTGTTTTCATAAGTTATCCTATATACGAAAAGAAATATATAAATTCCATCAACTGTTTTGATAAACATGCATGACTCATAAACTATACCTAATATAGTTTATGTGCTTGTTCTTATATGAAACCCTTCAATGGTAAAATATTATGTTTATTCTAGTAAAATGAACAATCCTAAACTAATTGCATAAATTTTATTATTGATACAAGGTTTCCTTGTATCTTACTTGTATCCCCCCCTAAAACTTTATAAAATAGTGAAAATATAGGGGTATAAACTCACTTGATAAGTTGTAATTTGGGCAGCACTTCGTTTTTTAGAAAAAGGCTTTGTTGTTGAAAACCGCGCTTTGCGAGGGTCGGGTTTATAAACCGAAAGAATCATTTATTACGGGCTTCAGGTGTCTCGAGATGCTCTTCGGGTGTTGAATATATTACCGGGAGTTCGGGGGGTTGTATGGAAGTTTAAACAGGTGAAAGAAGTGAAAACTGGTGAAAAAGTGGTGAAGAAACCGGAAAATCTCGCATATATATATATATATATATATATATATATATATATATATATATATATATATATATATATATATAGGTTTAGGTTCTATGGAAAACAAAAAACCCTAAAAATTATAAAAATGCATAAAAAAAATACTTAAAGATAACAAAGTTTTTTTTGAATTTTTTTATCAAAAAGTTGCAACTTTTAGGTCAAAATCGCTAAAAAAAGATTTGAAATTATTTTTTTTACAAAAAAAAAAATTATTTTTTATTTTTTTTCAGCGAAATTGTAAAAAATGCTGCGATTTTTTGATAAAAAAATTCAACAAATAGTTTTGTGATGTGTTGGTATTTTTTTAATGCATTTTTATGATTTTTAGGGTTTTTTGATTCTTATGATATATATATATATATATATATATATATATATATATATATATATATATATATATATATATATAGAAGGCCGACGCCTCAGATCCGAAGGGGGAGGGGTGGGACAGGTGTCTCGCATGCGAGGAGGGCACGCGTCAGAGGAAGAGGTGAAGCACGCGTCGGTCTCAGAAGCTTCAGACGATACACGCGTCATACGCCGGTTGGGCCGCACTTCGGTCGAATCAGCATTGGATACGTGGTAGAAACGGGGCAACTACGAGTGCGAGGTGACATGGTCGGATGCTGTCCATGTGAATTTTCCCGGTTTTCCATTATTTTTCGGTTTTGTGCCAAAAACTTCCGAAATTCATAATTTTCGCTTACGAGCTCCATTTTTTACGTTCGTTATATGCACGCGTAGGCGAGAATATAATCTACAACTCTCGTTTAGACACTGTCGGCTAGTTTTGAATTTATTTTTAACTGACCGGGACACGAAAATTCGTTAAAAATTCCTAACTTCTTCATCCGAAGTTCGTTTCCGTCTGTCTTTTTACCGTTGTACTACTATTGATGAGACCTTTGATTCTCGTTATGGTTGTGTCAGCTAAAAACTACTCTATCTTTATTTCGAGTTTTTAGCTGTATACTACTATACTTATTTTTAGAAAAATCATAACTTCCTCATACGAAATCAGATTTTGACGTTCTTTTTATAAAAGTTCTCTGTTTAACTTATTCTATAACTTTCATATAGATTGATAAGGCTAAAACACATTTTAATGAAACCTCACTTCTTACGTTGAACATTGTCTTACCAATTTTGTCACGGATCCTCGATTAGTCATAACTTCTTCGTTATAACTCCGATTTCAGTGTTCTTTATGTTTTTGGAAACCTTGTTACAATATCTATTACTTTATTTAACGCAAACAAGAGTATTGAACAATTTATTTTTGATGCTATTTTAAGTTGACTTTTGTTCACTTCAAAGGCTAGAAAATAACGGGTTGTTACACCTAAATCCAATCATTGACTAAAATCTTTCTCTAATCGACCATCAGATTGCCTCACCCTCACCGCCACTGTTTATGCCCTAAATGATGTGATAAGAATCAAGGCACATGTTTTCTAGATTTGTGCATCTAAGGTGGTTTGGTTTGGGCCTTCCCCATTCCATTCGCCAGTGCTGAAGAGGTGTTGGGATATCAATAGGTGGTGAAGGACATGATAAAGGTAACGAGCAAAGTCGTCGTCTTCAGCTATCAGATGTACTTTGTTGTTACTTACCCACAAAGAAGCCAAAGAAGGGGGTCTCTACAACTATTGCTGGTCCTGATGTACTCCAATTGTTATGGGAATCCAAAGGATACCCAAAAAGGTTTGATTTTCAGCTTTTAAACTTCAAATTTAACTTTACTTAGAATATTATGAATTATGATTTTTTTTATTTTGATTTTTAGTTCATAACAGTTAGAAACTATATGCTTTTTAATAAGAATCAAAACTTGATCCTTGTTTTGGTCCCTGCTTTGTTTTCCATTGTGTTTGATTTGGATTTTCATATTCTCTTTCTATAATAATTAAAAGAGTAAAGTTTTGGGTATCTGTTTCTTGACCTTACAAAGTATAATCTAGATATACATAATGTAAGAAATAAATCTGAATCCTTGAAAAATGATACTTCAAACAACAAGAATTCCCTGTCCATGATGAGCTCAAAAAGTGAGATGTTTCTCTCACTAATCATGAACTCATCAGTGAGAAAGACTCTGCTTTGCAGCTTGCTCAAAAGTGTCAAAGTATTACAAAAATTTATGCTTATTCTCATTTATAAACGACCAAAATCATAAATGATGAAATTCTTAATCAGTGTGAAAATATAATTCGAGGAAATTTTGTAGAAGTCGTTGATATTTTTAAACATATTGAAACTAAAACCATGTTCTCCCACTAAATTTGAGCTTCTTCATGAATATAAAACTAAATTTGTTAGTACTGGATTTATTAATCGTCAAGACCTCATTGACAAACATTGTGTATCAAATCCTGAAGGACTTACCTCATGTGTGTAACATCCCAAAAATCACAATAAAATTTTCATTTTCCAGTTATAGTAAAATCATTGTGTCAATGAAAATCCAAGTCATAAAACTAAGTATCACATACAAATATCCCAAAATTAGAGTATCATAAAATCTCCAAATATATCACTGAAGGATATGTATGATGATGCCTTCGTGTTGCCCCTATCCTCTGAAGTACCTAAAACCATAACAATCTAACTGTAAGACAGACCTTAGTGAGTTTCCCCAAAGTACCACACACAACCAAAAAGATAATAGTATGCATATATGAGCCTTTAGCTTGATCGGACCGCCTCACAGGGCCTACAACATATCTGGACGGCTCTCCGGGCCTTCGGCCTGATTGGACAGCCTTATAGGCCTTTAGTCTATCCAGACCACCCGGGGTATCTTGGCCTTCAGCAAAAGGCACGACCAACTCAACCCACGAAACCAATAAATTTTGACATATATACAGTAACAATCAATAACTAGTAAATACTGGTATTCATACGGATCTACCAGAAAGTGAACACAATTAATCATACAATTCTACCAGCTTATCATATAACCAACATAACAATATCCAATATACATAATCCAGTGAGTCGGAATTGGTGCCTTCGACCCACAAGTATAGTGAGAAAAACTCATATTACAGTCTGAATGATAGTTGAAATGAATGTTTCTCCAAATACCCACTCTACATGTCACCAATACAACAATTATGGACCTAATCTTAGTCACTATGTCCAACGTAGCGAGGCCCTTCCTGGTTACGGGGCTCCCACCTAGTATATGCAGTGTACCACCATGTACGCCCATTGTACTAGCATTGAAACCAAATTTTAATTCCTTAATAAAGAAAGCCAAGTCATCGAACATTAGATCTAAGAAAAAGGGGATGTCTTATTGGATAAAATCTCTAACTTTATCCATTTATATGCATACAAGTGGGTGTAACTTCAAAACCTAGGTCCAAAAGTCATCCAAGGCTCCAAATGTCATGCATGGATTAATGAGAGTGACCAAGCTCTCATTTTTATGACACTATAAGTTGAATACTACATAAAACTACATTTCAAATATCTAGAGTACCTCACACTCCACTAGACCAAGACTATGGGACCAAAGTTGTACAAAAACCCAAGATCTTAGAAATTAAATCATCAAGTTCCAAGCTCTTTACCTTCTGAGGATGCTTGAGGGTGAGATACTTCTAGATCTAAGTTTCTTTGAACTTCAAAGCTTGTCTACCACCTTCTTTCTCCTTTATAAGCTCAAGAATACACACTTTCAAGGTCAAAAACACACACAAAGAGAGAAGGGTTTGCAAGGGGCGTTTTTTAGTAGATGGAGGCTAATGGGGGAAAGGTCTTAAATGAGTTAATGACATTATATAGGGCTTAAACCCTAAAACATTTACGGTTATACACAGCGGTAGTACCCGCAACATACCTTTGGTATGTCCAATGTACTGCCAAAATCCCTCACGCCTGTTTAATTAGTTACACCAAACATAACAATAAGGTCATACCTTATAATCTGATGAGTCAACCACATAACATGTTGATCCATCGGCGTTAGCATCTCCAAGTCGACAACACCAACACCAACTTAACAAATTCAACATCGTCAGCTTATAGTTGTTCTATTGTAATCTTTTGTATATTAGGCAGTTATAGATGAATATAGAATAGACCAAATCTCGTATCTTTATGATAAGATCGGTTCTTAGTATAGATTAGATACAATCCTCTCAATCAAGAGATATACATGTATAGATTAGTATATATATATATATATATATATATATATATATATATATATATATATATATATATGTAAACTACATTAGGGGAAACCCTAATGTAGAGAGGTCGAGTACTTATGCTTGTGGCTTTTTGTCAATTGTCTTTGTGGCAAACCTCGTCTTCTTGGTGAAGATAAAAGCTATTTTCTTGGTGAAAGGAACATTTAGAGAGCTTCTGTGTTATTTACTTTCTATTGACTATTTTGATTAGATTAGTTTACCTTTCTTGTTCATACTTTAAGTATATTTCTGATCATAATACAAACCTTCAATTGGTATCAGAGTACGTTTTTGAAAAACTCAAGTTATCGTGTGGAACTCAAGCAATTCCAAATCCTCCAGTCTCAACAAAATACCTCCCTTCTATGAACACAACTTTGCCATGTGGAAAACCAAGACCATGGTGGTTCTTGAAACCATTGACTATGTGATGAAAAATATTTTTGAAAAGGGTCCCCATGTTCCTATGTACCAACCCATGGCAAACAAGGCTCCTATTGGCCCTCTGAAGCAAAAGCCACCAACAAGTTATGATGACGATGATAAAAGACGGCTCAGTCTTGATGTAAAAGCCTAGGCCGCTATTGGAAATTCTCTTCCATACCATTTGTATCATCTCATACATAATTGTGAATCAACCCAAGTGATGAAGGACACGCTGACGGTGGCTTCAGAATGCACTGTGGAAGTCCAGACTTTGACCATCAACAACCCTAATCAATGATATGAAAATTTATTTTGCTCAACAAGGTGAGCCTTTTACTCAAACCTTCAATAGGTTTAATTGTTTGGTTAATGATATGCACATGCTGGGACTCGTTAAGCACTCATCACAGTTGGTTCTAAAGTTTCTCGATTCTCCTGGGAAGTGCTGGGAACGTCATGCTGATGTTCTAAACAACGGTGAGAAAACCGACTCCATAGATCTGAATTCGTTGTTTGGTATTTTATGAAATTAGGAAGAGACCAAAACTCTTCGTAAGGAAATCATGAAGGACTCAAACAAGGAAAGCTTTATTGCCCTGATGCCTTGAAAGGAAACAAAAAAGCACATCAACAAATCATAAAATTCATATAAGGGTGAACAAAGTGATGAAGATCTCACTGATGTGCTTGTTGCTAGCGTTGCACTTATTTTCAAGTGTTATGTAGAAAACATAGTAAATGGGGTTAGAAGAGCTCAATTCAAGGGAATAAGCTCATCAAAAAGATCCACCTTAGACAAGAAATGCTCAGGTAACTGCATTATTTATGGAAGCCCTGACCATTTTTTCTAGGTATTGCAAGGAGAGGAAAGCAGCCCAGAGTCCTAAGAACTATGAATTCTTGTGCAAGAAGATCCTGGCTCATATAAAGAAAGAACACATCTATTTGCCAAAGGCTGTCATTGCAAAACAGGAAGTTCATGAAGAACGGGTTGATGAAGAAAAGACATATGAAGATGAGGACATGAACGTTAAGGGTCTCATGGCACATGCAGATGATTCCCCTGATGGCTTATGTGACGCTGATAGTTCTCACACAGACGTTGAATCTAGTCCAAATCTAGGTCAAACTTGGTACCTAGATACTAGAAGCTCTAGACACCTGACCGGTTACAAGTCTCCTCCTAACAAATTTTGCAAAGAAAGATGGTCCAATGGTGACGTTTGGTGAAAATATCGGGAGAGCTATTTTAGGTGTTGGAACTTTTGAGTGTAGGACGTTTAAACTGAAGGCCGTATTTTATGTAGAAGGACTAAAAGGAAACTTCAACTCCATCAGTCAACTTTGTGATGTTGGTTACAAAGTTCTTTTCAACCATCATGAGGGAAAAGTGTTTGATGTTGAAAAGAAAATCATGCTTTCTGCTCTCAGGGAGAACGATATTTATATGGTTTGATTTGTTAAGTTTGAAGCTGATACTTTAATTTTGTTTTATACTTTTCTATATTTAAAATTTTGAACACAAGTTGCAAAACTTTTAATTCATATTTTGGTTTGCTTGTATTTAAAATTTTTTATTCCTTACCAAAGAAGTATACATTGCGAATACACTTTCCTTGTCTACTAACATTTCCAACATGATATTCTCTATCAATAGTGACCTTTTCTGATGGATCTACTTTGAAGGACTCAACGTCATTACTTGAATGCATCACTCCCCTTGTGAAAGCCTGTTGATGCTGACTCTGCAACTTTTCTTTAGCACCAACAGTTCTCACACTATAACTGATGCTCACATTGATAAGAACACATAAGGATAATTCTGCCACCAAGTGGTATTCCTGGAACATATTTCTGACTTGAACAACCTATTTTGTTTCAATAAGATGAGATAAAGGTAGGTGTCCTAGCCCAACTAATTTTTTCAGAGAAGTTGAGACTATAGCCTCATTCCCACAATGATCCAAAGGCTCCTTCAAGGAGACAACTATCCCACATTCTCTTCCTTCCAAGATCTCAATGAGTGGAAGCTTTGAGTGTTGTCTTTGTGACTCTTATAACTCTAAGGTTACAAAGATTGAATCCTCTTAACTCGTTGGTTACAAAGAGAGATTAATGTTCTTCTTTTCTTCTTGGTGAATATGAAGCTTAGAATCGATCTGCAGAACCTCAACGACTAAATGCATTCTCTCTCTCTCTCTCTCTCTCTTTCTCTCTCTCTCTCTCTCTCTCTCTCTCTCTATATATATATATATATATATATATATATATATATATATATTGTTTATGATTTGTGTTAATTGTGTGATATGTTTGATCTTGTTTGTTATCTTTTATAGCTGAAATTTGAATTGATAGATATCTTGGAAAATGGAAGGGCATTAATGACCATTCAATTCCAAAAATTTGATAGATCAAGTCTTTATCACTTTTCTGAAAAAGTTGCATATTTTTCTGTTTAAAACATTTCTTTTTTGACTAATTCTTTTGTTTGTATCATTATATTATTCTCATCCGTTCCCGCTAAACATTTCATCCGAAAAAAACACACATTGTAGATAACAAATCAAAAATAACATTTGCACGCAACCATACTTATCATAAACATATTGTCAATATATAAATAAAAACCGCATAATACACACATGATAAACATTTATGTCCGAGCAACCACATAATTGGAAAAGAAACTCACGTTGTCATTAAGTCTTAACCGAAGTTTACCACGTTACACACACCCTACATTTAACCAACATATTTTCTAATGCCACAATCCTAGAAAAACACTTAACATGACTATTTTGGTTACTTTGTACATGTCTTTCGTTCCACCAAAAATAGTGATTATTATTTAATTATCTTAATTTAGATGTTCATATTAACATTTTGAAAAAATATATTTTGTTATTTTTAGATACATCAACAACTAAATGACAAGGTTTCACCTTTAGTGTTCATAATAATTAAAAATAATTAATTTAAAAATAAATAATATGTTTTCCTCCAATAATAATACCTTTGCAAATATAAGGTAATTTAAATTAACAAAACGTAAGGCACACATGTTTAGGCATCATTTAATCGGTTATCTCTTAAACAAAATGAAAGAAATGAAAGGTTTTATGAAAATGAAGCTTGTGAATTTATAACTCGGATAAATGAACAAGTCATAAAACCATAACGGCCAAGTATGGAAATTTAAGTATAATAGATGAGGTAAGCTATAAGACTTTAACAAGCTATGTAGTTGAAGTCTTTACAAATATATGTTTTTTTAAATATAACAATAAAACTGTTAAATTTGATATAATAATTTGTATACTAAATTGATATAAAATATTAATTATTATGAATTTTATGATAGTATATACATCTATTATAACTTCATAATCTCAATCGTTTTAATAACTTCTACCCGCAAGTTACACATGAATAAAATTTAGTATAATATTAGGTTTAATGTTATTTGTAGTTGTTGTTATTATTAATTAATTTTTTAAAATTTATCTACTTAATGTTTTAAACATCAAACACTATTTTTTGATTTTAAAGGTAGCAATCTAATCATTTATATAGAGTTATTTTTAACTATTCTTATTTTAATTTATTTTAAGCTATTTATTTGGAAACTTTTGACGATTATAAAAATATATTTAGGAAATATTTTAGTTAAATTGAAATTACTATTTAGTTTTTGGATTTATCACTTTTAACTATTTACAAAATATTCTTTGGTTTTTTAAGTGGAACATAAATTTATATTTAACTAGACATTGTGATGCGCAGAAACACCTATATAGTTGAAGTCTTTACAAATGTATATATATATATATATATATATATATATATATATATATATATATATATTTTAAAATATAA
Organism: Lactuca serriola; assembly: GCF_051521515.1. NCBI lineage: Eukaryota > Viridiplantae > Streptophyta > Magnoliopsida > Asterales > Asteraceae > Lactuca > Lactuca serriola. The sequence continues at coordinate 227,903,428 of NC_136412.1, forward strand.
CAATAACTTTGTTGTTACATGTGATATAATAATTTGTATACTAAAATGATATAATATATTAAATATTATGAATGATATGATAATATATACATATATTATAACTTCATAATCTTAATCGTTTGAATGAATTCCACCCGCGAGTTACATATGAATAAAATTAAATATAATATATGGTTTAATGTTATTGTTAATGAAGTTTTTTTTAAATTTATTTTCATAATGTTTTAATTTCTATCATTAAAATTATTTAAAACATCAAACATTACTTTTTGATTTTAAACGTAACAATACAATCATTTATATTGAGTTATTTTTAACTATTTTTACTATAAATCATTTTACGCTACTTATTTGAAAACTTTTAATGATTATAAAAATATTTTTTATAAATATTTTAGTTAAATTGAGACTACAATTTAGTTTTTGTAATTATCACTACAATTTATCACTTTTAACTATTTAAAGAATATTCTTTGCTTTTTTAGGTGGAACTGAAATTTATATTTATGTTGATATTGTAATGTTATATTTAAGTTAGCAATTTAAGTATTTTGTCCAAACTTTTCAAAAGTTGTAGCTTTAAATTGATAATTGTTTACATATAACAACATATTAAATCCAATAAATTATGTATAATATATTAAAAGTTAAAGACATAACTTTATAAGTAGTAGTAAAGATATTATTTTAAAATTGAAATTTAGTTTATTTATGATTACAGTTATGGTTTGATATGTATTTACCCTTATTAACCACTTTATAATCATTATTAGAAAGACACTAAAATCTATCACTTTTAACTATTTACAAAATATTATTTGGGTTGTTTAAGTTAAACTAAAACTTATATTTAAGTTGACCATGTAATGTTATATTAAAATCAATAATTTAAGTATTTTATACAAATTATCTTCCAAAATTTTATCTTTAAAATGATAATGGTTTAGATCCAAGAATACATTAAAACTAATAAAAGTATAATATGTTAACAGGTAAAAAAACATAACTTTATAAGTAGAAGTAATGATATTATTTTAATATTGAAATTTAGTTTATGTATGATTACACTTTTGGTTTGATATTTATTTAACCTAATTATCCAAATTATGATTATTATTAGAAAGAAATTGAAAAATCAAGGGAGTTTCAAATGAATGTGGTGAAAGGAAAAATGCATGAGAGTTTCAAATGAATGTGGTGAAAGAAAAAATGTTTCCTTTATAAGTATACTAGGCGAATGCCCGCGCGTTGCGTGGGATATAAAAAAATATTTTATATTAAAAATAACTAAATCATTGTTATTAACAATTAAATAACAACTTCATAAAAAATATAAAAAATGATTTTTAGTATTGTTATTATGTTGAACTATATTATAAGAGCTAAGGTTGAAACTTGAAGTTGTTTTGCACATACAAAGTTATATGATTAAAATAGAAAAAAAAATTAATTTTTAAAAATAAATAAATCGTTATTGTTATCTATTAAATAATAATTTCATATTAAATTAAAACGTTTATATTAAATATTATCATTATGTAGAAAATACGATAATAGAGACATCATTTTATCTATCTTAAATTTTATCATTGTGTACAACATATGATAATAGAGACAACTTTTTATCTTAAATAGTAAAAAAAATGTTTTGTATCATAAATATTACCATAATTATGTAGAACATATGATAATAGTGACGTCTTTTATAAGGTTAAAACTTTAAATTGTATTACATACAGGGTTGTAAAACTTGGCTAACACAACCAAATACTCGGCATGTTACTTAAACTTGGCCTCCAATGGTAGTGAGTTTGCCTAACTCAGCCAGAAGACACTCAGATCCTTATTAAACTCGATACAAATCTAAAAGATATGGTCAAAAATCATTTTCGAAATTCTGAAATTTAATTGGTCACTTATCGACAAAGACAATCTCACCAAAGAATAAACTCAATGTCCTACAAAGTTAGATGCAAGGAAGATCTCATGGTTTAGTCCCTTTAAAATATTTCACAATCTTTCCTATTTATAGAGGAGAATACATTCTCTTGTTTACTCTCACGATCAATGTGGAATGATGACATTTTAATTAAACTAATTTCTTTATTTGCCAATAATTTCATTTTGTTAAATAAAATATTAAATAATAAAAATAAAACGTTATCCAGAAAATTTATTGTTCAATAGTTCCATTTTTCAGTTATCTCGTAAGTTGCTATAAAAAATCAAGTTTTTATTGAATAACTTTTTGTTAAATCCTAAAATCAGAAATTCAGTTAGGTACTTAATATAGAAAGTGTGTTTATATGTATTTTCATGATTCAAAATGTCATTATAAAATGAATTCATTTATAAAATATAATCGAGTATATATTTCGTGCTTTTGAATCAAAGTGATTTTTCAAACAATTATAATTTTATGTTTAGGTAGATTTTTTTATATATAACATTATCTAACTTATAATATTATTATAAACAATTTGAATAATCATGGGAGTTTCAAATGTATGTGGTGAAAGAAAAATGCTTCATTTATCGGTCCAAATTGATCAAACTCGGACCAATTCAGCTTAATATACCAAACTACATAACATTTTTTCTATTGAAACCTGGATTGTATATATTTTGTGTTTTTGAATCAAATTTATTTTTCAAACAATTATAATTTTATGTTTAGCTAACTTATTTATAATATTATTAGAAACAATTTGAAAAATCATGGGAGTTTCAAATGTATGTGCTGAAAGGAAAATGCTTCCTTTATCGGTCGAAATTGATCAAACTCAGACCGATTCAACTCAATATACCAAACTACATAACGGTTTTTCAACTGAAACTTTGTTTGGACCTAAAAAAATCTTGTTCAAAACCATTTGCGGGATTCTAAAACTTAAATGGACAGTTTGTGACAACTCGATATTTCAACTCTTTGTAAATGACCAAAAAGGGTCAAGTATTGTAACCACTTTTGAGTAATAAAATTTACTTTCATAATAAAATGTACAAATAGTTCTATTTAATTTCCTTCTATGTTTAAATGTCTGTGAACCATGATCGTACGTGAAAAGAACGCCCAAATCCAACTTCATATAGCGAAGTTATGATTTTTCCAAGTTCGGCTTAGCATCAGACAACTAAAAACTCGAATCGGAGATCGAGCGACTTTTGGCCGGAATGACCTAAACGAGAATCGAAGGTCTCGACAATGGTATTCCAGCGGTAAAAAGTCTGGAAAAAACCGACATCAGATAAAGAAGTTATGAATTTTCAAAGAAATTCCTTAAACACGATGAGTTTATAATAAATAATAAAAAAATAATTTTGGAATTTGCCAACGGAGTCTAAACGAAAGTTGTAGAGCGTAGTCTCACCTACGCGTGGATATAAAGACCATCGAAAACGGAGTTCGTATGAAGAAGATATGAATTTTTGAAGTTTATTAAATAAATAAATTATTTATTTAAATCAAAATTCGGACATTATCCGAAGGGGAGTCAGCGTCCTCATCCGAGGTACGCGCTGCGTACCCCTGTACGCCCAGCGTACTCGAGAGACTTGGCCTCTGATCGTCCACGTCGCCCTATCCGACCCGTCCGACCCGTCCGAAGTATCCGACCCGTCCGACCCGCTGTCCCGTCCGACCCGCCGTCCCATCCGACCCGTCTCCCCAGCAACCCGTCCCATCCGACCCGCGTACCCAGCAACCCGTCCCATCCGAAGTCGAGGCAGTCGAGGCTTCGGTCATGCATGACGTACGCGTACGCGCTGCGTACGAGCGTACGCCCCGCGTACCGAGGCAGACCAGCCTTCCTATAAATAGGATGCGAGGGCTTCCGAGAAAAGGGCTCATTTCTCTCCTCTCTCTCATAATCTTGCCTCGTTTTCCGTGCCCGTTCAAACCCGAAGCTCTGGTCTTTTTGCTCAAGTCCCGAGGGTCGATTTTACTCCCGAGATTCCCGAGAATCCCGAGGAAAATCTGTTTCCCGAGACGAAACTCTGCCCGGTTTTCCATCTCGCTATCTTCAAACTTTCAAGTGAGTTTCATACCCCTTAATCAACCTTTTTAAATATTCTAAATGCTTTTATATGCTTTCAAGGGGGGGATTACAAGTAAAACACACGAGTATTATCGTGTGTTACATAAAGAAACCCTTTTATATGCTGTTATATATCCAAATCACATGCGATTTATAAACCTTTAAGAAACTTTTATATATATAGAATATATGTTAAAATAGCATTCTATCTTTTGAAATATAAATTTATAGTAATGCATGTATAAACTAAACTTTTCTTAGATTATTCTTCTCTATCTTAGACTCTACACCAAAAATCTATGCTTTCATAAACAAGTGATTCTTTTTTTGGTATTTCTACATAAACAAGATACACTTTTAGAAAACTATAATAGGTATAGTTTTACGAACAAATTTCTAACTCTTATTTTCTAGAAACATGAATTTCAAGAAGTTTACTTTCGTATACAAGAACAAACGTAACATTTTAACAAGTAGATCTGTTTTTATACCACGGTTTTGTGAGACACTAACTTCATGTACGTTCGAGTACACATTTCAAGTCCTGTATTATATACCAGAATCCCTTGTAGGGGGAGCATGGTGTTTGTGTATAGATCTATACGGGCTTGACAACCCGCGCCCTGACTGTTAGCTGCAGTCCACCGTTTGAGGTAACAAACGTCACAACATTCCAACGCCTGAAGAACGTTGTGTATAGGCATTCCGAGTCAATAGTATGGTTATAAAACTCACATGGGGTATTAAAAATGCATTGATTTACAAGGTTTTCAAACTCATTGGTTATTTTACATTTACACACATTTTGGAAACAAACATTGGTCTTGAGTGAAGGCTACTTTTATACTAGTAGAAAATATAGGATTTTCTAAACACAAACAAACAAAGATAAAACATTTCATTTCATTCAAACATTGTCACTTAAATACTTATGAAATTCACCAGCTTAAATGCTGATCTACTCTTTCAAAATTACTTGTATGTCCCAGGAAATCAGTAATTTCAGGTATTCATTTCGCTTTTGATGAAGGGATGCTGCGGCGCCAGTTTAATCTCGTATTTTTGACATCATATTGTAATTGAGTTTTGAACATGTAACTTTTGACAAATGTAAACTTTCAATTATATATATATGATGGTTGTATTGCTTTCTTTACTATGTATTCATTTGTTACGTTACCACATGAAGTCATCCGCCCCCAAATGTTTCCGCCGTTCAGGTTTGGGGGTGTGACACAGTTGTCAATAAAGACAATCTCACCAAAGAATACCCTCAACATCCTAAAAATGTAGGCATAAGGAAGTTCTCATGGCTTGGTCCCTTTTAAACATTTCACAACCTTTCCTATTTATAGAAGAGGAAACGTTCTCTTGTTTACTCTCACCATCGATGTGGGATGAAGACATTGTAATAAAACACGCTTTCTTGTTAATAAAACATTATTCAACTTATTTAGTAAAACACCCTTTCTCTTGTTTACCCTTTCTTTATTGTTCAATAGTTCCATTTTTCTATAATCTCGTAAGTTGTTATCCAAAAAAGTAAGTTCGTATTGAATAAATTTTTGTTCAATTCTAAAATCATAAATTCAGTTAGGTACTTAATATAGAAAGCTTATTTATATGTATTTTCAAGATTCAAAAGTTCATTATAAAAAGAATTCATTTATAAAATATAATATGCGTATATATTTCGTGCTTTTGATCAAATTGAATTTTCAAACAATGATAATTTTATTTTTAGGTAGATGTTTTTTTTATATTTATATAACATTATGTTACTTTTTTAAAATATCATTGGAAAAAATTTGAAAAATCATAGGAGTTTCAAATGAATGTAGTGAAAGGAAAATGCTTCTTTTATGGTCCAAATAGATCAAACTCGGACCAATTCAACTAAATATACCAAACTAGATATTTTTTTATCTAGTGAAACCCAGTTTGTATATATTTCGTGCTTTTGAATCAAAGTGATTTTTCAAACAGTTATTATTTTAGGTTTAGGTAGATGCTTTTTTATATTTATATAAAATTATGTAACTTCTTTATAATATTATTAGAAATAATTTGAAAAATCATGGGAGTTTCAAATGCTTGTTGTGAAAGGAAAATGATTCCTTTATCGGTCCAAATTAATCAACTCCGGTTCAACTCAATATACCCAACTACATAATTTTTTTTCTAACTGAAACACGGTTTAACCCTTAAAAAATTCGGTTCAAAACCAATTTTGGAATTCTAAAAGTTAACTGGACACTTGCCAATATAGACAATCTCACCAAATAATTCCTTCAAAATCCTACAAAGGTAGGCATGAGGAAGTTCTCATGGTTTGGTCCCTTTGAAGTATTTCACAACCTTTCCTATTTATAGAAGATGAAACATTCTCTTGTTTACTCTCACCATCGATGTGGGATGAAGAAATTGTAATAAAACACCCTTTCTTGTTTATAGAACATTATTTAACTTATTTATAATATTATTGTAAAGAAATTGAAAAGTCATGAGAGTTTCAAATGAATGTGGTGAAAGGAAGTTAAAAAATGGGGTTTCAAATGCATGAGATTCAAGAAAAAATGCTAGCTTTATAAGTATGTATGATAATGATAAATGTTATGCTAAATAGATAGTCCAACACCTCATCTTCTCGACCCATAAACTGTTGCTTTTCCACCATTTTCAAGAAAACTGAAGCTTTGATTTAACCCAATATAATGAAAAATAAATATGTGAAATAACTTATAATTATCTCCCAATTGTATAAATATATACCCATAACCAATTTTAAGAAATTCTATCAGTTTAAGGTATATTCAAACCTTTTATCCCAAGAACTTAATACTTCCGATTTTTATCAATTAAATCACTATTGGCCTAAACAGAAACATTATATGTGATAAGTTGTTAAAAAAAACTTGAAGATCGATTAAATCTTTGTAACAGGTATTGCGATGAAGACAAAACAATAAATAAGACAAGAGTGGATCAAAATATGTCGAATGATTAGATCAAACAATCCTCAGCAGAGCTCGACTAAGAACTTCCGCTGTAGAGGATTTAGGGTTACAAGAACGATAATAAACTTGCTGAATAATACGCTGATCGTTCTATTCTATCGTTAACCCCTAAGATGCATGCTAGCAACTATATTTATACTAAACCCTACTAAGAGTCACGGATGGACAGGCCCATACCGGAGATACAAAACGGACTAGCTAACGAGCCCAATAGACACAACATATTATACAAAACACGACCCAACAATCTCCCCCTTTGCGTCAAATTGGAGCGAGACTACTTCTTCTTCTTACTTGGGCCAGCAGCGGGAACTTTCTTTGTAGTATCAAACAGACGAGAGATTAGCGCGAGAATTGTCTGTCTGAATCGAATGTACCATTGTATCATGTCATCAAAGTACTTGACATCATCCGCTGTGTTTTGCTTGCATCTGTGGATGATCCCCAAAACATGCTCTAAGCAGGCAGTGGTGTAGAGGTATTTGTCAGCCAAGGCGAAAAGACATTTCTGTCCTTCGTTCCTAGTAAACATGACCGAATTCCTCCTTGAGTCGATTTTACCCATCTGCATTTGGTTGAGATCACTGGCAGAGCCAACAGGAGAAATTGTAGGTTTCTTCTTAAATACGCTCGCAATCTCCTGATCCATCAGTGCAACTTCCATGATATAGCACACGAGCATCCTCTTGAAGTGGTCGATGATCGGACCGTATTCAGCTTCGTTGGTGAGAAGGATGTTGTGCAAGATAATCCAATCATGGGGATTAAGGTTTGGAAGATCTGCAAGGGAAATAGCATGTTCGGTTTTGGCAGATCCCCGAAGTACCTTGAACTGAATGTTGATGAAGTTCCCTTCACTATACGGCTTCAAGACCCGAACGTTGACAATTTTCTGAGCGCTCCAAGTTTGATATTGGGGTTGAGCAGCTTTCAGATAGAAATTGATTAAGTCCCGATCAACCTGTGGATGAGGATGAGGGATTTCTGCAACGTTGGAGAAGGCATGAAAGATGAACGCCTTTCGGGTCAGTGGCATGTCGAACTGTGAGTCGACAGTGTTGGAACAATCGAGAGAGATCACAGGTTCCAGCCACAAGATACTTGGTGTGTCAATGGCTTCTTTAATCATCCTCTCGAGAGTCAATGCAGGAAAAAGAGTTTTCCTACTCTCAAGAAGGTCGTGGGCTTCTTTCTGTTTTCGTTCGGCTTCTTCAGCCTCTCTTGCCACACGAGCACTGATATCAGCATCATTGTTTCGACTTTTTCGCTTCAACAAGTCAGCGATTGTCTCTTTATCTTCATCTTCTTCATCCTCAGCAATATTTTTGCCTTTGTCTTTCACACCAGAACCGGAGGCTTGGCCTACTGGAGGCGGTTCGGTAGTGTGAGTTGCCGTTGAGGTAGAAGGTGGTTGAGACATTGTTTCCTTCTCTCCCCCTTTGTTTCGGAATGGACACGAAATCAAGTAGCCCTTCAATTTTGCTGAGTAGGGAAAGGGTGGGAGCAAGCTTCTCTGCAAGGTCACGCCTCACAGTGTAGTTTAGAATGGGATCATGTGCTTCGAGGATGTTGGAGATGGAAGAGTGGACATCCGAAACAGATGACTTGATCACCTCCCTTTCAGACCGAAGAGAGTCAATCTCCTGTTGAGAGTTGGAGAGTTGAATATTCTTGACCTTCAGAGTGGTGGTCTTCATGGCTAGAACATCCATAAGAGAGTTCTCGGCAGCCAAATCTTCTTGTAGCTTCGAGAGACGCTCGTCAATGGTTATGCGAAAGGCTGAGTTGTCGTCTGAAAGCGTTTGACGAAATGAGGCGAAGGACTTCAACTTAGTTGAGACTGACGTTGCCAGCTGGTGAACAATAGGTTCCAGTGTAATTTTGGCAGCAGTGGCACTCTCCTGTATAGAATTCAACAGGGTTGAGGCATCAGAAAATAGTTTATCGACTTTTTCGGTTGCTGCTTGACAGGCTTTTGTAGAGGCATCAATGGCGGTGGTTGCAAAAGCAAGGGAATCTTGCTGAGCTTTAGAGAAAGCGTCAACAATCTTCTGAACTGCATCTTCAGAAAGGGATGACTGAGATGTGGAAGAGGAGGCGATGAGCGAGTCAATCTTGTCATGGAGCTCCTTGAGATGTCTTTTGGTGACAGGAGCGTTGTCATCATCATCGCTCTGAACTTGAAACGGACTATAGTAGACCGAGTCAAACGTCATATTCTCCCCGTCAAGGAGTGGTTCTTCTCCCTCTAAAGCATGACCAGGAGAAGGAGGTGGTGGTGAAGCTGGTGGTGCAGTAGTATGGGTAGGTTCGGGTTGGGTTGTTTCGGGTGTAGGTGTAGGTTCAGGTGCTTTTGTAGTTTCGGGTGCTGGAGTGGTAAGAGAACCTAAATTTTGGAAAATCAAAGATTTTCGTGCTTAGGGTGTAAAAGAAAAGAAATAAAGCAACACTTTTGGGAAAATATGTGATGTCAATAGAGACACGAAAAAAATGATCCCAGGCACGAATCGCTTCCTTCAAAGTCAAGAGAGACCTTAAAGTGTTTGTGTGGTTTCCCGTTGAATAACGATCATACACTTATTAAGAAGTGTCAAAAGGCTTCTTTTAATTAGGTTGATAAGGGTGGCTATTGCTTCGATTCAAAATTCCTAATCTTGATATAAGACATAAATCAAACGAAGTACTTGTGAGACCAGTGTAGTCTACTGAACAAGTAGGTTGGAGATAATTTAATTTGGGTAGGAAATTTAGAAAATCTCAACAAAAAAAAATTAAAAGTGGATCCCAAGGGAAGAAATGTTATTGGTTTTAACAATTTCATAGGAATCACACAAAAGAAAATTTTGAGATTTCATGGAGGTACGGCCGTCAATTCATTAGTGAAAACTAGAGCAAAGTAATTGTTCACCGTCAATTCGTATTGGGTATTGAATTTTGGGTTTCACTTAGCTCGTAGTGGCACGAAACTAAGATCATAAACACAGAAATTGTGTAACCATAAACCTTAGTGGTAATTTCTGAGAGTCTCAAGGGTTACGTTTGTGAAACGAATGTGATGGAGAAATGCAATGTAGATGTTGTAAAGAAACCAAAGTACCTCTGCTGTGAAAAATAGGACCAAGCAGAAAACTCATATCTCATGTGAGAAGAGAGTTAGGTAGCTCATGATTAGAATAAATAAGAAAGCCTAATTGGGAAGACAAAGTTTGTGTATACCAAGTCAGTAAGGCTTATTACTCAGAATCAGTTGAGGCTTTGGACACATACAGCAGCATGCTTCTAGGGACACTTAGCTAATTAAACAATTTCCCCATAAACGAACACACAAACAAAAAAATAAATTAGAACTAAAAAAAATAAATAACAAAATATTTTTGGAGTTTTTGATAATAAAAAAATTATTTTTGGAATTTTTGAAATTGCTGAAAAATAAATAAAAAAAAATAAAAAAAAATTGAGACAAAATAATTGACACATAAAAAAAATTGGATACAAAAAAATATTTTGGAACCGAACCCGAGTGTTCGGTTTATTTCGGTTGTGAAAAACTTTGGAACCGAACCCGAGCGTTCGGTCTATTTCGGGTGAGAAAAATTTTGGAACCGAACCCGAACGTTCGGTTGATTTCGGTCGCCAAAAAAAATAGATTTGAAAAAGAGAATAACGTTGAAAATAAGAGAAATGAATTTGGAAAATTGATACATAAGATTTACAACCAAGGAAACTACCTTTGAGTGATGAGCGAAAAGCAGATAATGCAACCGAACCTGAGCGTTCGGTTCATTTCGGTATATAAGCACAAGACCCGAACCCGAACGTTCGGTCTATTTCGCTTCTTGCTTTTGAGTTTGAGAGGTAATTTTTGGTACTGACTCCGATTCCATCATACCTAGCCCTTATAGTATTTTGTTAAAAGATGCTTTAGGAAGAGCTTTGGTAAAGATGTCAGCCAGTTGATCAGTGGTTCGAACAAAATGTATTTCGACGTTCCCATCTTCCACATGATCTTTAATGAAGTGATACCTCAGTGCTATGTGCTTAGTCTTGGAGTGTTGCACTGGGTTATGACAGATCCTAATTGCACTTTTAGAGTCGCAATATAGTGGGATCTTTTTCATATTAAGTCCATAGTCCCGGAGTTGGCTTTGGATCCAAATCACTTGAGAAGTACATGAGGCAGCTGCGATGTATTCTGCTTCAGCTGTAGACAAGGATACACAGGTTTGTTTCTTGGATTGCCAACTAACCAACTCCCCGTCAAGGAATTGGCAGCCTCCAGTGGTGCTTTTCCTGTCTAGTCCACAACCTCCAAGGTCTGCATCTGAGTAGGCTTGAACGAAGAAGCCTGAATTGGATGGATACCATAGGCCTAAAGATGTAGTTCGCTTGAGATACCGGAGTATGTTCTTCACTGCAAGCATGTGAGGTTCACGAGGATTTGCCTGAAATCTAGCACAGTAACAAACAGAAAACATTATATCAGGCCTGCTAGCAGTAAGGTACATTAAAGAACCTATCATTTGGCGATATAGCGTAATATCGACTGCTGGCTTATCCAAGGATGGAGTGAGCTTGGTGTCGAACGCCATTGGAACTTTAACCTTTGAGTTTCCCATCATGCCAAAATTTGCAAGGAGAGTCTTCGTGTAAGCTTCCTGGTTAATAAAGATGCCTTCGGGTCCCTGTCTAATATTTAAACCAAGGAAAAAGTTAATTGGACCCATTGAGCTCATTTCAAATTTAGTCTCCATCAGCTTTCTGAATTCAGCCGTTAAGCTAGGATTCGTTGAGCCAAAGATGATATCATCGACATAGATTTGAACAATCATAAGGTGGTTACCTTCCTTCTTAGGAAAGAAGGTTGGTTCAACCGAACCTTGTTTGAATTTGGACATCTTTAAAAACTTGGTTAGCGTTTCATACCAGGCCCTCGGAGCTTCTTTCAGTCCATATACCGCTTTGTCCAAAATGTAACAGTGATTAGGGTAACTTTCATTGACGAATCCAAGAGGTTGCTCCACATACACCGTTTCTTCAAGTTCTCCATTTAGAAATGCGCACTTGACATCCATTTGGTAGACGTCAAAGTTTTTGTGTGCAGCATAGGCAAGAAATATTCTAACGGATTCCAGCCTAGCTATAGGAGCAAAAGTTTCTTCATAGTCGATTCCTTCCTCCTGACAGTATCCTTTCACCACTAGACGGGCTTTATTTCGTATCACGTTGCCTTCCTTGTCCATCTTATTTCTGAAAAGCATTTGAGACCAACAACCGAGGCATCTTGAGGAGTTGGAATGAGGCGCCAAACTTTATTCCTTTCGAATTCATTAAGTTCGTCCTGCATAGCTTGAACCCAATCGGAGTGATCAAGAGCAGTATTAACTGTCTTTGGTTCAACTTTTGAGACGAAGGAGTTAAACATACAGAACTCTACTTTTGAAAATAAGGAAGTTTGCTTTGCCTTTAGTTGTGATCGGGTCAGGACCTTTTTAGAGACATTACCGACAACCTGTGAAACAGGATGATCTCTGGTCCATTTGACAAGAGGAGGGTAATTTGGATCATAAGATGGATCCAATTTAGCGTTTACCAGCTCTTCTAGTTCAGATTGACTCTCATAGTCATAAGACATATCTGCATTCTCCCCCTCGACAGAGAAGCTTTCAGGTGTATCTTGAGTTTCCGGAGCTACAGGAGTTTCGGGCGGTGTTGAGCTTTCGGGTACCAATGGACTTTCGGGTGCAGATTGGCTTTCGGGTACAGCTGGGCGTTCGGGAGTAGCTTGAGAATAGTTCTCCCCCTCAACATGTGAGCCCAGCTGTGAAGAAGAAGATGGATCCTCCCCCTCAACTAAAGCATCGTACTGTGGAGGGTCGTTGTAACTTGATTCTCTTTCATTCATTTGCTTGGCAGCATCTTCGATGAGTTGCTTCAGATGATCTACTTTGTTGTCTGTTGCACTAGCTTCCGAGAGAGTGGCCTTCTCTGGTTCATCGAATAACTCAACAAACTTCTCAAATAGGTTTGTGATCGAGGCTATAACTTGGCCTGTTTGAGAGAAAATTTCTCCAACTGTGTCTTCGGTGGCCTTCAGCTTTTTGACATAGCTATCATCAAAAGTCACATAATAAGTTTCTTCTATTTTCCTCGAGTGCTTGTTTAATACCCTGTATGCTTTCGAAGTGAGAGAGTATCCCAGAAAGATCCCTTCATCAGCTTTCACGTCAAACTTGTTCCGATGTTCTTTAGAATTGAAGATGAAACACCGTGAGCCGAATACATGGAAGAATTTGACATTTGGCTTTCTGTTGTTGATGATCTCATAAGGAGTGAGATTAAAGCGTTTATTGAGATATGACCTGTTCTGCGTAAAACACGCTGCAGCAATAGCATCAGCCCTAAAATATAAAGGTAAAGAGGCAAAACTTAGCATGGTTCGGGCCGCCTCAGACAAAGATCGGTTTCGTCTTTCGACAATTCCGTTTTGTTGAGGGGTGTAGGGAGCTGAGAAGTTGTGACTGGTTCCTTTTTCGGCCAAGAATTCTTCGAATTCTTTATTTTTGAACTCCAGCCCATTGTCGCTCCTGATGTTGCGAACGACTTTCTTCAGCTGTACTTCAACCTGCTTGATAAACATCTTTAGCTTGAGAGTTGCTTCAGATTTGTGCTTCAGAAAGAACACCCATGTAAAACATGAAAAGTCATCAAGAATGACAAGAATATACTTGCTACCGCCGATGCTTTCAATAGATGATGGACCACACAAATCAATGTGAATTAACTCTAATGGTTCAACAACTTTAGTGTTTACAATCGATGGGTGACTTTGACGACTCTGCTTCCCCATTTCACATGCAGCACATAAATGTTCTTGATCGAATTTGAGCAATGGAAGACCTCGAACGTGACCACCTGTGACAAGTTTGTTGATATCCTTGAAGTTGAGATGAGAGAGCCTTCGGTGCCACAGCCAGCTTTCGTCAGATTGTGCCTTGGATAATAGGCAGATAGCTGGATTTCCTTTGATGGGTTTGAGATTTAGGGGAAACATTTCGCCCTTGCGCTCCGATTTGAGAATTACCCTTTTCATATTCTTTTCAATTATCTCTGAACCCTCTTCGTCGAAAGATACCTTAAGACCGGTACCTCCAACAAGCTGAGATACACTGATGAGGTTGTGCTGCAGTCCTTCAACATATGCAACCTTTCTGATTGTGAAATCTCCATTTGTTATCATTCCATACCCTTTTATCGTGCCGAATGAATTGTTCCTGAACTTGACATTTCCACCGTTTGAGAGAGACCAAAATTCCCTCAGCTCTTCCTTCCTTCCTGTCATGTGATGTGAGCAGCCACTGTCAATGTACCATTCTTTGTCAAACTGCGCGTCACTGATAACCTGCAAAAATTAAGCAGATTTAGGAACCCAAAGTTTCTTGGGTCCACGTGTGCCTTTCACAGGAACAGGAATATTAAGAGAGATGTCAACAAGATATGTTCTTTTTATTAAAGTTGTTTCATCTTTCTTTTTAATGGTGAAAACCTTAATTTTATTGGGATTTGTTACTTTCGGTTTGGATTCAGGTTTAGGCATTTGGACTTTGGGATTATTTTGACCTGTTGTGACTGAGGAAACCTTCGATTTTCCTTTCAAGTCCTTTGAAGATTTTGGATTTTGAGGTCGAACAGAATTGGATTTAGAGAGGGGTTGAGAGGAATTAGAAGAATTAGAAGAAGTAGAACGAGAGAATTTAGACTGAGATGTTGTCTTGACTTGTGATTCTAAGTGACCCTTTTGTTTTTGATCATTAGTGGGACCGAACCTAGAACTTTGGTCCCTTTTGCTCTCGGAACCGAGCCTCTGCTTTCGGTAGATAGAGTTCTCTGAACTGAACCTTTGCCTTCGGTTGTCATATTTTTCAGAACCGAACCTGTCCTCTCGGTTGTTATGCTTCTTAGAACCGAATCTCTCCTTTCGGTTGTTATTACTTTCTTGCGTTCCAACAACATTTTTCTCTGACTTCGAATTTCCGTCATGATACGAGAAGTGGGCGTTTTGAGATCGCCAAAACTGTTTTCGTTCTGAGAGATTCATCTTGTATCTCAGATTCCTTTGCTGCTTCTGATTCTTCACTTGCTTTGGCAGTCGATTGATATTTGCTTTTTGCTTTTGCTTTTTGTCAGCCGGTTCACTCTGAACTGATGATGTGTCGCTTGAAGGAGTGACGTCTTTTGCAGGAACTCCTTTTTCTTCAGGAACATCTTTTGTACCATTAGTACTTGGCATGTCGAAGTTATCAGGCTTATTTAATGGCTCTGGCATCTGCCTTTGGTTTTCCAGGACGTCCGTTTAGACAGACCAACGGTTTCATCAGCATTGTCAATAGGGGCGGACCAGAAGAACTCATCACAACCATCAGCATTATCTTCATTTACAATGGCTGTGAGTTCGGCTGTCTGATGTTCGGTTACACCTGTGACCTTATACACCTGATTTGGAGTCGTCCTTACCTTTTGGTATACTACAGCCTTTTCTTCAAGAATCAGGGACTTTTGTTGGGACAGACGAGCAAACTCCATAGAATTTTCTGAAATAAGATTCTTGTGGTTTTCGGGTTCACTCTTGACAAACTCAAAACAGTCAACTACATCCTCTACAGAAATTTCACTCATATCATCGTCCTCATTAAGCTCAGATGCATTTTCAACATCAATTTTGTTTTCTGAGCTCAAGTTGGCATTCAATGAATCAAATTTTTGTATGGTTTCGGTCCTTAGTTTCAATTTATCATTTTCATCCAAAGGATTTTTCAGCATGTCCTTATGGTCCTTGGACTTTATGAAAGATTCGATTTTGTCCAGACCATACATATATGTCGGATTTACGTCCTCAGACAAAACTACACTTTCGCAATTATATGCTTCAGCGTCAATTTCATCCTCCTTAAACTCAAGGAAGGGCAAAATCATGCGATAAATTTTCTACCCTATTTCATAGTTTAAATGAAGTTGAGTGATATTAGTGTAAAGACGCTGAGCAATTAAACAAAAGACATTTCTCTGCTTTAAAAGTTTCAAGTTGTCTCTTTGTAAATAAATATTTTCGTCCTTGGATTTGATTAACTCCGACTCCTTCAGCTCGATCCACATCCTCCGTTCCTCACTCTTTGAAGATACCATGCTTATTTGGTCAGTTAGGTTAGAATTGGTGACCCGTGTTTGAGTTAAACTGTTGTCTAGATGTGAGATTCTTGAATTTACATTTTTTAATTCTTTTTCATATGAACTTTGTGGGACTTTGAATGAAACAAAAACGGATTGTACCTTCTTGATTAATTCATCAAGCTCATTAAACTGTACACTGAGAGGTTTTGCTGTGAAGCACAAGTCCTCTCGTTCCTTCGTGTCTTCATTCCCACCATCTGTGTTGTATCCCCTCATTTGAGATACATCTGACACCATCAAACACTTTCCACCGCTTCCTTCACCTTTTGCAACATAAGCCTTTCCATGAGATGGCTTCCTGACTTTATCATCTTCAGAGTCGGTTGACCAGACCTCCACGCCACCGAACTCATCATCCACTACCGAACCCTGCACAATTAAAGCATTCATTGAAGGGTTAGTAACAGTTTTCTTTCTCTTGATCTCTTCCAGCTTTTTCATTAACATCGCTTCTTCATCTTTCTCCTCATCCTTTTCTGCCATTTTCTTCAGGACACAGTCTTTGGCATAGAGGTTCTTTCCTCCACAATAGTAGCAGTTCACACCCGAATCTCCTTCAGCTTTCGGTTCTTTCTTTGGTTCTTCTGCCTTCCGTTCTTCCCTGACCTTTTCAGAACTATAACTTCCCTGCCAAATTCGGTTCTTATTTGTAGGAAACCTCTTCTTGATGAACCTCTTAGGGTTTGACACCATCATTGCATAGTCTTCCGAGGTAAGGTCATATTCTTCCAAGTTAAGGTCTTCATCTTCCACTATACCTTTGCTTTTGGACAGAAGGGCCAATGATCCCAAGCTTGAAACCACATTTTTCTCCTGCAAGACAATCTTTTCTTCGGATTTCAAAATCCCTACCAGCTTTGCCAATGAGTAAGATTTGAATTGCTCATGTGCTTTAACAGTGGAAACAACCGCTCTCCACTCAAATCTAAGACCGTTTAAAAACGTAACCTTTTGTTCAATCAACTTCCTTTCAATATCGTGTTTAATCATCTTACTAAGAAGATGATTGAAGCGATCGAACGTCTGGGTCACAGTTTCTTCAGGATTCTGCTTAAATTCACCAAATTCAGACAAAAGTAAGGTTTGAATGGAATGCTCGAGATCTTCGTCTGTGGAATATAGCTCTCGCAGCCTATCCCATATTTCTTTAGGAGTGTTGCACAAACTTACTAGCCTGAAAGTATCAGATTGAAGAGCGAATCTGATTAGTCTCAATGCTTTAATATTGCACTGAAATTTATCTTTTTTGTCTTGGGCAATATGTTTTATGTCTTTCAACAGATCATTATACTCTTTCTGAGTTTTAATGATTCTTGACGTTGCTGAATGAGCGAATGGTCCAGACACAATTGCTTCCCAGATAAGATATCCATTGTCCTCAGATCCAATGACATAATCTTCAAAGTGATGTGCCCAGACTTCGAAATCCTGGGTGTAAAGGATGGGAATCTTCGTCGTTGATCCAATGTTGTTTGAGATGTTAATGGGATTTGATTGTGACTCGTCCATGCTTGATCGAATAACCTGTTTGTAAGATTAGACTTGTAATATATTAAATTAGGGTAAAACAAATAAATGCTGAGTTACGTCAATTATGGGATGACGGCTCAATAAATATTAGTTAATGCGGAACAACCCTAATCGCAACCTTTTTCAAAGAAAAGATGTGTATGAATTACACAGCCTCCTGCTCTGATACCAATTGATAAGTTGTTGAAACAAACTTGAAGATCAATTAAATCTTTGTAACAGGTATTGCGATGAAGACAAAACAATAAATAAGACAAGAGTGGATCAAAATATGTCGAATGATTAGATCAAACAATCCTCAGCAGAGCTCGATTTAGAACTTCCGCTGTAGAGGATTTAGGGTTACAAGAACGATAATAAACTTGCTGAATAATACGTTGATCATTCTATTCTATCGTTAACCCCTAAGATGCATGCAAGCACCTATATTTATACTAAACCCTACTAAGAGTCACAGATGGACAGGCCCATACCGGAGATACAAAACGGACTAGCTAACGAGCCCAATAGACGCAACATATTATACAAAACACGACCCAACAATATGGAACCAAAACACAAAATGAAATCAAACAAAATTTATAATGCCTAACTATATAATTGATGAAGGCCTCTTGTTTTTTCGATTTTGCTCCCTCATTAAAGTGAAGGATTTTGGACATTAAACCTCATTATTTGCTTCTAATTAACCCATTAATTTAGAACAAAATGATTATATTATAATAATAATATAATATGATTATATACTTTTATATATTTATTTTGACATGAGTTGTCACATTTACAGAATCGTACTAATGGTTACTTTGAAAACCAATGGGGTATTAGTAAGGTAAACTTCTTTTACTTTTCTTGATTCTTTACTGAATCGTACTGACGGTTACTTTGAAAGGCAATGGGGTATAAGTAAGGTAAACTCCTCTTACTTTCCTTGATTCGTTACCGAATTGTTCTAATGGTTTCTGTGACAAACCAAAATTTCTTTTTGTACAAACCCTACATTCAAGCACTTCAATAAAAAGTCAAACTCATTTCTGCTAATTTTTAGCTTGGTTTAGAGTCCGTTTGGTTGTTTTAATCTTAATCCATCAAAAGAACAAATGAAAGGATGTACCTTCTAGGGTTGATGGTGCATCAATCAAATATTAAACACTTTTCATGCTGTTTACGGCCAAACTTTAGGAGTTTGGGCCGTAAACTCCACTTAGGCCATGAACTCATGCTATAAGCATGAGTTTACTCCTTTCCTCCTTCATTTCTTACCTTCCGAGTTCAAGAATCCTTTATTTCTCTCTCAAGTATCATAAGATCTTCATCCACGTCTTCCAAAAATGTAAGTATTTCTTCTCTTGATTTGTTGTTACAACTCTTCATCTAGTAGTTATATATGATTTCATCCATGAAATCCTTTCATTTTGATAGATCTTCAAGTGTTCTTCATTTCACCAAGAACACCAAGAACAAACACTAGTGTTATTGGACCTTAAACACTCTTACAATCTTCATATAAGTAAGTACACTCCTCTTAACTAGTTATATGCTTAGATTACTTGTTAAACCATTGAAAAACTTCAAGAAAACTATTGGGCATATAGTGTTACGTCATGGGTTCGGTTCTTATTCCAATTTTGTAGCCGGTTTGGGCCTGTCCAACCGTGCATTATTTTACTCTAGGGTTTTAGTATTTAAGGTGAATGCATGCATCCTTAGTCAAAAACGCTTTTATTTTTTTCTCTTATCAAAGTATTTTAAACGCTAGCTCGCCTCTACAATGGAAGTTCTTCATCGAGATCTGCTGAGGCATGACTATATTTGAATCATAAGCTTTACATTGATTACACATTGTGTTCTTATTCGTATTGTGATTGAATTGTTTGTTCTTAATCAATATACCTGTGAAAGATCTAAACGATCAGAGATTGATTCTCATGAATTGGTATCAGAGCAGGAGACTGTGTAATTCATACACATCTCTTCTGTTGAAGAAATTATTAGGGTTTTTCCGCATTGATTGATATTAATTGAGCCGTCATTCCATATTGGCGTATCTCATTAATTATCGATCTTACTATAACGATAAATTACAAGTTTGATCTTAAATAGGTTATCGATTAAACATCATCACAATATCTTTGGATGATTCACAAACCAATCCAATCAACATCTCCAATAGTATTGGATAAACGACAAGGATTCCAATCTTATACACTCAGGATCATGATGTTTGGATGAACCACTTCGAAGATTATGTGATCAGCTCAGAAGATAACGGGTATTTGATCTGGGAAGCAATCACAGTTGGTCCGTTTGCTTACTCAAGCACTTCAAAGATTATTAGAACTCAAAAGGAGTACAATCAGCTTGTGAATGATGTGAAAGACATTCCTCAAGACGAGAAAGAGAAGTTTCAGTGCAACATCAAAGCCTTAAGAATGATTAGGTTTGCTTTACAGTCGGATACATTTCTATTGGTGAGTTCATGTGCTACAACAAAAGAGATATGGGACAGGTTGAAAGAATTGTATTCCACTAATGAAGATCTGGAACATTCAATTCAAACCTTGCTGCTTTCTGAATTTGGTGATTTTAAACAAAAGCCCGAAGAGAAACTCATTTAGGCCTTTGACCAGTTTAATCATCTTCAAAATAAGATGATAAAACACAGCATCGAAAGGAAGGTTATTGAGTAGAAGGTCACCTTCTTGAACGGTCTAAGACCCGAATGGATGGCAGTTGTGTCCACGGTGAAGGCACACAAACAGTTCAA
Organism: Lactuca serriola; assembly: GCF_051521515.1. Classification (NCBI taxonomy): domain Eukaryota; kingdom Viridiplantae; phylum Streptophyta; class Magnoliopsida; order Asterales; family Asteraceae; genus Lactuca; species Lactuca serriola. Next base: position 227,924,004 of record NC_136412.1, read on the forward strand.
TCATACTCTCTGGCGAAACTGGTGGGAATTCTGAAGTCCCATGAAAGTGCGGTGTCAAAGGAAATGAACGTGGTTTCCAGTTTGGGGTCGTTAGCTCTTGTTTTAAAAGGAAAAAGGGCTATTGAAGTAGAAGAAAAATTGGATCTTGTTGACTATGATCTAACTGATGAAGAGTATGCCCTGATGGTTTCCAATCCAAGAAAGTTTATCAAAAGAAAGTTCCCAGCCAACAAGAACCGAAACTCACAGGGAAGTTATAGTTCTGAAAAGGTGAAAGAGGAACCGAAGATGGGTTCAAAGTCAGAAGAATCCAAGAAGGATACGAAGATTGGTGGTGACTCAGGATTTTATTTCCATTATTGTGGAGGCAAGCATCACTTTGCCAAAGACTGCATGCTGAAGAAAAATGCAAAAAAGATTGATGAGGATGATGAGGAAGCGAACCTCCTCAGACGATTAGAGGAGATCAAGAAAAGAAAATCAGCAGCTAACAATAACACCATGAATGCTTTGATTGTACAGGATACATGTAACAATGATGAGTTTGGTGGAGTGGAAGTGTGTTCCACGATTCAGAGGACGAAGAAGTGAGAAAGTCGACTCATGGCAAGGCTATGCTAGTGAAAGAAGAATATAATACAGGAAAGTGTTTGATGGTAACAGAAGGTGTATCACAGATGCGAGGATACACAATAGATGGTGGGTTGAAAGATGAGAAGCAGCAAGAGGACATGTGTTTCGCTGCAAAACCTGTCAGTGCATAGATCAACGAATGTGATGAGTTGATCAAGAAGCCACAAAATATTCCTGCTTCTTTGAAAATACCTATTACTAACTATGAAAAAGAATTGAATGGCTTAAAATCTAAAATTTCTAGTATAAGTAGTAGTCTTACCTCATGTCACAAACGCTAACCTAACTGATGAAATTAGCAGGATATCGTCGAAGAGTGAGGAGATGAGGATGTGGATTGAGCAGAAGGAGAAAGAGTTAATTAGGTCTAAGGATGAGTCGATCTATTCACAACGAGACAGTCTTAAGCTTTTTAAACAGTGAAACGTTTTTTGTTTGATTGCGAAAAGACTTTATTTTAATATCACTCAATTGCATCTTGATTGTGAAATAGGAAAGAAGATACATCGCATGATTTTACCCTTCCTTGAGTTAAAGGAGGATGAAGTCTATGCTGAAGCTTACAACTGTGAAAATGTTGTATCCTTTGACGAAATCTCTCCCGCCTACAAAATCGGTCTTGACAAAATAGAGTCCTACATAAAGTCAAAAGACCATAAGGACATGATCAAAAATCTGTTAGATGAAAATGATAAATCAAAATTAAGAACCGAAACTGTACATAAATTTGACTCATTGAATGCCAAATTAAGTTCAGAAAATACAATTGATGTTGAAAATGCATCTGAACTTAATGAGGATGATGACATGAGTGAAATATCTGTAGAGGATGTGGTGGACTGTTCAGAAATTGTCAAAAGTGAACCCAAAACTAACAAAAATATGATCTATGAAAACTCCGTTGAGTTCGCTCGCTCATCTACAAACAAGACCGAAATTCTCAAGGCAAAAGCGGTTGTATATCAAAAGGTTCAAACCACTCTAAATCAAGTCTACATAGTTCAGGGAGTCACTCCTCAAGAAATAACGGAACTGACAACTATTGTAGAAGAAGATAATGCAAATGGATGTGAAGAGTTCTTCTGGTTAGCACCAATAGATAACGCTGATGAAACAAAAGGCCTATCTCAGAAAACCTCATGGAGAGTGAAGGGTAGGTACGTGCCGGAACCACTTAATGAGCCTACAAGATATGATGTGCCAAGCATAAGTGGCACCAAAACATCTTTGGGCAAACCAGTGACAACGTCCAGTGAGACGTCTTCGTCAAAGAGCGAAAGCCATGCTCAAGTTCCAAAGAAAAAGACCAATATTCATAAAAATCCAAAACAGGTGGCAGAACGAAAACACCAACGAAATCTGAGATACAAGAAGAATTTCTCAGAAAGAAAACAGTTTTGGAGATCTCAGAATCCTCATTATGTAAGGTATGAAAAGACTCATAAATCACAAGGAGAACCAAGAAGCAACCGAAAGAAGAGTTTCGGTACACAGCAGGTAAACAACCGAAAGGAACGTTTTGGTCCTCGGCATGAATGCAACCGAAAGGAGGGTTTCGGTCCTCAGCAAGTAAGCAACTGAAAGCAAGGTTTCGGTCCTCAACATAATAGCAGCCGAAATGATGGGTTCAGTCCTAATTTCAATAAGAGGAACCGAAGGGAAGAGTGTTCCCCTTCTCAACCAAGGAAGAGTGATAATCGAAGATCTAATGTCGCTTCTATACCCTATTCTTCTCATTCTCATTCTAATTCTTAACCTTCAAAAGATTCAAAAAGGAAAGGAAAGCTCTTTCTAGAAGATAACAGATGCCCGAAAGAGATCCAAAAGCATGCAGATGTCAAAATTTCAAATCCTACGTCTAATGAAACTAAGCCAAATAAAATCAAAGTTTTTACAATAAAGAGAAAAAATGAAACAACTCTAATAAAAAGAACTTATTTGGTTGATGTTTCACTTAGTATTCCCTGTCCTGTAAAAGGCTCACAAGGACCTAAGAAACTTTGGGTTCCGAAATCTGCTTGATTTTTTGCAGGTTATATGTGACGAGCAGTTTGACGAAGAATGGTAAATTGATAGTGGCCGCTCGCGTCACATGACAGGTCAAAAGGAAGAGCTAAGGGAGTTTCGGTCTCTCAAGGATGGTGGAATTGTGAAGTACCGCAACAATTCGTTTGGAACTATTAAAGGCTATGGAATGATTACGAATGGTGATTTCTCAATCAGAAAGGTCGCATACGTTGAAGGATTGCAGAACAACCTCATAAGTGTATCACAACTAGTAGTTGGGACCGGATTGAAGGTCTCGTTTGATGATGAAGGCTCAGAGATAGTCGAAAAAAAGTCAAATAACATACTACTGAAGTCGAAGCGAAAGGGGGAAATGTACCCTTTAAATCTCAATCCAATTCGAGGGAAACCTGCAGTCTGCTTGCTAACGAAGGCTCACTCAGATGAAAGCTGGTTATGGCATAGAAGGCTCTCTCATCTCAATTTCAAGGATATCAACAAGCTAGTATTGGGAGATCATGTTAGAAGTTTACCAGTTCTTAAATTTGACAAAGAACATGTATGTGCAGCTTGTGAAATGGAAAAGCAAAGTTGACAAAGTCATCCTTCTATTATCAACAAAAAGGTGATAGAACCATTGGAGCTGTTACATATCGATCTATGTAGTCCCTCCTCTATTGAAAGCATTGGTGGGACCAAGTACATTCTTGTCATAGTTGACGACTTCTCTCGCTTCACATGGGTATTCTTCTTGAAGCAAAAATCAGAGCCTACTCCTAAGCTCAAGCTCTTCATAAAGCAAGTAGAGGTTCAACTGAGAAAAGTGGTTCGTAACGTAAGAAGTGACAATGGCATGGAATTCAAGAACAAGGATTTCAAATATTTTCTTGCTGAGAAGGGAACGACTCATAATTTCTCGGCTCCATATACTCCACAGCAGAATGGAATTGTCAAAAGGAGAAACCGATCTCTGTGCGAAACGGATCGAACTATGCTAGGCTTCGCTTCCTTGACTTTGTATTTCTGGCTAATGCTATTGCTACTGCATGTTACACTCAGAACAGATCATATCTAAACAAGCGATTCTCTATTACTCCTTACAAGATCTTGAACAATTGCATGCCAAATGTGAAGTTCTTTCACGTGTTCGGTTCAAGATGCTTCGTCTTCAACTCAAAGGAGAATCGAAACAAGTTTGATGCTAAGGCTGATGAAGGAATATTTTTGGGCTACTCCTTGAACTCAAAGGCCTATAGAGTTCTGAACAAGCGCTCCAAGAAGATTAAAGAGACATATTATGTCACTTTTGACGATAGTTATGTCAAGAAGTTGAAGACAACTGAAGGTGCAATGCAGGAAATCTTTCCAAAGACCAGTCAAGTTACAGTACCTATCTCAAACCTTTTCGAGCAATATATGTTTCTCTTCGATGAACCTGAAAAAGCTATCGATTCTGAATCCAAGGCAGAAGATAATAAAGTCGACAGTTTGAAGCACATCATTGACGATGTTGTATAGAAGATGGCTGCTTATCAACAAAAGGCAACCGAAATGGACCAAAACCCATCCTCAAAGTCAAATTATTGGGGAATCTTTAGAAAAGGTTTTAACTCGATCACAGATCAAAGCGAAACAAGCTGCACTATTCTCTCAAGTAGAATTCTGCATGTTCAACTCTTTCGTCTCCAAAGTTGAACCGAAGACTGTGAATTCGGCTCTTGACCATTCTGATTGGGTTAAAGCCATGCAAGATGAGCTGAACGAGTTTGAAAGAAACAAAGTATGGCTTTGAATTCCAACTCCAAAGGATGCTTCGGTTGTTGGTCTCAAGTGGGTATTCAAAAATAAGATGGACAAGGAGGGGAATGTGATTCATAACAAGGCTTGGTTGGTTGTAAAAGGCTATTGCCAAGAGGAAGGTATCGACTATGAAGAGACCTTTTCTCCAGTTGCAATATTAGAGTCGGTTCGAATCTTTCTTGCTTATGTTGCACACAAAAACTTTGAAGTCTATCAAATGGACGTAAAGTGTGCCTTTCTCAATGAAGAGCTTGAAGAAACTGTGTACGTTGAGCAACCACCAGGCTTCGTGAACGAGAAGCATCCAGATCACTGTTACATCCTATACAAAGCAGTATATGGCCTGAAGCAAGCTCCTAGAGCATGGTATGAAACTCTCACTCGATTCTTAAAAATGTCAAAATTTAAACAAGGTTCGGTTGACCCAACCTTCTTTCGTAAGAGAGAGGGTAACCACCTTAAGATAATCCAAATTTACGTTGATGAAATCCTCTTCGGCTCCACAAATCCCAACTTAACAGCTGAATTCAGGAAGTTGATGGAAACTAAATTTAAGATGAGCTCAATGGGTCCAATTAACTTTTTCCTTGGCTTAAATATTAGACAGGTACCCGAAGGCATTTTTATCAATCAGGAGGCATATACAAATACATTGCTTGCTAAGTTTGGCATGATGGGAGACTCCAAAGTGAATGTTCATATGGCTTTTGGGACTAAGCTTACACCGTCTTTGGAGAAGCCAGCCACTGACATGACGCTTTATCGTCAAATGATTGGGTCACTGATGTATCTCATAGCCAGCAGACCCGACATCATGTTCTCAGTATGCTATTGTGCTCGATTCCAAGCTAACCCATGAGAACCTCACATGCTAGCCGTGAAAAACATCTTTCGCTATCTGAAGCGAACCTCCTCTCTCGGTCTATGGTATCCAGCCAAGTCAGTTTTCTTTGTCCAAGTGTTCTCAAATGCTGACTTAGGTGGTTGTGGATTGGATCGTAAAAGCACTACTGGAGGTTGCCAATTTCTTGATGGTAAATTCGTTAGCTGGAAATCAAAGACACAAACCTGTGTTTCTCTCTCCACGGCTGAAGCTGAATACATAGCTGCTGCCTCATGCACATCTCAGGTTGTTTGGATAGAAAGTCAGCTTAGAGACTATGGGCTGAACATGAAGAAAATCCCACTATATTGCGACTCTGAAAGTGCAATTAGGATTTGTCATAACCCAGTGCAACACTCGAAGACAAAGCACATAGCACTGCAGTATCACTTCATCAAAGATCATGTGGAAGATGGTAATGTGGAGATTCACTTCGTAAGGACCACTGATCAACTAGCAGATATATTCACTAAGGCTTTACCTGAAGCAAGTTTCAACAAGATCTTATAAGGCCTAGGAATGATGGAAGCATAATCAGTACCAAAATCGCCTTCGCTTCATTAAAGGTAAGAAGCGAAATAGAGCGAACCGAAATGAACCGAACGCTCGGTCTATTTCGGGTTCGGTTCAATCTAGAACCGAAATGAACTGAACGCTCGGTCTATTTCGGGTTCAGTCATTCTTAACTCGTTCGCTTCTTTTTCATAAAAAGGGATCCTGATTGTATTTATTTGTACACTCTTTTAAGTAATCATTTTTATTTTTTCTGTTCATTTTTTTTATTTTCATAAAATCCAAAAATATTTTTCTTTTTGTTTTATTAAATTTTTTCACAAAATACATAAATATCTTTCCTTTTATTTTATTTTTCTAATGCTTTCCTTTGTATACATGCTACTCTATATGGTGAAGCTCAAGCCGGTATAACTTCTTTTCTATGAATTAGTTAAATGTCCCTAGATGCATGCTGCTGCATGTTGACCAAAGCCTCAACAGATTTTGAGTGAAGCCTTACTAATATGATATATACAAATCATGTTTTCCCAAACTAGGCTGTTACATTCACTCTAATCGTGAGCTACCTTACTCTTCTCATATTGAGTTTAGAGTTTTCTGCTTGGTCCCTCTTTTATAGGAGAGGTACATTCGCTTCTTATACCACCTATATCAGTTTTCTTCATTACACTTCATCTCACTAATGTAACCCTTGAGACTCTCAGCACTTACCATTGAGGTTTATGGCTATATAAAAATCTGTGTTAACGATCTTAGTCTCATGTCACTACGTACTAAGTGAAACCCACAATTCAAAACCTTTAATGAATTGACGGTGCACCATTAATATGATAAAGTTCTTGAATGAAATCTCTTTTTATTTTGAGTGATCCTTCTGAAAATGTCTATCACCAAGATTTCTCTTCCATGACTCGGTGAGTCAGTCTAATCGTCCCAAGAAGTGAGTTAACGGTAACTCAGTGAGTGGGAAGAGGGACTTGATGAGTTAGTACTGGGTTAATAGGAGAGGGACCCGGCGAGTCTGTGTCATGACTCGGTGAGTCCAGTCAACTGGAAGTTGACTTTGACCAAGGAGTTGACCTTGGACCAGGGGTAGGTTAGTCATTGGACCTAAGGGTATTTATGAGTGACTAATCTATGTTTATGGATTTATAGCCGAAGGATTATCAGTGCAGCAGTCAGACGTCTAGCAAGCAGACTTTTAGCAGCTACTTTTCGAGGTGAGTTTCCTTCCAGTAGGAACGGGTCTAAGGCAGCAAGGCCAGCCCATATAGACGATATTATAGTATCGGAGTGTGGTCAGAGTCCGTATCTCATAGTTGAGTTTGATGATGATATATGCTAGTGTGGTAGAATTGTTTATACTCGTTGTCTGTGTGATACTTGTATATTATGATTTAGTAGCTGAGTGTGAGCGAGGCCCGTATCTCTCAGAGAGCGGAGTGTGGGCGAGGCTCATATCTCCTAGATAGCGGAGTGTGGGTGACGCCCGTATCTCCCATCTAGCGGAGTGTGGGCGAGGCCCGTATCTCCATGAGTGTGGGTGAGGCCCGTATCTCCTAGCTGTTCACCATATGATTGTATGGTATGTGGTATTATGGGGGAAATCACTAAGCTTCGTTCATATCTACTTCCAACATATGACTGACTGTGGAGATTTGAATAATATGTAAAACAACATAAATATTCTGGAAGTCAAAACATGCAAAAGGAATAATAGTAAACGATTGGAAAAAGATAGTAACACTTTACCCATAAATAAAGACAACTTTTATTCATCATCAAATGTCAATTACATTTTCCAAATTTCAAAGTTATCTAACCACTAAGACCAATATCATCCTTCAGCCTTATGCTCATAGCATGCTGGAGATGCTTAACCCTACCCAGTCCCTTCGTGAGGGGATCTGCCGGGTTCTCATCCGATGATACCCTCTTTGCCACGAGAAGTCCTTCTTTTATACAATGTCTGATGAAATGATATTTTCTGTCAATGTGTCTGGATCTCCCATGATCCCTTGGTTCCTTTGCTAAGTCAACTGCACTTTCACTGTCATAGAAAATCTCTATAGGCTTCGATATAGCTGGTACAACTCCAAGGTCTCCAATGAAGTTCTTTAGCCACATAGCCTCTTTTGCCGCTTCGCTTGCCGCTATACACTCTGATTCGCAAGTTGAATCAGCCACTGTCTCCTGCTTGGAACTTTTCCAAGAGATTGCTCCTCCGTTTAAGGTAAAGACCCAGCCCGACTGAGAGCGGAAATTATCCCTATCAGTTTGGAAGCTAGCATCAGTATACCCTACAACTCTCAAGTCATCACTCCCACTGAGGGTAAGGACCCAGTCCTTAGGCCTCCGCAGGTACTTGAGAATGTTCGTTACCGCTGTCCAGTGAGCCTTACCAGGGTTCCCCTGATACCTGCTAACCATGCTTAAAGCAAAGGCTACATCAGGACGAGTACAAGTCATAGCATACATGATCGAGCCTACTGCCGAAGCGTAAGGTATCCGACTCATTTCTGCTATCTCATCCTTAGTACTTGGGCTCTGAGTCTTACTCAGTCTAGTGTTACTCTAGATGGGTAACTCTCCTTTGTTGGAATCATGCATGCTGAATCTCTTCAACACCTTGTCCAAGTACGTTCTTTGACTAAGTCCAATAATTCTTTTACTCCAGTTTCTCAAAATCCTTATCCCTAGAATATTGGCAGCTTCTCCTAAGTCCTTCATAGCAAAACACTTCCCAAGCCAGGACTTAACTTCCTGCAAAGTTGGGATGTCATTTCCTATGAGTAGTATGTCATCCACATACAGTACCAAAAAGCTAACTATACTCCCACTAGCCTTGACATATACACAAGATTCATCTTCACTCCTAAAAAAGCCAAATTCCTTGACTTTCTCATCAATGCAAAGATTCCATCTGCGAGGTGCTTGCTTTAATCCATAGATGGATTTCTCAAGCTTACACACTCTATTAGGGTACTCTGTGCTGACAAAACCCTCTGGCTGATTCATGTAAACATCCTCAGCCAATTTTCTGTTAAGGAAAGCAGTTTTGACATCCATTTTCCATATTTCATAGTCATGAAATGCAGCTACGGCTAGCAATACCCTAATAGACTTAATCTTGGCTACTGGTGAAAAGGTCTCATCATAATCAACTCCAGGAGTTTGAGAGAAGCCCTTTGCTACCAGTCGTGCCTTATAAGTGTGTACATTACCATCCATGTCGGTCTTCTTCTTAAGGATCCATTTGCACCCTACAGTCTTACGACCTGGTACATTCTCAACCAAGTCCCAGACCTGATTGTCATACATGGATTGTATCTCGCTATCCATTGCCTCTTTCAATTTAGAAGACACAGGGCCTGTCATGGCTTCCGCATAGCTGTTAGGTTCATCCAGACCTACTAGTGTCTCATCACTAATAAGTGTATCACCTTCCGCAGTAATATGGAAACCATAGTAATGCTCAGGTACATTCCTAACCCTTGTGGAACTCCTCAGAGGTACAACTGGAGGTATAATTGGATCAATAGGAGGTTCCTCTTCAAGTTGACTGCTAGGGTTTGAGGTTCCTTCACCACTTGACTCTTGAAGTTCTTCAAGGTCAATTAGCCTCCCACTGTATCCATGGCTTATGAACTCTCTCTCTCTCTCTCTCTCTCTCTCTCTCTCTCTCAAGAAAAGGTGAAACCTTGTTTATACAAAGCATGAAGGGAAATAACATTTCTTGCCATTTCTGGCGAGTAACAACATTTATTCAAATCTAAAGTAAATCCACTACTAAGCAACAAAGTATAAACTCCAATCTTGGTGACATGTGAAACTTTCCTATTCTCCATGATCAAGATTATCTTTCCATGCTCCACATTCTCACTTCTTCTTAGTCCCTACAATTCAGAACAAATATGAATACCGCAACCGGTATCAAGGACCCAAGAGTTAGAATAGAGTGAATTATTAGATGAGATAGTGTACATACCTGCATGGTTGGGTTTAACTTTCCCATCCTTCAAATCTTGCTAGTACTTTTGGCAGTTACGCTTCCAGTGCGCCTTTTCGTGGCAGTAGAAGCATTCAGCCTCTTTGGGATCAGAAGAAGGTGTAATGAAACCTTTCTTGGTTCCGCTGGAAGAGGAGCCATCAAGGGTCTTACCCTTGGTACCCTTCAAAGGGTTCTTTCTCTTCTTCCCTCTACCTTTCCCGATTGCCAGGATAGGTGCTGAGTTTGGAGTAGTAGCAGGAGTGGTCACAACCGAATTACCTTTAAGACCTGATTATGCGGTCTTTAGGAGTCCCTGAAGTTTGCTAAGTGTAACTTCCTCCTTATTCATGTGATATGTTATGCGGAATTGATCATAACACGAAGGTAAGGAGTGCAAAATAATATCTATTGCTAACTCCTCAGGGAAGTTCACATTCAACTTCATCAATCGATCCACATACCTTTGCATTTTCTGCATGTGGCTTGTGATGGATTCGGCATCTTTCATTCGGGTTGTGATCATAGAGGAGATGATTTCATATCGCTCTTGACGAGCACTTTGATGGTAGCGGTCCATCAAATCCTAGTGTATCTCAAAAGGATAGTAGTCCTCATAGGACTTTTGGAGCTTGGCTATCATGGTGGCCATCATGATACATGCTACTTTGGTAGCATCTCTTTCATGTGCCTCATATTCAGCAAACTCCTCAGGAGTAGCAGTTGGCTCAGGCACCTTGAGCTCCTTGTCAAGAACATATTTCTTGTTCTCGTAACGAGTGACCATCCTGATGTTTCTGATCCAATCAGTAAAGTTAGATCCATCAAAGATGACTCTCCCATAAAGGTTCATGAGAGAGAAGGAGCCTATAGGGTTTGAGCCAGGAGTAGCATTGTTGGAAGAAATCTGAAAAGAAGGAAAAGGTTTAGTTTAGATATTGGGATAGTCCTTAATAAAACAATCACTACAAGAAAAAAGGCCTTTTACGACGCTCATTGCGCGTCGTAAAAGGCTCAGACGACGCGCAAATGCGTGTCAAGGAAGGCCCTATCATAAAGAAAGACGACGCGCTTTTGCGCGTCGTCTATAGACGACGCGCATTTACGACGCTCATTTACGACGCGCATTTACGACGCTCGTTTACGACACGCAATGCGTATCAAGGAAGGCCCTGTCATAAAGGAAGACGATACGCATTCACGTGTCGTAACCTTACGACGCGCGTGTTAATGACACGCAATGCGTATCAAGAAAGCCACTGTCAAGAAAGGCCATATCATAAATGAAGATGACACACATTTTTGTGTATCATAATTTTAAATGTTTAAAAAAAATATTATTTATAGATTTTTCTAATTTTCCAATTAAATAATACATTAAAAATCTCATAATACAAAATAAAATACCATAAATAACAAAGATAATTCATTTCACTAATATGTCAAATACAAATAACTATTCCAGTAGTGAGTAAATGTTATAAAAAAATGAACTCATTTAGATACAATTGCATTATCTAGCTTCCTATGTGCCAAGAACTCTCTGTACAAAATGTTATCTTTGGTATGCATGTCTAAATACCTACTAACTCCTCCTATTCAAAAGATAGCCACCAATTTTCTCAGCAAAGTGTTGAAAAGGTACCTGCAATACAAAATCATTAACAAACATAATATATTTTAATTTTTTATTGAAGTATATGAAAATTGAAGTAGTTAGTTTAGTTAGCTACCTTATTTTCCTGTTTGATATCATGTGTAAAGAATTGTTACATATACATCCTATACAGAGTAATAAAGTAGGAGGTTATTTCCTGTAGTTTACCCATAAAGGAAAGGAAAAAAAAACTTACAGGTTCTGTAATATAGACACGTGCCAGGTCCTTCAAAAGGTGAATTGAGAGAAACAAATACGTTTGCAGCATTCATGAGATTAATACTTAACCTCCTTCCCATAATTATTCTTTGCATTTCATTGTACAATCTGTTAATCAAATTTATATGTAAAAGGGTCATCATTTTGAACTCACGTTCCAACACCTTCTTTGAATAGATGACTATAATTTCTAGCCACAATTCTACTTATAAAAAGGAAAGAAAACAACAATCTAGCTTATAAAAGATTAATAAATAGAGGGCCTGAAATTGCTTAAAGCTCAACACCAGTAATCGCTAATCAATAAGATAATACTTTGTTTTTTTAACTTCTCCAACCATTGGTGGTTGTTGAGTTGACCCGACATCTTGTTGGAAAAATCAGGGCTTCCTTCAACTTCTCTCACTTTGTCCATAAGAAGGGATGATGGGCTTACTTCCTTCAAATCAACATTCAGATTCTTAAACAAAACCTGAAAGGCCACAATAACAATAGTGAATATAGTATATTATCGGAATTGATGTTATAAACTTTTTGATTATGATGTGTGTAATATGATGTGTGTGCAGAAGAGTAGGGATCTTGCTGGGTACCATAGTTTTCAGCATAAGTAACCTGAACAGGAAGGGTTTGTCCACTTGCAGCCCCACCGTATGCATGGTACACATCCACCACACCATGTGTGGCTGCAACTGCAACTGGTTGTGCATACGAATCTTGACTGTTCACCATTGTCCTGCAACATATATATATATATATATATATATATATATATATATATATATATATATATATATATATTACAACTGCAACTGGTAACACTGTAACTCCTAGGCACCAAGAAGGGTATTTTTGGAAATTGTAAAAGATCAAAAAGGGTATTTCAGGAAAGTGAAAAACCCAAAAGGGTATGTCTGGAAATTGAGATACCTGAACAAGCTCTTCATTTTCAATAGCACACTTGCAAAAATTTTAAACTTTTAAAACCCATCTTAGAAGGACTAAAGGTTAGAAAGGAGAAGTAATGAAGCTATGAGTTGGGAAAAGAGTAATCACAGCAAGGTCTCTAAAACAGACCTGCTGTTCAAAACGGATTTACTCCAAAATCTAAAACAGAAACATAGCTTTAACTAAATTTTATAGAAAACTATGATTGTTCAGGATTCCAGAACTATAAAGAACTCCTTCTAACTCCAAAGGATGAATTAAATATGAATTTTACAAAAAGGTGTATCACTTCTATCTCCAACAAGACAGTCAAGTGAGGTTGGCCAATTCTACCCAACTTGTGAGTAGAATTCGTCCATACCAAAATTCAGAGAAGTAAAGGACATACAAATGAAAGTCTCAGAGTTGGAATTGAATGAAAAGCATTTCCCAAGCTCCGGATATAAAATTCACATTGTGGACAATCACAACACTAGTAAAAGATGGTGACTGCCCACTGATCTGGAGTCTGGATCAATTCTAACCAATTTATAATTGGAAATAACACCCCATCTACTCCAGATCTTAAATTCATAATATCAGGAACATATAGAAACTTGGAATCACTCTGGATCCTTTTCCAAGCCTTATAAATGATGAAAACAAAATGACATATCAGAACAGACCCGGATCAGACCTAACAGCAAAGATTCCATTCTTGCACATAGATAAAGTCCTTACCAGTGAAGTTGGGCTGCTTAAGAAAGTTAGCCAACTCAATTTGTGAACTTTGGGAACTGGTTTGGGGTCCGTTTGAGTTCTATAGCTCAAGGTATGATTTTTACAATATGACTATAGATCTGATGGAAAACAGAATCATAGCCACCCGTGATTCCTTTTTGGCTTATCCATCCTTCTCCATTGTTAAAAAAAAGTTCTACTAAGAACTGATACAGATACAAGACATGAAATCTAAGTAAACCATTGAGATGAACATGTAGTCAACATTTCATAGATGTAAACATGATATCCCATGCCTCTAACATGGAACATGATATACACATATCAAAACTTTTAATTGAATTTACAAATACATACACTAGCCAAAATCAAGGGATATCAAGTACCTTAGTTGATGACTTGAGTAGTGAACTACAGTCATTTTCTGTGCAATCCATCATGTAGATCATTGGAACTGGGTAAAAGAAGAATAAAAACCAATGAGTGGACAGAAAAAAAAGTAAACAGGTAAAAGGAGCTAAACAGAAAGTTATACCAAATGAAAATACAAATGCCATCTACGCCTTACCATTCCTTGAATGTCTGATATCAATATCATCAGAGAGTAGCTGGAAGCCTAAATCTTTAGCAAGTGAAAGAGGACATTTTGGGAGCAAACTAAAAAAAAACTAGCTGCACTCAGGGCCAGAAGTGTAGTTTACTATATCTTCTTTATAAACCATCATCTGGAATTAATTTTCACAAAATAAAAAAAAACATATAAGGTTTTCTCAAGTATCAACTATAAAAAATAAAAACCAATTTCCACTAATCTCGATTGATGTTACTGCTATTCAGATGAAAGAAGAAGAGGAGAGAAGTAAAACAGAGAAAGGAAAAGAAGGAGCTACTGTGGATCTTACGCAAGTGCTTCTTGCCAGCACTAAAGAAGTTAAGGAACAAAATGATAGGTTTGTTGATGTGGTGAAGAAAACCAAAGGAAATAATGGAAATTTGTTTTCAAAAGAAGCTACAGGGGGGGAAAAACAGTTTTCGAGTCAGCGGCATCAAGGGAATTTCTCAAAAAATGAAGGTTCAGGGGTTTTTGCTGGAACGGTTGACCTGTTCTTTCAAGCTCCCCATCATCCCTCTCATGCAAATCATTCTTCTGTAAAACTACATGAACAGGTGTGATTCCAAATAGAAAACAAATTGACCACAAGATTAGGAAAAAACTCATTTAAGAAACGAGTTGGGTGAAATTAAATGGAAAATAGAAAACAACTTCTGGTACATGTACAGATGAGAAATATATAATGTAAAATTTCAAAGAACATTGAGGAAGAGTAAAGATTAATGAGAAAAACCTACCTCCAACGATGGATTTTCATGTGCATTCATCTTTTAGGTCACCTATTTCAATGCACTCTCATTTTAATTTTTAAAACCTGTAAGCACATACAAATTAGGGTTTTTTCGTATGGAGAAAGAGGAACGGTAGTGGTGGTGCGGTGTGCATTGCTAATGGTGATGGTGTAGTGGCTGGTGTGATGGTGGTCATAAATGAGCATTTTAGAAAGAGAGAGAGAAGGGTGGTTGCAGTGGTTTAAGAGAGGAGCAACAATGACGATTTGGAGTGGTAAGTGGGTCTAATGGTGGCGGTGCGGTCGTCTGACGTGTGAGGACCGACAATGGTGAGGGAGAGAGAGAGAGAGAGAGAGAGAGAGAGAGAGAGAAGAACGATTGAAAGAAGGTAGAGGAGAGCATGGCGGGGTTTTTAATTTTTTCAGAATTTCATTTCCCCCTTTCCCCCACTATTAAAGGATGGAACACGCGTTCCATTAAAAAATATAAAGCGACATCCATAGACGACGCACATTTTATTATAGGTGCCCTCCGTGTTTTTTTTAGACACTAATTTAAGGGCGCGCAATAATGCGTGTCTTCTATCCTTAAATTTTTTGAAGAGATGACATTTTTCTAATGTCACTCTCCTTTGCGTAACATAGATCAATGAGTGTCGTATTTTGTGCGTCGTAAAAGGCCTTTTTCTTGTAGTGAATCAAATGTAGAATTAAGGCTAGGATCCAATCACAATATATTATAACCTAGAAGAGGGATGCCGTAATCCAAGTTATAACATATTTGAAAGGTAGGTGAATGACGATTCACCAATTTCCACCATGAAAACAAAATATTAATTATTAGGTTTTATTTGGCTTTTAGAAATTCCTAGATTCTTTGAGATTCATTGAACTTTTCAATGGCATGTTTCAATCTCGAGTGTGCCCTTCATGTTTTGTGACTGGGATACCGAGGATCACAAAACAAGGTGTGAAGTAACCATGCAAATTACTTGGTACCCTTAATGTTTTTCACTTAATCGTAGTGTCGGTAAACCACACACACTCCACCAACGACTTAGACAAGGTGCAAAGTGTAATTTCATGGATTAGCACCTTATTCACATTTTCCTAAAGTAACTAATATTGGGAATTTATAAAACATTTAGTTACTTAATAATAATCATTATACTTTTAATGAGAATTTATAAGTCCTTGTCTTACCCGTTCGGCTAACGATCCTCCACCAGTCAAGCAAGCGGTGGGTGAGAGTGGACACCCATTAAGTTGCCATTTAATAGGCAACAACCTTATACCCACCTTATAGACTAACTTCGTGAATGAGGCGTACTAGCAGTAAGACGACTTTGATCTTATACATATATATATTATTATTAATTTATAATATTATAAGTAGAAGGGTTGAATTTTAACTTTAAAATTCTAAGGGTTGGAACTAAAGTTTTTAATATGACTTTACTTGTTCCAAAACTTGAGGGCAGGTTTTGTAAACTTTCAAAACTTTTCATTTCTTGTAACTTATGAGTTAAATAGAGTAATAAAAATGAAGACTCTTCATTTTTCTAACTCTTGTGTTCTTTTAATGGTTTTAATTCAAGTGTGACTCTTGGTTTTCCATAACTTGAGGACAAGTCATGGACTCCATTAAAACACATTATGATCAAGTATTAAACTACCAAGTAGGTTACAAGTAATTCCTATGATCATCTAAATTCATAAGATCAAGAACATGAATATTCATATCAAAGTTTCAAGATCATATGAACACATATAATCATGAAAATTGATATTAGCCATTGTAAATGGATTAGAACAAACATTACTCCATCTAAAATAAGTTTTATAACACTAAAACAATTTAGGATAATGTTTCTAGTCCATTTTCCAGTAGCGAAGGTCGAAAATCTGCACTCTGTCGCTCCTACTCGTCGAGTGCATGAACCTACTCGGCGAGTCGGTTGAAGATACACGTGAACTCGGCGAGTCCCCCCATGGCCTCGACGAGTTCATCAGGTAGACAACAAGTTTTTCGACTTTTTTCAACTTTTTAGCACAAATAACAAACAAACAAGCCTAGGCTCTAATACCACTGATGGGTTTTGAGCATTCTAACACTTCCTAAGTGTACATGCAACCCTAATAACCTTGGATCTATGTTTGTCTAATTATCATGCAAAGTTGATTTCCAAGGCTATGATCATATCTAGCGTACATGGGGAACAATTTTAACTTAAATAATAGATAGAACTACATACTTTGTTGTTGTAAATGTTCCTTGAAACCTTGTGAGTCTAGCACCCCAAGTGTGTTGCCTCAAATGCTTCACACAACACCAAATGTTATGGAGTAAACTTGGAGAGAAAGTATAACACACTAAAATCGGCCAAGCCCTCTTGTTTCCCTAGTTGTGTAGATTTTAGGAGAACACATGAGCTTTATATAGTGTTGACACATTTAGGGTTACACCATGTAAACCCTAATGTGTCATGACTCTTGATTTCCATGACCCATGGGTTTGTAACTCCCATGGAGCCTCCATGGACCATCCAATGGGTTTAACCCAACTTGATTATCCATGGAGCCTCGTAACCCACTATATAAGTTATGGATGATTTACATACTCAACCTATATATTTAATTAGTTATCTTTTGATCACTTAATTAACTATAAAATTAATTCTTGATCAAACTAATTAAATAATATTATTAATATATTAGACCATATAATATATTAATAACCACAAGTGTTATTTCTCTCATTTAGTCTATCCAATTGCATGGTGCCATGCAACCCAAATGGACCAGCCGGGTCGGGTCAAGTACATACCATAAATAGTTATGGACTTTGACACCTTATCCAACACTTTTATGGGTGGGAATACAAGTTGAATCACTATAGTTATAATATCAATCACATGTGATTGATAACTATCAAACAAATGGATTTACTATACTTTTAATTGTTTTGTCAACAAAACTACGTCAAAATGATTATCAAACTCTTCTACATGTTAAACTCTTTACAAAACTTCTTTTAAACATATATATTGTCAAAATCATGTCCAATACGTATATAGTTATATAAGTAAGGCTTGAAGGACTTAGGACTGATAATTCACTTTAAATTCATGTTCCTTGTTTGGTTGTGGACTTAGAGTACCCTGTTGTTTGTCTGAGTGTCGTTTGATCCTTAGTTATATATTATGTATATATGTATAGATATAAAGCTTTTACCTCAGTTCCATCACCTTTGGGTAGCAAAGGTGTATAGACTTACTAAGCCGTTCAAACAACAGTTCCAGTAAACTATAATAGGTATATTTTAGGGACATCCTACTTACTAATTTCTAGTTCAATGATACATACAAAGAGTTAGTTCATACATGAGTCGATACATACTATACACTATACAGAGAGAACATATTATACACTATACAGAGAGAACATACTATACACTATAAAGAGAGAACATACAATTCATACACACTATATACTATACAAAAGAACATACTATGATGATAATCAGAGAGGACATTCACTACACTAGTACATACAATACATACACACTATAACATAAATGTGAGGCACTACTTCGGGGCATGGCATCTGTCATGGCTCGTCTTGTAACCATAGTCTTCTAAGGGAGAGCGTGAATTTGTGTATAGATCTATAGTGGACTGACCGTCCTACACCTTTCTGCTAGCTACAGTGGGACCTGCAGGTCTTCGGGTGATGAATGTCATACCATTTTGACGTCTTCGTGCGTCGTTTTTTACTAGGTCGATCAAGTATGGTTACAATTATATCACATTACACCTTAATTAACAATTGGTTTAAGGTAGTTAGTGCAACGGTGGTTACTATAACATAATACTACAGTACTTCACTATTTTCTCCATTACATTTACCTTGTAACCTTCACATAAATAATAATATACAAACTATAGTTTATTAATGATAGTCACCTTTGGGAGGAATACTCACTCTCACAATGAACAAACACACAGTACACTTGATGCCTTGGTAGAAGGCTAATTTTAGTAGAAAATATAGGATTTTCTAGAAGATACAAACAATCACTACAAACATTTAGAAATTCATACAAAACAATGACACTAAAATGCTTATGAACTCACCAGCTTTAAAGCTGATAAACTCTTTCCAAATAACTTTTATTCTCAGTTCATCAGTAGACAGGTACCGAGGCCAGCTTTTGAGAAGATGGAGCATATTTCAAGACTCATCTTTTATTTTGATTCATATTTTTGGTGTCTTATAAAATGTACAGAACACGCTTGTATTATAATACATTATTAATGCAATGGATGATGTTGTTTACTTGTTTACTATATTTCTGTGTTGTGATATTGTACATGACGTCCTTCGCTCCAAAACATTTTTGCCGTTCCGGTTTTGGGGTGTGACAGTTTCTTTGAAATCCAATGGGGTATCAGCAAGGTAAACTCATTTTACTTTCCTTGACTCTTTACTGAATCGTGGGGATTTGGATCTTGTTCAGAAACCGTTCGGATTTCCCTTCAATATTTGGGTTTTCTAGTTTATACAATGATTTATAACTGAATTTATGACACCACACTCTGCACCGACATCTTAATAGGGCATGCTCGAGCCATTCACCTTTAGGATAACACAAGAGACTGTTCAAATGGTACTAACGTGAATGCCAAAAATCATTCTCATCAGAGGTAGTTGTAGCTAGCAACTCCTAGGCAGGCGGGCAAACCATATTAGGTCATTAATATAACGCTTATACTTGTTGTTAGTCGTTCTCAGCGGATTAGTTATGACTAGTTCCACTTATACATAGTTAATCATAACCTTGTAGTTTTTCTTACAAACAACTTTATATATGACAATGGATTTTTGTTTTATACACGAATAATATTTTTGGTCATTTTTATATCTTTCCATGCTTCCATGAGATATTTTAACTTATATATATATATATATATATATATATATATATATATATATATATATATATACATATATATATACATATATATATATATATAGAGAGAGAGAGAGAGAGAGAATCATCATTTTTGTGACTTATAATATCAGCTTGTGTTATTATAGCAATCTACTTATAGTCTTCTGATTTTTCTTAATAATTAAATTCATATTTCACATAAGGTATAAATATATAATCATTTAACAATCTATTTTAACTTAATAGATTTACTGGTGATTTATCACTTTTTTAGATTGCTATTTCATAAACGTTTGGCAAATAATAAAGTATGATGCTGTTTTGTATATAAAACTTGAAAATCATCAAACTTTAATAGATTCACATATATTCTCCCCCTAAATATTTAAAATCATAAAAGAGGGGCCATAAAACTCACAATGATGCACGAAGACAATGATAACAATATGTAGCTTAAGAATTCGTTCGTTTACCCTACTCGAGTCCTTCATTACATAACAGTATAAGTAAGTTTTGTGTTTAACTCTAATGCTAAAATTATATTAAATTTAGATTTTTATATAAACCTTAACTATTAAATGAAATATTCTGTTTTCACAGCCCTTTTTATGTATAAAAGTTATTAAGTGATAACTTCTCATTTTAGTGACCAAGATTCAAAAATACACTCAAAATAGTTCCAAAAATTACCAAACTTTTTTACATGTTCTAAAATTATTCATGAACTTGCAGATAAAATTTCTTAATTTTTGGATTTGTGTAGTTCTTTTTCCACCATTTAATCCATTAAATACTCATTAAATCATGGAAAAATTGAAAATAGTTATGGAAAAATCATAGAATGTTTTTGTAAATGTTTTACAGTCTCATGAAGTTGGGAAAAATGCTAAAACGTTATTTGGAATAACTTAATCTTATTTTCTAAATTACCTATATCTAAAACTTTACAAATAGATTTAAATATCAGACAGTACCCAAATGAGTTTTTATTTTATGGGGTGTGTTTACTTATAGTATAGTTCATCCTTCCATTTTTCCCGAATTTATTGAGCATTGAAAGTATTTTTTTTTTATGAATTATCACTCTATTTACTTGCTACAATTATAATATATCAAGAAAAATGTATTTATATTCCGAAATTTCCAGATCATCATATTTTACTATGAGTAATATCAAAAAAAGTAGCTTTGTTCATTTGATGAAATTTAGATATTATTCTAAATAAAAGAAGAAGTAAAATATAGAAAAATATACCTAGGATTTTAGTTAACAAGTTGAGAACCAAAAGAGGATGGAAATCAAGAACTTTGAAGATCAAAGTACGACAGTATTTCTTGGGTTCCTTTGCACTCAAAAATAGCTTTCTTTTGGGGTTGTTTCATCTCGAAATTTTAGCAAGAAAACAAGGGGAAAATGGGTATTGGGGTTGTTTTGTAACCTTGATTGTAGCATCAAAACACAAGAGTTTTTGGGATGTTTAGGGCAATTAAAATGGACACAGAAGAAGGTAGAAAATATGGAAATAAAGCTATAAATAAAGGGAGGCATCAGTCTCTGTTTGTTCTCGGTTTTGTAGGCTTCAAAGAAGGAGGAAGGGTGTGAGGTAGAGAGAGTGATAGAGAGAGAGAGAGAGTTGTAGACATAGAGAGGTTTTGATCTTGAGAGAAATGTTAGAGAAGTGGAGAGAATGAGAGAGTTTAAGAGATATAGGGAGGAAAAAATGTGGAATTGAGGAGGAAGGTATGAGTTATGAGAATATATGTAATGATTTGGTTTGTACTCATAAGCTATTGAGTAAGATTTAGATGTAAAAATTTATTTTTGTGCATGGTCTTGTAAGTTGGAGAGAATAAATGAGAGAGAAGTGTAGTGAGATATTTGAGTGATTTTTTTAGATTGCAATGTATAATTATGATATTTCATAAACAAAATCATATTTGTAAAGATATTATAAGATTTGGTTGAAGATTTGTAAGATATGGAGCTGTATTATATTAGATTGTATAAGTAACACATAAATCTCATGCATATGCAACAACTTTTGTGAATGAATTGTGAGAGAGAAACATGTGTAGGGAGATATTTTATGGAATACATGAGAAATGGATGAAAACATGGAATGATCTTATAATAATTGTCGAGTCCTTTCTTAGATATATCCATATATAGATATTTGAGTATTTAATAAAAATACATAACATATACACATAAATGTATAAGTATTTGAGTATTTTGGAAAAAATACATATATTTACTTAGGTATTTATAAAAACACATGATATATATAAACATATTTTTGCATACCTTTTCCTATAATGGCATTATTATCCCGTCGTCTAAATTCACAAATAATAAACTCGATGTCTTAAAATATAACAGTCATGTATGTTGATAATCAGGTCAAACCTGGCGAGTGTAAACGCTCAAGCGAAATTAAATTTACGTTGCATGGAACTTCGTGAAGTCGTGTTTATGGATCCCACGTTTAAATGGTTAAATTTGATAGATTTCATGAAACCGGTGATACTCCAGGATAAAAATATTATTAAAATGAAATCGTATGTTGGACATAATCCTTAGTTTAAAAAACATTCTCAAGTTTTCTTTTAAGACTTGCAACTTAGCTCCACAAGTAATTAAAGATAATATAATTTCAAATGCTTATAAAATAAAGATTAACATATAATATTTCCAATTATAGTAGAGCTTGAGGAGATTGATCGACGAAATTTTTACTTGATTTTTACCAATTGTTAAATTAACCCCCCATTGAAGGGAATGTCGTCCCGAAATTTGATCCACATGTGATCATTCTATAGTCGTTTTAAGTCATGTAGCTCTAGAGTATATAATTGATCCAATAGATGACTTTACCTCATGTCTCAATTAAATAAGGAGTATGGAATAAGATTGAATCAAATATTTTAAAGGCTGTCAAGTCTTGTGTAGAATTTAATTGTGTGCGCTTTCACAAGCATGAAACTTTAGCTTTATTTCTTCATACACATTATTGAAAAGACTCATAAATCACAAGGAGAACCAAGAAGCAACTGAAAGAAGAGTTTCGGTACACAGCAGGTAAACAACCGAAAGGAACGTTTTGGTCCTCGGCATGAATGCAACCGAAAGGAGGGTTTCGGTCCTCAGCGAGTAAGCAACTGAAAGCAAGGTTTCGGTCCTCAACATAATAGCAGCCGAAATGATGGGTTCAGTCCTAATTTCAATAAGAGGAACCGAAGGGAAGAGTGTTCCCGTTCTCAACCAAGGAAGAGTGATAATCGAAGATCTAATGTCGCTTCTAAACCCTATTCTTCTCATTCTCATTCTAATTCTTAACCTTCAAAAGATTCAAAAAGGAAAGGAAAGCTCTTTCTAGAAGATAACAGATGCCCGAAAGAGATCCAAAAGCATGCAGATGTCAAAATTTCAAATCCTACGTCTAATGAAACTAAGCCAAATAAAATCAAAGTTTTTACAATAAAGAGAAAAAATGAAACAACTCTAATAAAAGAACTTATTTGGTTGATGTTTCACTTAGTATTCCCTGTCCTGTAAAAGGCTCACAAGGACCTAAGAAACTTTGGGTTCCGAAATCTGCTTGATTTTTTGCAGGTTATATGTGACGAGCAGTTTGACGAAGAATGGTAAATTGATAGTGGCCGCTCGCGTCACATGACAGGTCAAAAGGAAGAGCTAAGGGAGTTTCGGTCTCTCAAGGATGGTGGAATTGTGAAGTACCGCAACAATTCGTTTGGAACTATTAAAGGCTATGGAATGATTATGAATGGTGATTTCTCAATCAGAAAGGTCGCATACGTTGAAGGATTGCAGAACAACCTCATAAGTGTATCACAACTAGTAGTTGGGACCGGATCGAAGGTCTCGTTTGATGATGAAGGCTCAGAGATAGTCGTAAAAAGTCAAATAACATACTACTGAAGTCGAAGCGAAAGGGGGAAATGTACTCTTTAAATCTCAATCCAATTCGAGGGAAACCTGCAGTCTGCTTGCTAACGAAGGCTCACTCAGACGACAGTTGGTTATGGCATAGAAGGCTCTCTCATCTCAATTTCAAGGATATCAACAAGCTGGTATTGGGAGATCATGTTAGAAGTTTACCAGTTCTTAAATTTGACAAAGAACATGTATGTGCAGCTTGTGAAATGGAAAAGCAAAGTTGACAAAGTCATCCTTCTATTATCAACAAAAAGGTGATAGAACCATTGGAGCTGTTACATATCGATCTATGTAGTCCGTCCTCTATTGAAAGCATTGGTGGGACCAAGTACATTCTTGTCATAGTTGACGACTTCTCTCGCTTCACATGGGTATTCTTCTTGAAGCAAAAATCAGAGCCTACTCCTAAGCTCAAGCTCTTCATAAAGCAAGTAGAGGTTCAACTGAGAAAAGTGGTTCGTAACGTAAGAAGTGACAATGGCATGGAATTCAAGAACAAGGATTTCAAATATTTTCTTGCTGAGAAGGGAACGACTCATAATTTCTCGGCTCCATATACTCCACAGCAGAATGGAATTGTCAAAAGGAGAAACCGATCTCTGTGCGAAACGGCTCGAACTATGCTAGGCTTCGCTTCCTTGACTTTGTATTTCTGGCTAATGCTATTGCTACTGCATGTTACACTCAGAACAGATCATATCTAAACAAGCGATTCTCTATTACTCCTTACAAGATCTTGAACAATTGCATGCCAAATGTGAAGTTCTTTCACGTGTTCGGTTCAAGATGCTTCGTCTTCAACTCAAAGGAGAATCGAAACAAGTTTGATGCTAAGGCTGATGAAGGAATATTTTTGGGCTACTCCTTGAACTCAAAGGCCTATAGAGTTCTGAACAAGCGCTCCAAGAAGATTAAAGAGACATATTATGTCACTTTTGACGATAGTTATGTCAAGAAGTTGAAGACAACTGAAGGTGCAATGCAGGAAATCTTTCCAAAGACCAGTCAAGTTACAGTACCTATCTCAAACCTTTTCGAGCAATATATGTTTCTCTTCGATGAACCTGAAAAAGCTATCGATTCTGAATCCAAGGCAGAAGATAATAAAGTCGACAGTTTGAAGCACATCATTGACGATGTTGTATAGAAGATGGCTGCTTATCAACAAAAGGCAACCGAAAGGCCTGACTCAAGAAAATCTTCTGATGACCATCCTTCTGTCCAGGGGGGGTTCATCTTTACCAACGGATCAAGGTTATTAATTCTAGGGGGAGAATTCAACGTCACAATCATCTAGCTCAACTGAAAGTCCAAACGAAGGGGAACATTCTGATCCAGAAATTGAACTCGTTTCATCATTCGAGGAGGAGAATACAAATTTCAATGATGATGATACACTATCCAAACTGGAAGAAGAAGTCAATGCAGAACTGGATCACTCGTGTGATCCAAATTACCCACTTCTCATTAAATGGACCAAAACCCATCCTCAAAGTCAAATTATTGGGGAATCTTTAGAAAAGGTTTTAACTCGATCACAGATCAAAGCGAAACAAGTTGCACTATTCTCTCAAGTAGAATTCTGCATGTTCAACTCTTTCGTCTCCAAAGTTGAACTGAAGACTGTGAATTCGGCTCTTGACCATTCTAATTGGGTTCAAGCCATGCAAGCTGAGCTGAACGAGTTTGAAAGAAACAAAGTATGGCTTTGAATTCCAACTCCAAAGGATGCTTCGGTTGTTGGTCTCAAGTGGGTATTCAAAAATAAGATGGACAAGGAGGGGAATGTGATTCGTAACAAGGCTTGGTTGGTTGTAAAAGGCTATTGCCAAGAGGAAGGTATCGACTATGAAGAGACCTTTTCTCCAGTTGCAAGATTAGAGTCGGTTCGAATCTTTCTTGCTTATGTTGCACACAAAAACTTTGAAGACTATCAAATGGACGTAAAGTGTGCCTTTCTCAATGAAGAGCTTGAAGAAACTATGTACGTTGAGCAACCACCAGGCTTCGTGAACGAGAAGCATCCAGATCACTGTTACATCCTATACAAAGTAGTATATGGCCTGAAGCAAGCTCTTAGAGCATGGTATGATACTCTCACTCGATTCTTAAAAATGTCAAAATTTAAACAAGGTTCGGTTGACCCAACCTTCTTTCGTAAGAGAGAGGGTAACCACCTTAAGATAATCCAAATTTACGTTGATGAAATCCTCTTCGGCTCCACAAATCCCAACTTAACAGCTGAATTCAGGAAGTTGATGGAAACTAAATTTGAGATGAGCTCAATGGGTCCAATTAACTTTTTCCTTGGCTTAAATATTAAATAGGTACCCGAAGGCATTTTTATCAATCAGGAGGCATATACAAATACATTGCTTGCTAAGTTTGGCATGATGGGAGACTCCAAAGTGAATGTTCATATGGCTTTTGGGACTAAGCTTACACCGTCTTTGGAGAAGCCAGCCACTGACATGACGCTTTATCGTCAAATGATTGGGTCACTGATGTATCTCATAGCCAGCAGACCCGACATCATGTTCTCAGTATGCTATTGTGCTCGATTCCAAGCTAACCCATGAGAACCTCACATGCTAGCCGTGAAAAACATCTTTCGCTATCTGAAGCGAACCTCCTCTCTCGGTCTATGGTATCCAGCCAACTCAGTTTTCTTTGTCCAAGTGTTCTCAAATGCTGACTTAGGTGGTTGTGGATTGGATCGTAAAAGCACTACTGGAGGTTGCCAATTTCTTGATGGTAAATTCGTTAGCTGGAAATCAAAGACACAAACCTGTGTTTCTCTCTCCACGGCTGAAGCTGAATACATAGCTGCTGCCTCATGCACATCTCAGGTTGTTTGGATAGAAAGTCAGCTTAGAGACTATGGGCTGAACATGAAGAAAATCCCACTATATTGCGACTCTGAAAGTGCAATTAGGATTTGTCATAACCCAGTGCAACACTCGAAGACAAAGCACATAGCACTGCAGTATCACTTCATCAAAGATCATGTGGAAGATGGTAATGTGGAGATTCACTTCGTAAGGACCACTGATCAACTAGCAGATATATTCACTAAGGCTTTACCTGAAGCAAGTTTCAACAAGATCTTATAAGGCCTAGGAATGATGGAAGCATAATCAGTACCAAAATCGCCTTCGCTTCATTAAAGGTAAGAAGCGAAATAGAGCGAACCGAAATGAACCGAACGCTCGGTCTATTTCGGGTTCGGTTCAATCTAGAACCGAAATGAACTGAACGCTCGGTCTATTTCGGGTTCAGTCATTCTTAACTCGTTCGCTTCTTTTTCATAAAAAGGGATCCTGATTGTATTTATTTGTACACTCTTTTAAGTAATCATTTTTATTTTTTCTGTTCATTTTTTTTATTTTCATAAAATCCAAAAATATTTTTCTTTTTGTTTTATTAAATTTTTTCACAAAATACATAAATATCTTTCCTTTTATTTTATTTTTCTAATGCTTTCCTTTGTATACATGCTACTTTATATGGTGAAGCTCAAGCCGGTATAACTTCTTTTCTATGAATTAGTTAAATGTCCCTAGATGCATGCTGTTGCATGTTGACCAAAGCCTCAACAGATTTTGAGTGAAGCCTTACTAAAATGATATATACAAATGATGTTTTCCCAAACTAGGCTGTTACATTCACTCTAATCGTGAGCTACCTTACTCTTCTCATATTGAGTTTAGAGTTTTCTGCTTGGTCCCTCTTTTATAGCAGAGGTACATTCGCTTCTTATACCACCTATATTAGTTTTCTTCATTACACTTCATCTCACTAATGTAACCCTTGAGACTCTCAGCACTTACCATTGAGGTTTATGGCTATATAAAAATTTGTGTTAACGATCTTAGTCTCATGTCACTACGTACTAAGTGAAACCCACAATTCAAAACCTTTAATGACTTGACGGTGCACCATTAATATGATAAAGTTCTTGAATGAAATCTCTTTTTATTTTGAGTGATCCTTCTGAAAATGTCTATCACCAAGATTTCTCTTCCATGACTCGGTGAGTCAGTCTAATCGTCCCAAGAAGTGAGTTAACGGTAACTCAGTGAGTGGGAAGAGGGACTTGATGAGTTAGTACTGGGTTAATAGGAGAGGGACCCGGCGAGTCTGTGTCATGACTCGGTGAGTCCAGTCAACTGGAAGTTGACTTTGACCAAGGAGTTGACCTTGGACCAGGGGTAGGTTAGTCATTGGACCTAAGGGTATTTATGAGTGACTAATCTATGTTTATGGATTTATAGCCGAAGGATTATCGGTGCAGCAGTCAGACGTCTAGCAAGCAGACTTTCAGCAGCTACTTTTCGAGGTGAGTTTCCTTCCAGTAGGAACGGGTCTAAGGCAGCAAGGCCAGCCCGTATAGACGATATGATAGTATCGGAGTGTGGGCAGAGTCTGTATCTCATAGTTGAGTTTGATGATGATATATGCTAGTGTGGTAGAATTGTTTATACTCGTTGTCTGTGTGATACTTGTATATTATGATTTAGTAGCTGAGTGTGAGCAAGGCCCGTATCTCTCAGAGAGCGGAGTGTGGGCGAGGCTCATATCTCCTAGATAGCGGAGTGTGGGTGACGCCCGTATCTCCCATCTAGCGGAGTGTGGGCGAGGCCCGTATCTCCATGAGTGTGGGCGAGGCCCGTATCTCCTAGCTGTTCACCATATGATTGTATGATATGTGGTATTATGGGGGAAATCACTAAGCTTCGTTCATATCTACTTCCAACATATGACTGACTGTGGAGATTTGAATAATATGTAAAACAACATAAATATTCTGGAAGTCAAAACATGCAAAAGGAATAATAGTAAACGATTGAAAAAAGATAGTAACACTTCACCCATAAATAAAGACAACTTTTATTCATCATTAAATGTCAATTACATTTTCCAAATTTCAAAGTTATCTAACCACTAAGACCAATATCATCCTTCAGCCTTATGCTCCTAGCATGCTGGAGATGCTTAACCCTACCCAGTCCCTTCGTGAGGGGATCTGCCGGGTTCTCATCCGATGATACCCTCTTTGCCACGAGAAGTCCTTCTTTTATACAATGTCTGATGAAATGATATTTTCTGTCAATGTGTCTGGATCTCCCATGATCCCTTGGTTCCTTTGCTAAGTCAACTGCACTTTCACTGTCATAGAAAATCTCTATAGGCTTCGATATAGCTGGTACAACTCCAAGGTCTCCAATGAAGTTCTTTAGCCACATAGCCTCTTTTGCCGCTTCGCTTGCCGCTATACACTCTGATTCGCAAGTTGAATCAGCCACTGTCTCCTGCTTGGAACTTTTCCAAGAGATTGCTCCTCCGTTTAAGGTAAAGACCCAGCCCGACTGAGAGCGGAAATTATCCCTATCAGTTTGGAAGCTAGCATCACTATACCCTACAACTCTCAAGTCATCACTCCCACCGAGGGTAAGGACCCAGTCCTTAGGCCTCCGCAGGTACTTGAGAATGTTCGTTACCGCTGTCCAGTGAGCCTTACCAGGATTCCCCTGATACCTGCTAACCATGCTTAAAGCAAAGGCTACATCAGGACGAGTACAAGTCATAGCATACATGATCAAGCCTACTGCCGAAGCGTAAGGTATCCGACTCATTTCTGCTATCTCATCCTCAGTACTCGGGCTCTGAGTCTTACTCAGTCTAGTGTTACTCTGGATGGGTAACTCTCCTTTCTTGGAATCATGCATGCTGAATCTCTTCAACACCTTGTCCAAGTAGGTACTTTGACTAAGTCCAATAATTCTTTTACTCCAGTTTCTCAAAATCCTTATCCCTAGAATATTGGCAGCTTCTCCTAGGTCCTTCATAGCAAAACACTTCCCAAGCCAGGACTTAACTTCCTGCAAAGTTGGGATGTCATTTCCTATGAGTAGTATGTCATCCACATACAGTACCAAAAAGCTAACTATACTCCCACTAGCCTTGACATATACACAAGATTCATCTTCACTCCTAGAAAAGCCAAATTCCTTGACATTCTCATCAATGCAAAGATTCCATCTGCGAGGTGCTTGCTTTAATCCATAGATGGATTTCTCAAGCTTACACACTCTATTAGGGTACTCTGTGCTGACAAAACCCTCTGGCTGATTCATGTAAACATCCTCAGCTAATTTTCTGTTAAGGAAAGCAGCTTTGACATCCATTTTCCATATTTCATATTCATGAAATGCAGCTACGGCTAGCAATACCCTAATAGACTTAATCTTGGCTACTGGTGAAAAGGTCTCATCATAATCAACTCCAGGAGTTTGAGAGAAGCCCTTTGCTACCAGTCGTGCCTTATAAGTGTGTACATTACCATCAATGTCGGTCTTCTTCTTAAGGATCCATTTGCACCCTACAATCTTACGACCTGGTACATTCTCAACCAAGTCCCAGACCTGATTGTCATACATGGATTGTATCTCGCTATCCATTGCCTCTTTCAATTTAGAAGACACAGGGCCTGTCATGGCTTCCGCATAGCTGTTAGGTTCATCCAGACCTACTAGTGTCTCATCACTAATAAGTGTATCACCTTCCGCAGTAATATGGAAACCATAGTAATGTTCAGGTACATTCCTAACCCTTGTGGAACGCCTCAGAGGTACAAATGGAGGTATAATTGGATCAATAGGAGGTTCCTCTTCAAGTTGACTGCTAGGGTTTGAGGTTCCTTCACCACTTGACTCTTGAAGTTCTTCAAGGTCAATTAGCCTCTCACTGTATCCATGGCTTATGAACTCTCTCTCTCTCTCTCTCTCTCAAGACAGCCCTCCTTGCTACAAAGACCACATTCTCACTAGGTCTGTAGAAGAGGTAACCAAAGGATTTTTGTGGGTAGCCAATGAAAATACACTTCTCGCTTCGAGGTTCGAGCTTGTCATGAGTCTCACGTCTCACGAAAGCCTCGCAACCCCAAACTTTGATGTGAGCTAGACTAGGAACTTTTCTAGTCCACATCTCGTGAGGTGTTTTGGCAACCTTCTTTTTAGGGACCAGATTAAGGATATGGGTGGTAGTCTCTAAGGCATACCCCCAAAATGAGATTGGTAGCGTAGCTCAACTCATCATGGAACGAACCATGTCCAACAAGGTTCGATTACGCCTCTCAGCTACATCATTCAACTGTGGTGTCCTGGGAGGTGTCAATTGTGAGACAATCCCACATTCCCTAAGATAGTCGGGGAACTCTGAACTAAGATACTCACCACCTCGATCGGATTGAAGCATCTTAATGTTCCTGCCCAATTGATTCTCGACTTCCTGTTTAAATTCCTTAAACTTTTCGAAAGTCTCTGACGTATGCTTGATTAAGTAGACATATCCATATCTACTATAATCATCCGTAAAATTCACGTAATAACGATTAGCATCCCTTGTGGCATGTTTGAAGGGTCCACACACATCCATGTGTACAAGATCCAACAAACCTTCACCCCTCTCACAAGAACCAGTGAAGGGTGACTTTGTCATTTTTCCAAGCAAGCATGATTCACAACTATCATCTGACCTCAGGTCAAATGACTCCAAGACTCCATCGTTTTGGAGTTGGCCTATGCGTTTCTTGCTTATATGCCCAAGACGACAATGCCATAATGATGCTTTATCCAAGTTATTACTATTAGAAGAATCAATACACAATACATTATTTCCTAAGTTATCTACAACAGACACAGCTTCATGCACACCATCACATGGTAATGCTTTAAAATAAAACACATTATTAAAGAAAGCATTTATTCCACCAGTTTCATCATCAAAAGAAAAGGTAAAACCTTGTTTATACAAAGCATGAAGGGAAATAACATTTCTTGCCATTTCTGGCGAGTAACAACATTTATTCAAATCTAAAGTAAATCCACTACTAAGCAACAAAGTATAAACTCCAATCTTGGTGACATGTGAAACTTTCCTATTCTCCATGATCAAGATTATCTTTCCATGCTCCACATTCTCACTTCTTCTTAGTCCCTACAATTCAGAACAAATATGAATACCGCAACCGGTATCAAGGACCCAAGAGTTAGAATAGAGTGAATTATTAGATGAGATAGTGTACATACCTGCATGGTTGGGTTTAACTTTCCCATCCTTCAAATCTTGCTAGTAATTTTGGCAGTTACGCTTCCAGTGCGCCTTTTCGTGGCAGTAGAAGCATTCAGCCTCTTTGGGATCAGAAGAAGGTGTAATGAAACCTTTCTTGGTTCCGCTGGAAGAGGAGCCATCAAGGGTCTTACCCTTGGTACCCTTCGAAGGGTTCTTTCTCTTCTTCCCTCTACCTTTCCCGATTGCCAGGATAGGTGCTGAGTTTGGAGTAGTAGCAGGAGTGGTCACAACCGAATTACCTTTAAGACCTGATTATGCGGTCTTTAGGAGTCCCTGAAGTTTGCTAAGTGTAACTTCCTCCTTATTCATGTGATATGTTATGCGGAATTGATCATAACACGAAGGTAAGGAGTGCAAAATAATATCTATTGCTAATTCCTCAGGGAAGTTCACATTCAACTTCATCAATCGATCCACATACCTTTGCATTTTCTGCATGTGGCTTGTGATGGATTTGGCATCTTTCATTCGGGTTGTGATCATAGAGGAGATGATTTCATATCGCTCTTGACGAGCACTTTGATGGTAGCGGTCCATCAAATCCTAGTGTATCTCAAAAGGATAGTAGTCCTCATAGGACTTTTGGAGCTCGGCTGTCATGGTGGCTATCATGATACATGCTACTTTGGTAGCATCTCTTTCATGTGCCTCATATTCAGCAAACTCCTCAGGAGTAGCAGTTGGCTCAAGCACCTTGAGCTCCTTGTCAAGAACATATTCCTTGTTCTCATAACGAGTGACCATCCTGATGTTTCTAATCCAATCAGTAAAGTTAGATCCATCAAAGATGACTCTCCCATAAAGGTTCATGAGAGAGAAGGAGCCTATAGGGTTTGAGCCAGGAGTAGCATTGTTGGAAGAAATCTGAAAAGAAGGAAAAGGTTTAGTTTAGATATTGGGATAGTCCTTAATAAAACAATCAAATGTAGAATTAAGGCTAGGATCCAATCACAATATATTATAACCTAGAAGAGGGATGCCGTAATCCAAGTTATAACATATTTGAAAGGTAGGTGAATGACGATTCACCAATTTCCACCATGAAAACAAAATATTAATTATTAGGTTTTATTTGGCTTTTAGAAATTCCTAGATTCTTTGAGATTCATTGAACTTTTCAATGGCATGTTTTAATCTCGAGTGTGCCCTTCATGTTTTGTGACTGGGATACCGAGGATCACAAAACAAGGTGTAAAGTAACCATGCAAATTACTTGGTACCCTTAATGTTTTTCACTTAATCGTAGTGCCGGTAAACCACACACACTCCACCAACGACTTAGACAAGGTGCAAAGTGTAATTTCATGGATTAGCACCTTATTCACATTTTCCTAAAGTAACTAATATTGGGAATTTATAAAACATTTAGTTACTTAATAATAATCATTATACTTTTAATGAGAATTTATAAGTCCTTGTCTTACCCGTTCGGCTAACGACCCTCCACCAATCAAGCAAGCGGTGGGTGAGAGTGGACACCCATTAAGTTGCCATTTAATAGGCAACAACCTTATACCCACCTTATAGACTAACTTCGTGAATGAGGCGTACTAGCAGTAAGACGACTTTGATCTTATACATATATATATTAATATTAATTTATAATATTATAAGTATAAGGGTTGAATTTTAACTTTAAAATTCTAAGGGTTGGAACTAAAGTTTTTAATATGACTTTACTTGTTCCAAAACTTGAGGGCAGGTTTTGTAAACTTTCAAAACTTTTCATTTCTTGTAACTTATGAGTTAAATAGAGTAATAAAAATGAAGACTCTTCATTTTTCTAACTCTTGTGTTCTTTTAATGGTTTTAATTCAAGTGTGACTCTTGGTTTTCCATAACTTGAGGACAAGTTATGGACTCCATTAAAACACATTATGATCAAGTATTAAACTACCAAGTAGGTTACAAGTAATTCCTATGATCATCTAAATTCATAAGATCAAGAACATGAATATTCATATCAAAGTTTCAAGATCATATGAACACATATAATCATGAAAATTGATATTAGCCATTGTAAATGGATTAGAACAAACATTACTCCATCTAAAATAAGTTTTATAACACTAAAACAATTTAGGATAATGTTTCTAGTCCATTTTCCAGTAGCAAAGGTCGAAAATCTGCACTCTGTCGCTCCTACTCGTCGAGTGCATGAACCTACTCGGCGAGTCGGTTGAAGATACACGTGAACTCGGCGAGTCCCCCCATGGCCTCGGCGAGTTCATCAGGTAGACAACAAGTTTTTCGACTTTTTTCAACTTTTTAGCACAAATAACAAACAAACAAGACACCAAATGTTATGGAGTAAACTTGGAGAGAAAGTATAACACACTAAAATCGGCCAAGCCCTCTTGTTTCCCTAGTTGTGTAGATTTTAGGAGAACACATGAGCTTTATATAGTGTTGACACATTTAGGGTTACACCATGTAAACCCTAATGTGTCATGACTCTTGATTTCCATGACCCATGGGTTTGTAACTCCCATGGAGCCTCCATGGACCATCCAATGGGTTTAACCCAACTTGATTATCCATGGAGCCTCTTAGCCCACTATATAAGTTGTGGATGATTTACATACTCAACCTATATATTTAATTAGTTATCTTTTGATCACTTAATTAATTATAAAATTAATTCTTGATCAAACTAATTAAATAATATTATTAATATATTAGAACATATAATATATTAATAACCACAAGTGTTATTTCTCACATTTAGTCTATCCAATTGCATGGTGCCATGCAACCCAAATGGACCATGCCGGGTCGGGTCAAGTACATACCATAAATAGTTATTGACTTAGACACCTTATCCAACACTTTTATGGGTGGGAATACAAGTTAATCACTATAGTTATAATATCAATCACATGTGATTGATAACTATCAAACAAATGGATTTACTATACTTTTAATTGTTTTGTCAACAAAACTACGTCAAAATGATTATCAAACTCTTCTACATGTTAAACTCTTTACAAAACTTCTTTTAAACATATATATTGTCAAAATCATGTCCAATACGTATATAGTTATATAAGTAAGGCTTAAAGGACTTAGGACTGACGTGAATGCCAAAAATCTTTCTCATCAGACGTAGTTCTAGCTAGCAATTCCTAGGCAGGCGGGCAAACCATATAAGGTCATTAATATAACGCTTATACTTGTTGTTAGTCGTTCTCAGCGGATTAGTTATGACTAGTTCCACTTATACATAGTTAATCATAACCTTGTAGTTTTTCTTACAAACAACTTTATATATGACAATGGATTTTTGTTTTATACACGAATAATATTTTTGGTCATTTTTATATCTTTCCATGCTTCCATGAGATATTTTAACTTATATATATATATATATATATATATATATATATATATATATATATATAAAGAGAGAGAGAGAGAGAATCATCGTTTTTGTGACTTATAATATCAGCTTGTGTTATTATAGCAATCTACTTATAGTCTTCTGATTTTTCTTAATAATTAAATTCATATTTCACATAAGGTATAAATATATAATCATTTAACAATCTATTTTAACTTAATAGATTTACTGGTGATTTATCACTTTTTTAGATTGCTATTTCATAAACGTTTGGCAAATAATAAAGTATGATGCTGTTTTGTATATAAAACTTGAAAATCATCAAACTTTAATAGATTCACATATATTCTCCCCCTAAATATTTAAAATCATAAAAGAGGGGCCGTAAAAACTCACAATGATGCACGAAGACAATGATAACAATATGTAGCTTAAGAATTCGTTCGTTTACCCTACTCGAGTCCTTCATTACATAAGAGTATAAGTAAGTTTTGTGTTTAACTCTAATGCTAAAATTATATTAAATTTAGATTTTTATATAAACCTTAACTATTAAATGAAATATTCTGTTTTCACAGCCCTTTTTATGTATAAAAGTTATTAAGTGATAACTTCCCCTTTTAGTGACCAAGATTCAAAAATACACTCAAAATAGTTCCAAAAATTACCAAACTTTTTTACATGTTCTAAAATCATGAACTTGCAGATAAAATTTCTTAATTTTTGGATTAGTGTAGTTCTTTTTCCACCATTTAATCCATTAAATACTCATTAAATCATGGAAAAATTGAAAATAGTTATGGAAAAATCATAGAATGTTTTTGTAAATGTTTTACAGTCTCATGAAGTTGGGAAAAATGCTAAAACGTTATTTGGAATAACTTAATCTTATTTTCTAAATTACCTATATCTAAAACTTTACAAATAGATTTAAATATCAGACAGTACCCAAATGAGTTTTTATTTTATGGGGTGTGTTTACTTATAGTATAGTTCATCCTTCCATTTTTCCCGAATTTATTGAGCATTGAAAGTATTTTTTTTTTTATGAATTATCACTCTATTTACTTGCTACAATTATAATATATCAAGAAAAATGTATTTATATTCCAAAATTTCCAGATCATCATATTTTACTATGAGTAATATCAAAAAAAGTAGCTTTGTTCATTTGATGAAATTTAGATATTATTCTAAATAAAAGAAGAAGTAAAATATAGAACAATATACCTAGGATTTTAGTTAACAAGTTGAGAACCAAAAGAGGATGGAAATCAAGAACTTTGAAGATCAAAGTACGACAGTATTTCTTGGGTTCCTTTGCACTCAAAAATAGCTTTCTTTTGGGGTTGTTTCATCTCGAAATTTTAGCAAGAAAACAAGGGGAAAATGGGTATTGGGGTTGTTTTGTAACCTTGATTGTAGCATCAAAACACAAGTATTTTTGGGATGTTTAGGGCAATTAAAATGGACACAGAAGAAGGTAGAAAATATGGAAATAAAGCTATAAATAAAGGGAGGCATCAGTCTCTGTTTGTTCTCGGTTTTGTAGGCTTCAAAGAAGGAGGAAGGGTGTGAGGTAGAGAGAGTGATAGAGAGAGAGAGAGAGAGAATTGTAGACATAGAGAGGTTTTGATCTTGAGAGAAATGTTAGAGAAGTGGAGAGAATGAGAGAGTTTAAGAGATATAGGGAGGAAAAAATGTGGAATTGAGGAGGAAGGTATGAGTTATGAGAATATATGTAATGATTTGGTTTGTACTCATAAGCTATTGAGTAAGATTTAGATGTAAAAATTTATTTTTGTGCATGGTCTTGTAAGTTGGAGAGAATAAATGAGAGAGAAGTGTAGTGAGATATTTGAGTGATTTTTTTAGATTGCAATGTATAATTATGATATTTCATAAACAAAATCATATTTGTAAAGATATTATAAGATTTGGTTGAAGATTTGTAAGATATGGAGCTATATTATATTAGATTGTATAAGTAACACATGAATCTCATGCATATGCAACAACTTTTATGAATGAATTGTGAGAGAGAAACATGTGTAGGGAGATATTTTATGGAATACGTGAGAAATGGATGAAAACATGGAATGATCTTATAATAATTGTCGAGTCCTTTCTTAGATATATCCATATATAGATATTTGAGTATTTAATAAAAATACA
Source organism: Lactuca serriola (assembly GCF_051521515.1). Classification (NCBI taxonomy): domain Eukaryota; kingdom Viridiplantae; phylum Streptophyta; class Magnoliopsida; order Asterales; family Asteraceae; genus Lactuca; species Lactuca serriola. Next base: position 227,961,278 of record NC_136412.1, read on the forward strand.
TAACATATACACATAAATGTATAAGTATTTGGGTATTTTGGAAAAAATACATATATTTACTTAGGTATTTATAAAAACACATGACATATATAAACATATTTTTGCATACCTTTTCCTATAATGGCTTTATTATCCCGTCGTCTAAATTCACAAATAATAAACTCAATGTCTTAAAATATAACAGTCATGTATGTTGATAATCAGGTCAAACCTGGTGAGTTTAAACGCTCAAGCGAAATTAAATTTACGTTGCATGGAACTTCGTGAAGTCGTGTTTATGGATCCCACGTTTAAATGGTTAAATTTGATAGATTTCATGAAACCGGTGACACTCCAGGATAAAAATATTATTAAAATGAAATCGTATGTGGACATAATCCTTAGTTTAAAAAACATTCTCAAGTTTTCTTTTAAGACTTGCAACTTAGCTCCACAAGTAATTAAAGATAATATAATTTCAAATGCTTATAAAATAAAGATTAACGTATAATATTTCCAATTATAGTAGAGCTTGAGGAGATTGATCGACGAAATTTTTACCTGATTTTTACCAATTGTTAAATTAACCCCCCGTTGAAGGGAATGTCGTCCCGAAATTTGATCCACATGTGATCATTCTATAGTCGTTTTAAGTCATGTAGCTCTAGAGTATATAATTGATCCAATAGATGACTTTACCTCAAGTCTCAATTAAATAAGGAGTATGGAATAAGATCGAATCAAATATTTTAAAGGTTGTCAAGTCTTGTGTAGAATTTAATTGTGTGCGCTTTCACAAGCATGAAACTTTAGCTTTATTTCTTCATACACATTATTGAAAAATATAACAAGCATGTCATCGGACAGGCACTCTTTTAGATTTGGCGAATGAAAAGCGTCGTGCAAGCCGTTAATTCTCAAAAAGACTTGATATAGATTTCAGGACCAAATTCTATCTAAGAACTTTTATGTTCCTTTGAGCTACAGGTTTAACCTGCCCTCGTTTTCTAAGTCGAATCATTCCTCTAAAAAGACATGGCAATTTAAAGCTACATAGTCTCCAACTTCGAAGTAGAAAGACTTACTTCTTTTGATTCTATAATTCTCATGTCGTTTGTGTACACTATGAAATCTTTCTCCAGTTCACACAATCTTTTATGTGATCTCTTGAGTGATTCTTGGATCAAAATTCAATGTATCACCTGCCCACACTTTGTTCGATTTCATATCTCCAATCATTGTACATCAAGGATTGACACTTTCGTCCATAAATAGTCTCAATCAGTGAGGTCTTTATGTTGTTGTGATTATTAATATTGCGGGAAAATTTTAATTAACAACAACGGGTACCTTATGAAATATTTAAGTCTATCATATAGGTTTAAAGCATATACCACAAGTCGGGACGATTCTTTCATCCTGACCGTTAAGGATAATAAGTTATACCTTTGTCTAAGCACGTACCCATGGATTTTTAATGACTGTCAATATTGTTAGGTGAATTTACTATCTTAGTGAGATATGATAGATATTGACACCTCGTGCAGTTTGGTGATTTCTTTGCCATGTTCTGGTCGGATTTTCTATTTCACATGTTCTTAGGTTAGGAAAAAGTGGGTGAACGTAGTCAACCTGTGGACCACTACCTGAATAGAATCAAAACCATTAGGTTTCTTGGGTAGCTTTAGTATAAGGTCCGTTGATATTGGTTCCCACTTTTACTTGGGTATTTCTTTATCATTACCATGGTCCTGAGTGTTTCTAACATTTTGTATTTGGTATAGGTTTTTTTATTTGTCACTCAATTGGTAATCTCTACTTTAATACATGTTCTCCATTTTTGTTTCTTTAGATATAAGCACATTAGGTCAGAGCCTGGATGGATGGGACACTTTAGTCTGTAAGCTTCATCCAAGACTATGATCTTGTGTTCACTATACTTTTTACTTAGGCGTAAAAACTTGGTTCATTTAGTATTGCTTCCTATAATCCCTGAGCTTGACCTGATTATGCACTCTTCACAGAGCTTCACTCGCGAATCTTTTCTCTCTCAGGTTCTCGAGTAAATCTTCTCAAATTTAAGCCATAGGTCGTGAATGGATATTCATAGTTAATTTTCATACTCGGCGGGGTTTGGTACATTCTTTTCGGCTCATGACATTTGTTTCCATGTCGATCTCATTACAATGTTAATGAATCTCACACGTCATGATAACAAAAAACTTCTCATTTATGTCATTCAACCGAAAGCATAGGCAAAAATCATTACTCAATTCATCTATGTCAACCTCAATGCTTTACGTGTGTGTCATCATATACGAACAAGTTTTATGTTCATTCAAAAATGTAGGATTGGTACGTGACACCATAGTTGATCCAACTTCTAAAATACAATCTCTTGCTTATCTTTCTAGTTGGACTTTGTTTCCTTTTGTTGTTAACAAAGTTAATGGTTGGGCTGCCAAGGAGAAGTTCCGAATGGAATAATTCGAAGTAGACAACATATATTCTTTTGTTGTTAAAATTCCAATGTTTATTTCTTAGGAAAAAGTTTTCACTTAAACTTCCACAGTTGATTAAGTCCTTCATATATTATCAAATCATTCACATTTGATTAAATCATGCACATTTTACCAAATCCTTCACATTTGATTAAATCCTTCACGAATTTTCTTAAATCACACTGAGTCGAGAAGTTCAGAACAATGTATCGTTTGATTTTTACAGTAGGAAGGAAACTTTAGGTTTTTCTCTGACTTGTCATCATACATGACCATGGTTTTCTTGTGGGTAGATTTGTTGATACAACTTTCTTGGAGTAGACATCTAGACATAATGGGGAGGTAGTCGATTAATACCTATGATAATGTCGAAGCTTCCACTTAGAATTAATATGAAGTCTATGAGTAAAGATCGAACGTTCATTGTTACTTTTTCATTTAAAGGGGGGTTTTATAATGACTTGATGTGACACAAAAAAATCAGGTCATATAGACAACGATATTGTACTTTCGGTGACATACGCACGAGATTGACACTACAACATGATTTGGCAAGTGATAGGATGACATGTATTTAAATTTAGTAAGTAGATTTCCGACAATCCACTAGTTGTCTCTACTCTACAGGTTTTCTCCAAAATATTGGGTTCATGACTTAGAATAGTTTTAGGTTTAGGGTTTACGAATATTTCGATCCACATCTGTGTTACAAATACTTCAGCATACGAGTGGTTAATAAGTAACGATCTAGTTACTATTGATAGTTCCAAGATTTCATTCCTTGTTTTGATTGAGATTGCACTAACTCGAGCTGTTACATCCTGGTTTTTTAGTCTTGGGCAGCTTCTTTCAAAATGCCCAGTTTTACTAGTTTCATACCAAGCTTTTTCTCCACCAGTGCTTGTTCTAATTTATGTATCTTATATCTTGGCATCATATTTAGTGCTTCTCATGTCGTCTCATAGGTTGAGTCATTTGCCTTTGATTTTTGCATAGTAGTATCACCAGATGAGGTCAGTTTCCTTAAAGGTGGAGGTGGCAAGCCAAAATACAACATTTTTCTATGCAAGAACAAACATGGAATATTGATTTCATCTTTTCAATCCAGAGTGCCAACCCTATACCTCCTTCATTGTCGTAGAAGTATATTGGTTTGTAGTTTAGGAGTTCTTTGTATGTTCTTGTCTTCAGGACATCACTATTATTTCCAAGGTTACTACTTTCAATTCTACTTTGTTCAGAGGTGTTGTTCCTGTTGGATTCGTAGTTGCATCAGGCAATTGTGTTGGTGTTGGATGATGGATGATCACTCGTTAATATCTTGTGAGACATTGCTTTGTCTAATTATAATTGGTTCAACCATAAATAGTCATGTGAAAATGTTGTTGTATACATAAGTGACAATGTTAATATGATGCCAAATGTGTAGAATTGACGTGGGTTTTCCCAAGATTGAATCTACTATGTAGCAAACTTTTACAGTACTACCAAGGGTGAAATTTTACACTTGGAACAAGTTAAAAGAAACTACCAACTATTGGAAAAAATGGTACAAATTCATGAAGAAGGTGTTACAGAGGGACTCGGCATCTAGTCGACGTTTTGATCCTACCTCAAGTTTTGAAGTTCTGATTCATTTGAATCGAGATATTTTGGAAATTAGGCGAGATTCCTAACAGCCTTCAGGTTTCACGTTTTCATTGAGTCTGCTTTATTCTCTTTCAAATATGGTCACAAAGGAGGAAGGGTAGTCGTAGGTTTCATTCTTTGGAACTTGGATGGTTCAATCATAAGTCGAATGATTCACAACAAAACAAAATGGACTAATTGAACACCTAAGTCGAATTGGAAATGATTCGCAAAGGAGCGTATATTTTATTAGGTACTCCTACGAGATCTAATACATGCATTCATAAAATATCATAGTTTAGTAATTAGTATCCCAAGATAAACTTCGAAATTTATTTATGTTTATGATACTTGATATTTTGTTAACATTTGAGGTAAATATTTTCCAAATATTCGTAAGTGTTCACTAAAAATTTTGAGAGTTCTTAAGCATCTCGAACATTGATTTTCTATAAATATTCTGGATTCCAAGCGTTTTAGTCTACCAATAACTTAATCCAAGCTTGACTGTGCATCGGTCTAACCAAAATGCAACATAGGTGATCGTTCTACATCTAGTTGTGGTTTGGCCCATGTACAACCAACTTAGTTAAGGTGTTTCACCTAAAACCTTGCGTTGTATTAGCATTCGATGGTTCGAAATAATATAACTCTATATTTGTGGGTTAAGGAATATACTTAAACAAAGAGAGTAAGCCCTAGGATATAGTTATGCGTTCCTAAGAAAGTACTAGTTCACTATATCCAATAGCTTTAAAACCAATATGTCACACCCCCAGCCGCCGGCGGAAACGCCGAGGTGTGCGACTTAAACCAGTAATCATAGTTATTGAGAATACATTGAACAATACAAATATAATCTTCTATTATTACCTAACTATAAATTACATTGGCGAGACCATTATTAAATCAAGACACACGCCTAACAATTCGGCGTTTACAAGGGTCTCATAAAGATAACAGAGAGCCTTCGAAGCAAACACTTCCGACCTGCTAAATAACCTGAGAATACATGCATTTAAAACACGTCAAAAAAATTATTGGTGAGTTCTACAAGTTTTAAATACACACACACACACACACACAATATATATATATATATATATATATATATATATATATATATATATATATAATGTAACATCCATAAAATTCTTGAAAAATTTAAACTTTTCAAGTATTCCAAAACGATGCATTGTTTACAAATTGTTTTCAAAATAATCCAATATCAGAGTTTTCCCAGAAATCACAACAAGAAAAACGAGGAGGTGCTTGATCAAGCCTTCGCCTTTCCACGATCATCCGAAGTACTTGAAAAAAAATACATAACTATAAGCCCGAAGCTTAGTGAGTTCCCCCAAAACACCGATACATAACCAATAGTACACATAACAACAACATGTAATGGGTCCACAGCTTTACAGACTGTATTACCCCTGAGCCCACAACATGAGTCTGGCTTGCCTATCGGGCCCATAACTCTTGTCTAGGTTGCTCCCGAGCCCACAACATAAGGCTGGCTTGCCCTGCGGGCCTGTAACTTATGTTTGCCTTGCTCCCTTAGTTCTTGGACAGTAATACAAAAGATTAGCCCACAATATGATTCTGGCAAGCCCTGCCCGACCCTCATCTTGTATATGCAATGCTCTTGAGTCCTCGGCATGAGTCTGGCTTGTGTTCCTTGGCCATCAACTCATATCTGGCATACTCCACGGTTTGTTGGCTACAACATGGAACAACACAACCTCAACCCAACCCATACAACATGTCGACATGTAACAGATAAATACATATACATATAAACAGTTAGTATCACAGGTAGTCCTACAAATCTACCAGTCTCGCATATCAAACTAGCATGCATATCTAACTCATACTCAGCATATCAACAACAACTAGGATATCAATCAAATGGGTCGGGCTTAGTGCGTTCCAACCCTAGGTATAGTGAGGAAAACTCACCTCACAAGCAGTGTTGAACCGATAATATCAATCCCAACTCACAGCTCCAACTCAACTGCGTACAATCACCAATGACTACTTCATTAAAATTCCAAAATACCCTTAAAAGTCAAACTTGGTCAACCATGGTCAAATTCAAAGTCAATGGTCAAGGTCAACAGTCCATGTTGACTTAACTCTTCTAGTGCATCTTTTAACTCATCGAGCTCCTTCATGTCTCAAAAAATTGTGAAAAGATTAAGGCAAATTGTCGAGTTACTAGAGCAACTCATCGAGTTCTTCAGCATCTAGAAGGCGGGAAAAGCCAAACCAACTCGTCGAGTTGGCAGAGCAACTCGTCGAGTTTTCCTAGCCTTAATGCATTTAGACACTTCCAAGCGAAACCAAAGCCCTAAACTACAGATCTGCTCCCTTAGGACTGAAATACCATGTAAATTTTCTAGCTTTATGTCCATGCATGGCATCAAGATGGAAAACACTCAAACAAGGCTTATCAAGGGACCTAGGACATGAATGAGGGACAAGACTTGATAAACTTGGCAACTTTAAGCCCATAAAGGCCAGGAGATGTCATGATCTGAAACCATGGCTTCATAACATGCTCAAAACCAAGAATGGTCCCAAAATAAGCTAATAATGGCCATAACTTTCAAAAGAAGAGATCTAGAAAAGGGATGGTTAAGATAACGACTTTATACCTCCAGGTGGCTGCAACAACACTGAAACTCCTGAATCTAAAGCTTCTCCCTTAAACTTTCAAAAAAAGAGATCTAGAAAACGGATGATCAAGATAACGAATTTATACTTCAAGCTCTTTCAAGAAAAGCACCAAAGAATACTCTTTAAGCTCACACACACTCTCAAAATGGGAAAAAAGGAAAAATTATGGTTTTCTCTAGACTGAGGGACGATGAGGGAGGCTAACAATGAGAGTTAAGACCTTTAAATAGGGTGGAAACCCTAAAAATTATGTTTTTCTTGTTCAGCCTTCAACTCGTCAAGTTGGGGCCTTCCAACTCGTCGAGTAGACATTGAAAGATACGAGGGCATTAAATACTCTACAAGACGAGTTGGATCCTTCCAACTCGTCGAGTCGCCATCAAAATATAAATATAAAGCTTTAAGGTCATACCTGAAGACTGGGATGTTATATATATATATATATATATATATATATATATATATATATATATATATATATATATATGTTTGTAAGGAAAGAGTTGTGTATATAAAAAGACAATCTTCAATTATTTTTCGAAAAAACTAAATAACATTTTTTTTCACTTTTTGAACATGATTTAACTATCACATGATTCATATAAGAATTTATAACTAAATAGATTTTTGGATCCCCAAGATATCATATGTTAATTATTACTAAGCGTTTGTACATTAGTTAGTTTGAACTTTACGGGATATCAGTAAGATAAACTCCTCTTACATTCCTTGATTCTTTATAGAATCATAGTAATGGTCACTTTGAAAGCCAATGGGGGTATCAGTAAGGTAAAATCATCTTGCTTCCTTTATTCTTTACCGAAATGTACTAATGGTTACTTTGAAAGCCAATGGGGTATAATTAAGGTAAACTCTTCTTACATTCCTTGTCTCTTTACCGAATCGTATTAATGGTTACTGTCAAAGCCAATGGGGGTATCAGTAAGGTAAACACCTCTTACTTTCCTTGATTCTTTACAAAATTATGGGGTAATTGGATCATGTAGAGAAACCGTTCTGACCCCGTATAATATTTGGTTTTCCAGGGTTATACAATGATTTAAAGCTGAACTTATGACACTAGACTCATCACCGACACCTTAATATGGCATGCTCAAGCCATTCACCTAGGATAACACAAGGGAATGTTCAAATGGTACTAACATCAACACCATAAATCCATCTTGTAAGATGTAGTTGTAGCTAGCAACTCACAGGCAGACGGTTGAACCATATAAGGTCATTAATATAACACTTATACTTGCTGTTAGTCGCTCTCTGTGGATTAAAATTTATAATCGGGAGGGTTTTTACCAAGGAACTTTGCGGTTTTGGTCTTACCATATAAAATGGTTCATATTGGGATACCCAAATGTGGTAGGTTCTAATGATGAACTTACATATCCTACCTTTGACATTCGTTGTTAGTATTTTACTAAAATGTTATAATCATTTGTTGTTTAGGGAAACAACATTCGGTAATGCCCCACACTTTTGGAATTTACATATTAGTCGTATTTTAATGTCACATTATTAATATGATTCAACATAATAATTTCATAATCCACTTTACTTAAAACTCACAGTTTTAATATCATATAATTTTCAGTCAACTAACCTTTTATACTATTATGGATCAAATATACATTTACTCATTTTAGTCATGTATATATGTATATACACACTTTGTATTTTGATTTTTATTCCATAATATTGTTGAAATATGCAAGTCGTTGATATATACACTATATTGTTTATAGAGGAAGCCCCTATCATATTTGTCAAGCATCTAATACATTCTTTCACTAAACATGCAACCTACTGTACCATCTCTACAACCATATATATATATATATATATATATATATATATATATATATATATATATATATATATATATATATATATATATATATATATTCGATTTTTATGATACTTTTTAGTTATGACTAGTTCCACTTATAACTAGTTAATCATAACCTTGTAGTTTTTCCTTACAAACAACTTTAAATATGACAACGTACTTTCAATTTATACGCGAAAAACATTTTTAGTCATTTTTATACCTTTCCATGCTTCCATGAGATACTTTAACTTATACAGATAAAATCATCATCTTATGACTTATAATATCAACTTGTCTTATTACAGCAATCCACATAGAGCTGAGAAGCAGTTTTTTGATCAACGATATACCTCAACACTTCATCTATTAAGCTCAATAGAATAGCACTATGTGTCTTCGTCAAAATGTCAACCTTCTTATCAGCCACCATGTCCTTTGAAAGTTTTGCCTCTCCTTCCAGTATCAGCGCACATCCTTGTTGAACCAGAAGAGCCCTCATCTTCACCTTCCACAAAGTGAAATCATTTGAAACATTGAACTTCTCTAAATAAAACTTGTGAGTACACATCTTCAATCACAGGAACACAAATGACAGCTCTAATACCACTTGTTAGTAAGTAAAGCAGATAACTAGCAAAACTATAAGCACACAAGACATAGTATTTACGTGGTTCGGTCAAGGTGACCTACGTCCATAGGCAAGAGGGGATTATTCTTTTATTTCAGATCTCTCAAACAGAGGTTACTAGTACAATTACACAGAGATTCGTCTATCACTCTAAAATTCAAGATATAAAATGACCTAGCATGCATCTTATTTATACTTAAGGGATCAGACCTAAAACCCTAATGGGCCAAGCTCATTGGCCCATAGGCTAATTCATGGAAGCAACCAATCATATTCCATCATGAAGCATCATCTTCTGGAACATTCTTGAGCACTATAGAGGACTTCATAGCATACTTGGCTCATCAAGGACCAAGATGGTCCAACTCTCACCATGATGGCACAAAAGTGTATGGATGGCGCAATAGGCTTCAAGTGTGGCACAAGAACATCAATATTGGAGCAAGAACACCACCTTGTTGAAACAGGAACATTCATGGCACAACATGTCCATGCATGGGGAAAAAGCATACTTCATGGCTCAATAGGAGTATCCTATGGCGCAAGAAGGATCCCCATGGCACAAGAGGGAGTGTAATGGTGAAAGAAGGAATTCCCTTGGCACAACAACATCCTTCTTGGCCCATCCCTTCAATATATGGTGCAACAAGGTTCCCTTGTTGCTCCATATCACTCATAATTGTTCCAAACCTCTTCCAGGTGCTCCAAACCCCCTTCTATACGATATGGGCCTTTGGCACTTGATCCGTTCCTTTGTCACATGCTCCATTAACCCCAAGTGCTCCATTGAGTTCAAAATGCTTCAAATGCTTCATGAACATGATCCAAATGCTCAAGTCACATTTAACATATATATATATATATATATATATATATATATATATATATATATCATTCTTTTGGTAGCTTGATTTCTCTGATGGTTCTCTTTCTTGGTGTCACCATTCAATCCTACTAAGATAGAAGATCATCAGACTATTTCAGAATCTGGTATATTCATCTTGTTAAGTATCTCCAAAATAATGATATTAACTGAACAACCGTCGTTAATTAAGATCATTCGGAAAAAGTGACTGGCCACATATAATGTTATGACTAAACCATCATGATTTGGGTCTAGTACATATTACGTTTCATCTTCATCGAATGATATCCCCTTTTTGTTGGTTAGTAAAACATTCTTCCTTGGCCTTTAATCTTTGTCACTCTTGGAAATATTTGCCTATCTCTTGGCTACAGAATAGGAAGTGCCAAAGATGTCAGATCCATCAGAGATAAAGTTAATTACCTTGGAATATAAGGGTGGAGATGGTATTCTTTGGGGAAGTGCCTCAAGATCTTGGGATTTTTGGCTAATCTTGTTTTTCGTTCTTCCTAATAGTTCCTTTAAGTGTCCTTTGCTCAATAAGTAGTTAATTTCCTTTCTAAGGAAAAAACAGTCTTTGGTAATATGCCTAAAATCTTCATGGTAGGCACACCATTTGGATTTATCTTTCCACCTAGATGTTTCGTTTTTCTTGGGCTATCTTGCCATGTCCCAAAGATATTGCATTCCATCAAGCAAACCAGATACATTCACAGAGAAACAATAGTAATAAATATTAGGATAATCTTCATCTTCCAATGCATTAACCCAATGATTCTCAGGTCATAAGAAGGGTTTAGCTTTGTAATAATTTTAGGAATAAGATTCATTCTTCATGTTGGGATGATCATAATATGTATTTATCCTTTTCTTTATCTTCTTGTCTTCTTCAGGTCCAATGAATCTTAGGGCTCTATTCCTAACTTCTTTTAATTTCTTGCATGGGATCATGCCAAGATCCTCGTAAAATGGAGAATCTATATTTAGTCTCATCTTGAAGATTTCTACACCTGTTGCAACATCTAGATGTGGGACTTTTAGGGATTCTTTCCTGAACCGGCTAACATAACCCCTTAAGGATTCATCATTGCCTTGGGTTACTCTGTAAAGATCACATGTTAGTTTTTCAAAAGTTCTACTAAAAAATGATTATTAAACAAGTTAATGAGATGTGAGAAAGAAGTAATTAAGTAAGGGTTAACGTTTATGAACCACTTTAGTGCAAATATTGTAAGGGTTGAACCAAAACGCTTGTATAGATAGGCTTCCTTAGATGTTAGGTAATTAGAACAATCTCCACATATTCCCTATATTGGGCTACATGCTTCGTGATCCATACTCCCATCATACATCTTTATGTTAGGCGTTTGGAACCTCTTTCAAACTTTGGTATCATAGATGCAAGGTGAAAATCTTGAAAGTTTATAACTAGCATGGGACACCGGTAGAATGGGTAAATTACACGTGGGACACTTAACATCATGTCTCTTAACTTCCTGAGTTCTTTTTTCCATTATCGGGCTCATCTCGAAATCTTTTGTATAGAATAGGATGTTAAATATCCCTCCAAGATCTTGGAGGATAGTGTATCCCACGCTAGGAATTGCACAATCTATGAAGATTAGGACCTAAATTAGGATCATGTCCCCTACTTGGCGTTCTTAAGATTCACCGAGTTTGAAGTTCAAGATCTTAGGGTGCAAGAATGAAAACAAAGTTGGTGTAGATTCCATAGGCTTTCTTGATTCTAAACTTAGCTTTTTTATCCTTTCGAATATAATCTTGTTTGGTGATGTGTTGTTCCATCCTGGTCAACAAAGATATCATTTTTTTTCAAGAACATGACCGTTATTTCTTGGGTTATTCCTCCTAGATGTTGGAATGAAAAAGATGTGGATGTAGTTCTTTGGGGAACTTCATCACTATTTCTCTAAGGGTTAATTGTTGGATGTGGGCGAAGGTGTTGACCAACTGAAATAGATGGAACAATGCTAAAAGTGGATACTGGAAACGTAGGTGTTTTTATGCAAAAAGGTGTAAGTGATGAAAAATCATAGAATAGCTTTTTGAATAATCTGAAGAAAAAGCTAACAACACTTGTACCACGGATGACACCAAATTGTTTTGGTCAAAATTGATAAACTAATTTCGTTACCAAATTAGTAAGTGTCGTGTTATGTTTTGAATAAAATGTCAATTTGTGAAGTGCTTAAGGTCTTGAAATATGTTGGATACTGGAAATGTAGATGTTTTTATGCAAAAAGGTGTAAGCGACTAAAAATCACAGAAAAACATTTTGAATAATCGGAAGAAAAAAGGGAACAACACTTGTACCACGGATGACACCAAATTGTTTTGGTCAAAATTAATAAACTAATTTCGTTACCAAATTAGTAAGTGTTGTGGGATTTTTTGAATAAAATGTCAAGTTGTGAAGTGCTTAAGGTCTTGAAATATGCTGAAGATCTTGGATGTGCCCTAGCATCAGAATAAAAAAAATAGTGTTAAAAGGTTATTAAAATTTTTTGACTAGATGCACGACATACCCACATGTATTTTTAAGAGTTTGGACAAAAATAGTGTTAAATTAGTTGTAAATTTGTTAAATAAAACGATAAATCTTAAGATTGCCCAAAAGGGACCAAGATACCAGATGACAACTTCAGGTTTACAAGACATTATTATTGTGTAAATGTTGTGATCGAAAAATTAAAAATATGTAAATAATGTAAATCCAAGAACATAAAGATATACAATGATAACCCTTAATCCTTTATGATATCCGACATAAAACCTAGGGAGTGACAATGTCACACTGCCTTATAACTTTTATTAAATAAAAATGAGTTACATGTGCTAGCTGATTGTGATGCATGTTTAATTATGCTCATGATTGTTCAGATAGGAAGTGAGAGTAGAAGTCATAATGTGTGTCTGTTAAATATGATATGTTAGTCGTATAAATACAAGGATCTGATAAATAATTGTCCTAATATCTCATGATATTCCTTTTCATGTTTTACCCGGTATTTAAGAAGGAATTCAATTTTTATTTTACTTTGACCGCATGCCCTTTGACTTGGTCCATCCCTTTTCAATTAACTCTTTAATCTTTCATATAACATCACAAGAAATATGATGACAAACCGAAGATATTGATTAATCTAAGATCTTAGGTTACCAAAGATGTTAGTATAAGTTCAAGATATCGATAGTAAGTAAATGTGAAAATTCTACCCATAACGGTGACCTCGATCAAAAAACCATTTTTGAGCATCGCAACCAACTTGCTTGATATACAAGATTCCAGTTGGATCATATGAAATTACACTTAATTATTTGGTTTTCTTTGTGGACGTTTTTGATGATTTTCTTGACAAGGAGATGGAAGATGTGAAGGATTATGACATGGATGGTATGATGCTATAGGGAGAAAAAACACTTGATGTTAAACAAGACGTTGAAGAGCTAGAAAAGCTACTAGAAGCAATTAACTTTGAATAATCACAAATTTGGATCAATTCATGCGACACATAGAGCATAGAAATGGTTTTTAGACATGATCTGAATTTTCCATTCGAGAAAAATCATAACTGATGTGGATGAACTAGGTTTTTTTTATTTTATTTTATTATTATTTTATTTTTGTATTTTGGTATCTTCTTCAAACCAAGTATGTAAAACCAAGGATTTAGCTTTCATGTGAAAGGAAGGGGTGACAGTGTAAATATGGTTGGATGAAGTGGTATAAATGACATTGTAATCCACATCATTGGCGGGAGGAGGGAAGAGGTGAAGGTGGAGGATTTGGCATAGAGAGTGTGGGACCATGTGAGATTGAAAATGCTGATGTGGGTGTGGTAGGGACTAGGTTTAACATTAAGTAAAGATGATAACAGTGGACATGGTCGTAGAGGTGTTGATGGGGAGTGGTTGAGGAGGTATAGGTGTGGAAACAACTAGGATAACGGATGATGAGTGTGAGAGATATAAATGATCTTTTAAAGTTGTCAACTATGAGACTCACCTCAACCACTTAACCACTTGGAAAGTACATATTTCCATCATTTGATACTGTTAGACCAAAGACCCTTTAATTTTCTCTACATATATTAACCCGAGTATTTATATAGATTTACAATGCAAATTATGTTCTTCACTATTTTGATCAGAAAAATTAAAAAAGCATAACTTTAAAGTGTACTAAAAAAGGATTATGACATTAGTAACGAATATGAGAGATAGAAAGAAATTCAAGATAAACCATTTCCCTTTTATGATTCAATCTTTGAGTATAAATCCTACTAACTTATATATATATATATATATATATATATATATATATATATATTAACACAAAAACTAAGCTTTTATATTCATGTATTGACATATTTTCAACACTACTTCCAGTTTGAGGATCGAATAACCTTATCACATCTAATTTGTTTAGAAAAAAAAATAACTATTTTATATACAAGTTGATATGAAATTATCTTTTTTCTCTTGTATATGCTATAATTATGTTTTCTGGTAGTAAAATTAAGGGAGAATGACTTAATATGTAATATATTTTTTATTTTGTAGACATATAGTCATTGTTTTTTTTTGTTATAAATGACCATTTAACTTGTTTTCTATACACATTCAATCCTTATAATTGGCTACTCCATGTTAATCCAAAAAAAATAATAGGGTAATGTATTTAATCTTTATACTTGAACCACGTATGAATTAGGAAAGTCTCTCAATTTTTTGTTAGAGTCTTCTTTTGTCTTGGACGAGCAAATCCGAGTTGAGAAGAAGCAATCACAAAAATTCTCGTTGGCAGCTATAGAGATAGATGAAACCGAAGGCGAAAACATCTTTTTCTTGGAGAAAACTAGGGCACCCACATTATTTGACCGATTTTTGAGTTAAGTTACCGTTATAAGTGAGGACGGGTCATGTATGACAACACCTTATACATAATTGTCCCATGTAGGATGTCATGAGAAAATCCTAAACAAACCGGTCATAAGAACTAAATGTTTACAAAAACGTTAAGAGGACTAAAGTGTTGTTTGTTTTTCGTAAAAAACATCTTCAAACCACTTAGTGATGTGTGGCGTAGAACACACACAACACTTTTTATCATGCATCACTTTGTTTTTTTCCAGGCTTCAAAGTAAAAAAGTTGTGTGCGTGTTCTGTTTGGGACGATACTTGAGTTCCCTCTTCTATCCTCTTTATACCTAAACCTAAAAAAAATGGATACACCCCCTTGAAGAAAAGCATTGCATTTTTTCTCCCAATTTGTCATCATCATCGATCTCGCATCTGTAATCATCCCTTTGTCGGTGCAGTTTCCTTCCCACCGGTATTCCGTCCTCTCCCACATAAACTTCTCTCGGTCGTACTCTCCTTCCAGTCTTAGTTACCGTTCTTTCATCTCGGAATTTTTTTTTATTTAGTGCTATTGAAGCACCAATTCTGCCATGGTTAATCTTGAATTTTTTTGTTTTTTTCTTGCCGGAGAAACTTCGACGTTCTTGCTTCATCTTAATTTTTCGAATTTTCTTGTTGAATCAATGTTGATGTCTTTGTTCTTGATGAATCTTGATGGTAATGTTATCATATCTTTGATGATGTTATTTTTTAATCTGTTAAAATGTCATAAATTTATGCTTACATGTCATATTATGCTAAAATGTTGTTGAATCATTGTAGAAATGTTGCTAAAATGTCATTAATGGATGTTGAATGTCATAAGATGTTGTTAAACTGTCATGAATTGTTGCTGAACTTGACATTAATTGTTGCTGAAGTATCATTAAATGCTGTTGAAATGTCATAAAATGTTGCTGAAATGTGAATAATCTTTGTTGAAATTCGTTAGTGCAATCAATAGAAGTAGTTGTTATGCTCAAAGTTGTTGTTATAAGGTTATGTTTGCTAAAGTATGTATTTCATATGTTTTTTTTGTTAATAGCAGTGAGCAGATAAAATTCTTATCGCACACTTGTATTGAAGAAGTACACATATATTGTGGGTAGAAAAGGTTTGATTTTGCACAAAGATTCATGGAAAAATTTTGGAACAACCAATAAGGAAAAGTATGGCATTGATTTTACTCAAAGACAATTGAAAACCGCCTATGACAATCTTAAAGACAAATGTACAGTATGGTTATACTTAAAAAAAGAAAACTAGCTGCCTTTACAATCCTCAAACACTTTTAACATAACTAATGATGAGTGGGAGGACTTTAAAAAGATATATATATATATATATATATATATATATATATATATATATATATATATATATATATATATATATACATTTATATGTATTTTGTTAATATAGTTAGCAAATATTGCTATACAACTTTTGTTACATTGATTGGGTTTAGGGACATCCGAAAGCAGCTTGTTTGAAAACCGTCCCATTGTTGTTTCTTGAGCTTTGTGCATAACTCTTTGATAGAAATAGTTCCTTCGGTAATCTCAGCTATGCCACATCCCAAACATTATTGGGACATGGATCATCTTCTTGTCATGTCGCACCACTACAACTTATGGACACCCTTTCTATTAACATAGATGAGGATAATTACTTTTCCTGTCATACTAGTTATCCTTTTACTTAGCCACCACCTTCTATTGCTTCACTTTCTGCTGGTTCATCTTCTGCTAACATGGACAAAAAGGGCTAAACCCTCAACTCCTAGACCTCGAGCTACTAGTTCCTCACATGCTTCACTTTCTAGTTCCTCACCTAAAGCTTTTGTTATTGTTGTTGATTTAGAAGTGGAAATGCAAAAAGTTGTCGACATTTCACTCAACGGCTTATAATTCCTCAATGTTTAGAGAATTTAGAGTTACTCAAGTTAGGCCTAGTAAACCCTCTACGATTTGCTTCTTATCAGTTTTTTGGAGGGACCATAAACATACGAGAGATGTGGGTAACTTTAATAATCCATAAATATTAAGAGGATGGATCGAGCAGACTGCTACAAGTTTAGGAGTTTAGAGGATGGAAAGATTGTTAGGTTTACATATTTGTGATGTGTAGGTTTTAATTTCATGTGATGGAACTACGTGGTTATGCTTTTTTTTTCTGTTTTACTTGAATGTTATTTATGGTACTTGGTGCATGAATTTTATCTTATTTGGTACTTGAGTTTTATGTTATCTTATTTGGTACTTGAATTTTATATTATGCTATTTGGTACTTTAATTTTATGTTATGTTATTTGGTACTTGTGTTGATTAATAAGTTCCTAATGGATCACGACAAAAGATACATCTCATAATTCTAATATACTTGTACATCCTCTACTTTTGGAAGAGGGGTGTGAAACGAGTGCTAGACAACGATTCAGAATTGACAAGACATGAATTCAAGTTAGAGTTACTTCATCGTAATCCTATACAATGTGTTAAAGGACAACGCATGTCCCATGAATCATTTGTCCGACTATGTGCTCATTTTAGATTAAATTACGCATTAAAGGATAGCAAACACGTGTCAGTTGAGGAAAAGATGGCTATGTTTTTTTTGATGATCGGTCATAACCAACGTTACATGATTATTAAGCGAAGATTTCAACACTCAAAGCCGATGATTCATAAATTTTTTCATGAAGTGTTGGACAAAATGATGCTTTTCTCACATGACATGATAGTACCAACTTCTTTTAATATGAATCCAAACATTCTGGGACATATTAGGAGAGTACGACGGTTTTTCAAAGGAGCAGTTGGTGCACTAGATGAAAATTTGATACATGTTATTATCCATGCAAACAAATGAGATTTATATAGAAGTAGGGGAAAAAGCGATTGTAACCAAAATATATTGCAATTTGTGACTTCAACATGATGTTTATGTTTGTTTTGGCCAGTTGGGAATCTAGAATATTATCTGAGAATTAGCGAATCTTCATGCACCATTCTCGTTTCGACCATTAGGTAAGTTTATGGTTATTTAAATAGTTTTATCTTAGTTTGAAAAGGGAACGATTTTATTTATTTATTTATTTATTTTTGCATTTTTACAGATGTATATTATCTTTGTGATGCCGCCTATGCAAACATTCGAGGTTTTATGGTGTCGTATCATAATGTGAGGTGTTGGCTTGGAGATTCGCGTCAAAGACGTGCATTAACCAATAAAAAAATTTAACTATGCACATGCAAAACTTCCGAATGTCATTGAGTGTGTTTTTGATGTCTTGAAAGCATGATTCCCTATATTCAAAAGGATGGCACTATCCTCGTGTTCACACAACGAAACATTACCTTTGCATGTTTCACGTTTCATAATTTTATAAGAAGAGAGAGACTACATAATGAGTATTTTTCACGATATGATACAACAAATGTCTAGGTTCGGAATAACAGTGTAGCCGTTGAGGATGAAGAAAATAAGATTCCAACACATGAAACTCCAGCGGACCGTGAATATATGACCCAGATGAAATTGCCGAGCAGTTGATGTAAAATATGGAATGGGATTTATTACAGTTTGGTTCTATGAATTTTATTTGAAACTGTTATTGTAAGAGTAATTTGGTTGTACGGATTTTATTTCAATGTATTAAGACTATTAAATTTTCGGCATTGAAAAACTATTTTCGGTTTATTAAATCAGTTTATTTTAATATTTTTAATATCTGCAACAGCCTGTAGATGTTAAAAAATAAACACGTTTTTTATTACAGTTTGCAGCTGTTTGGTCCCCTCTTCTCTTGCAGAGGATTGAAGAGGCGGTCTGCAGAGTTTATGAATTTTTATTTAATAAAAAAAAACTTCACCTAAATAAGTATTAATTGAAACTTATATTACATTTTTTTCGACTTAACCTGGAATAACAGTTATAAAGAGACTGACATATATAAAAAAAAAACAAATTAAATGGTCAAATATAGACAAAAAAATAAATAAAACATAATTAGCATAAATA
Source organism: Lactuca serriola (assembly GCF_051521515.1). Classification (NCBI taxonomy): domain Eukaryota; kingdom Viridiplantae; phylum Streptophyta; class Magnoliopsida; order Asterales; family Asteraceae; genus Lactuca; species Lactuca serriola. The sequence continues at coordinate 227,980,354 of NC_136412.1, forward strand.
TGGATAGCAAATCTGTTGTGAGACTCCTAAATCTTTACACGCTTCCTTTCTAAACAGCAAGAACTTGAATTTTTCTTCCGTCTGTATACCAGTTTTCTAAATTTCACAAGAATTATGGATCATTCACAAAATCAGTACAAGGAATTCACTCTTTTCTAAGATCAATACTTGAAGAATGCCCCCACAAGGATTCGTATTTTTGACGTGTTACCTACAGAAATTGAAAGGTGAAATGACAGGGAGTAGCCTAGAACCATATAATAAAAAGAAAAAGATATGTACAGGGATTAAAAGAATCATGTTCTACAAAAACCCAATGGTCCATGAATCTACAACATGCTTTTAGTTCATACCAACAGCTATTTCTTCCCACTATTCTGATGGTGATGTTCACTTAACACCTTATTTCCTCTCTAAACTTCACCTTTTAATACTCACCTATCATCATAAAAGCTTTTAGTCCCACCTCTACAATGGTCTACAACTCCCAAAACAAAACAAAAACACAAAGTATTAAAGACAAATTGTGTTTGAACAGAGTAAAAGTTAAAGGTGAAAATAAGAATATATGGGGAATATTTTATAAGAAGCTAAGGAATGGACCATATAGACTTCAAGGTGTTATATGATCCGTCCGTAAAACCAACAAGATTCGAGGAGTAAGATTAAAAGGGATCAAAACGACATGTGTTTTTAACAGTGGAATATATAAAAATAAAGACAGCAAATCGTTTGTTAATTACCATCCGTTTACATCCCAACGTGGCACATGATCTATTATCTTGTATCATAAACTCTCAACAATTTCTTGTATATCAACCACTCCTGATTTTAGTGTCATCTGACAATTTAGTATAATTGGAATATATACTAGCTAGTGACACATAATGAGTTAATTATGACTATGATCTAGTATAGTGAGGTTTTGCCGAATGCACTCTTGTATAAGATTAGCTTGATACCAAACACGAAGAATGACAGGGTCAAAGGGATGGTCCCACTAAATTTGACTAAGGAACAATGTGTCTATATGGAGCATTTTAAGAACCTTGTGATGTATGATCTTTTGGTGCTTGATGAACATTGTTGCCCATCTTCTATAAATGGTGACTTGCCTTCTAAAGATTTTAGAAGGTGAGGCACCTTCTAAATATAATTTTTTGTAACTTATGTAAAAATGTCATTTCGTCCTTTTTATCCATTTCATGGGTACTATAGGTGTATATACTAGAGATATATATAGCACTATATATTGGCTCTCCGAAGAATTTGAACACCCCACGGCCAAATTATACTTTAAGGAAAGTGAAATTGTTCACAACATAAGATATTGAGGAACTAGGATTATCTATTAGCCATTTTTCCTCTCCCCTTATTTCTAACATAAACTAAAAGATCCAAAATAAGTCAATACACAAAAGGGGAATTTCCTTTTGTTCGCTTTTTAGTAAGACATTGATGGATTGTGCCATAGAAACAAACTACAAGACACCATATAACAAAAAGATAGATTTTACAATTCACATCACCTCGAATTAAAGGCGGATTTCCAGCGATCCAGAAATAAAGAATAGAAAAGAATCTTTCTTTTTACCTTTTAAGCCAACCTTTGAAGATTACCTTCTTTTTCTTTGGTTTCACCACAAAAAAATCTTTCCAAGGGTCTTTGCTTATATAACGTCTAGTTCTAAAACACAAAGCCAATTAAGAACACAAAAGATCCCAAAATGGAGAATTTTAAGAGCAACCCCGATCAACATGAACCAAAAGATACCTACAAGATAGCTTATATAATCCATTTCTTACTTGGTGCAGGCAATCTACTTCCATGGAATGCTTTAATCACAGCCATTGATTACTTCGGTCATCTTTACCCAGAAAAACACGTGGAAAAAGTGTTTTCGGTAGCTTATATGAGTTCATCACTTTTAGTTTTAATTATTATGATTAGTAGCAGTAAATTCAGCAGATTGATTACCTTTCAAGTGAGAATGAACATGGGATTTACAATGTTTGTTGTGTCCCTCATGGTAACTCCAACCATAGACTGGGCTTGGAAGCCTCAACCGAATGAGAAGTCAAATGCAACATTTTACACAGTGGTTGCATCAGTTGTGATGTGTGGGTTAGCCGATGGGTTGATTGGAGGGAGTCTTGTGGGGTCCGCTGGAAATTTGCCCAAACGATATATGCAGGCTGTTTTTGCTGGAACGGCTTCATCAGGTAAGAAAAGGGTAATTCTTGAAGAGTTTTACTAGAAAGATATGTAGAAATCAGTAAAGCTTAGTTTAAAACTAGTTTTGAACTATTTTAAGTCTTTTTAGCATATGAAAATAATGCTACAATAACATGACGACCTATTATCAATAGCATGGGCTTGCTCTCAACAAGAGGTGATCTAGGGTGGATTTACTTAGCGCGCTTATCAGTTGGTTTTGGTGCTTAAACTGATCATATAGTATACATCAATAAACAATGTTTTTAGTATTTTAACTATGCTTATTATGTGAAAATAGTCCTATAATAGTATGAAAGACTTTCAATAAAATAATGTTAAAGATATTAAGCGACTTATGTACTATTTAATGTGTTAAAATAATGCTACAAAAAGGAGATGATCATAGTTTCGAGTAATTAATAGTGTGATCTTGTTTGTTATGTATAATAAAATATACTTCAATGACCTAATATAAAAGACAAAAACGGGAAACGATCATATGACTAAAGGACCAACTTTTAAACATTTATCATAAATTTATCACTGAAAAATCCTTAAAAGAAGCAATTTAATAAGTTCTTATTTTGTTATAAATGTTCAAATTTTGATTTGACCATTCCAATTTTAGTCATTTTTGCGCTTAGCCTTAAAAATACTATTGCTTTATTTTAAGTATATGCTTACATGAATGACTTACTATCATCTATGACATTCGCTAACAATTGCAATCATTAATCTCAGGAATTTTAGTCTGCTTTTTGCGAATTATAACGAAGGCATCACTCCCAAATGATCCACAAGGGCTCAAGAAAAGTGCACATTTATATTTCCTAGTCAGCACACTCATTCTACTAGTGTGCATGGTTTTCTGTCATCTACTATACAAGTTACCAGTCATGGAACACCATTATAAATCACTACAACAAACAACTTCCAATTCCACCATTAAATTCTGGGAAGTAGCAAGAACGATTCAATGGCCCGCAATAGGAATATTCATCATATACACCGTAACTCTATCAATTTTTCCAGGATTTTTAGCAGAAAACATTGAGTCAACCCTCCTCAAAGACTGGTACCCGATAATCTTGATCACCATATACAATATTTCAGATTTTTTAGGGAAATCATTCACGGCAATTTTTGTTATCAAGAGCATTGCTAAAGCTACATGGGGGTGTATGGCAAGGTTGTTGTTGTATCCACTTTTTACAGCGTGTTTACATGGACCTAAATGGGCTAAAAATGAAGTGTTTGTGGTGTTATTGACTGTAGTTTTGGGGTTTACCAATGGGTATCTTACAAGTGTCATTATGATTATGGCACCTAAATCAGTGCCACCTTCGGAATCGGAAATGGCAGCGATTGTGATGGCTTTGTTCTTGGGATTAGGGTTGGTTTCTGGTTCTGTGCTTGGGTGGTTTTGGATCATTTGAAGCGGGGAAATGGTAGTCTATGTGTGAATTTGTGATTAATGTTGTATTGACAACTCATTAGATCGACATGTGAAATTAATGGATTTTATATTTTTATATTATTAAAACCCAAATCAAAGAATATGAGATACTTCTACAAATTTGTTGGACAAAACTTAGAAGCGGAGAAATGGTAGTCTATGTGTGAATTTTTGATTAATGTTGTATTGACAACTCATTAGAACGACATGTCAAATTAATGGATTTTATGTTTTTATATTATTAAAACCCGAATCAAAGAATATGAGATACTTCTACAAATTTGTTGGACAAAACTTAGAAGCGGGGAAATGGTAGTCTATGTGTGAATTTTTTATTAATGTTGTATTGACAACTCATTAGATCGACATGTCAAATTAATGGATTTTATATTTTTATATTATTAAAACCCGAATCAAAAAATATGAGATACTTCTACAAATTTGTTGGACAAAACTTTGAAGCGGGGAAATGGTAGTCTATGTGTGAATTTGATTTTAATATTGTATTGACAGCTCATTAGATGGACATGTGAAATTAATGGATTTTATATTTTCATATTATTAAAACCCGAATCAAAGAATATAAGATACTTCTACAAATTTGTTGGACAAAACTATGAAGTTGGAACTACTACAATGATTCTTTTATGTTCAATGTCTCATTCAATTGGAAGCACTAACCAGATATTTTTGTTGAAGAACAGAACAAAAAGCAATAAGTAGAACATGATCATCCACTTATTTCTTATCATAATTTATCCAATCAAGTTGTTTGGGCAACCACACTTCACTACAAAAGGTAGTGATCCTACTGATTACATAAGCATAACGAACTTCTTTCTTTATCTTGAAATAAAATTGTGAGTGTTACTTGAATTTCAAGCTCTGTCATTCATATACTTGCTTAAATGTTTTTTTTTTTTTTTTTTGAATAAGGACAGAGAAAATATATTGAACTCTTTAAAGTTTAATGAGTTCCCGTATCATAATTTAACTTTTCATACAACTCTGTTATTTTTTATCTTAAGATGCGTTGAACTCGACAAACTTTAATGAAAATATTTTTTTTTTAAACTCTACAAAGTTCAATATAAAAAACATAATCATTTGTTATGAAACCTAATTTGTGACATTTATTTATGGGTGAAAAGGTTTTCTTTTTCTATTAAAAACTCTAATAGCCATTGAACTCCTTCATGATGATATCTCATAGTGTTTGTGTTAGATAATATCTCCAATTGTACCTTAGTTGTTCTTGAGTTGTATTTACTTGTACATTTCTTGTAACTTCCTTGTACATCGTTTGTATTTACTATTTATTTGTCTTATCAGATCACTCAAATCATTATGATTTATCATTATTACAAGGTATCAACCGTATCCCTTCCACAATTTTTTCTTCCCCTTCATCTTTTATAACATCCAAATTTTCAAACCATTTTTTCATTTTTAAATTCATATAAAAACATTGTTCATATAAACCATCTCAATAAAATCACAAATGTCAAATACATATCATCCTCAAATATCAGTGTGACCCAAAATAAGCAGAACCATAAACTGCATGTGAATATGCACAATTAAGCATTCGTCTTCTCGCGATCCTCAGAAGTACCTGAAACACATTTAATCAAAATTTATGTGCACGAAACTTAGTAAGTTCCCCAAAATATCACATACAACACAACACAAAATAAATAGCTATGGGTTATCAACAACCCAAGACACTACATGAAGTCTCAGTGGACAAACAACACCCCTTGTGGGTTCTCAGCTACCCTAGAGACTACACGAAATCTCAACACACACAGTAACACATATGACAATAATAGCACATAGACCAACTAGTCATCACACACAGGTAAGAATAGTGATGAGACTCACATCGAATAGATGACTGATAGAACTCACACTAGAACTGCCGGAACTAGACTCTGCTTAATAGTTACACCAATTAACTCTAATTAATAATTAATGTAATTTTCCATACTCTAATAATCCCAATACAAGTCTAATCCACATTTAGGACAAAATACCGTTTTGACCCTTCAAAATTCTTCACGGATCCACTTACGACACAATTGGTCAAAATTCAATGAAAGTCAAACTGCGACCGTACGCACAACGAATGCAACTCTATGATGGGCATAGAGTATAAGGCAGGAAGGGTCGAGTTTGCAGCTAGCTATATTGGGTGTAGACAGAGTTACGCACGACATACTTCGGCTAAACCCAAAACTCAACTTTAAAGGTCTTATTCATTAATACACTTTACCCAAACCACAGATCTGACTCTAAAAGGTGTCTTAATCCATAAAGTCTCTTACTTTCTGCCTTTGCATGGCTAAAGAGAGCTTAATCCCAAAACCCTAACATTTCACTTCACCAAAAACTCCAAAACTCATGCATAGAAGAAAAGAAAGGACCAAGTTAATATTTTTTATGACTCTAATCACCATAAAACTTCTGAAATGATAGATAATATGCCCTAGTCATACTCACAATGATCAAGTTTTTGGAACAAAATGAACTTAAATGCAAGTGTAAACAATATCTAACAAAACAAGCTCCAATGTATGAACTTTATACCTTCAAAAGATGAACAAAGAGATGTAGATTATGTATCTAAAAGCTTGAATGCAACACCACCTCTTGAATGATCTTCCTTCACTACCAAAAATACTCAAAAATCACTCTCAAGCTTCAAATCTCACTAACAAGAGCTAGGGTTTCGATTTTAGTGTTTAGAGGAAATAGAGGCTCGTCATAAGAAGGTCTAAGGGGATTAAGATGTTTAAATTGGGGACACACACTTAAAAATTTAGGGTTTAAGGTATGTACGAGTATGTCCGGCATACCTACATGTACGCCCAACATACTCCTTATCTTCCACGACTTCCAAGCTGACTTACGCCTAGTGTACAAGCCTGGTACGCCCAACGTAAGGATGTTATTTGCAAACATTTAAAATATAAAGGATTGAAATGTAAATACTTAACATCAGGCGTTACAATTCTCCACCACTTGAATCAGACTTCTTCCTTAAAGTCAGCCTCTACGAAGAGATCAGTATAATGCTCTCGCATCCCATCCTCGGGCTCCCAAGTCCACTTAGAGCTTTTCCGATGTTGCCATTAAACTTTGAATAAATTCACTACCTTGTTCCTCAATGTGTTCACCTTACTATCTAGAATCGTCACCGCCCTCTTCTTGTAATTCAATCGACCGTTGACCTGAAGGTCCTCCAAATGGACCACAACCGTCTTATCGGCTACAAGTTGTTGGATAAGGTGTCTAAGTCCATAACTATATTTGAGATGTACTTGACCCGACCGGGCTTGGTCCATTTGGGTTGCACTTCACCTGAACAATTTACATGGATAATCTTTTGAGAATAGTATAAGTTATGATTTATTAGTATATTATAAGTTCTAATATATTAATAAGAAATCATATTATTTAATTAGTATTGATCTAGAATTAATTTAGAATTAATTTAGTGATCAAAAGTATTACTAATTAAGTATGGACTCTTTTATTTATATAGTGTGGGCTAATGCTTATTTAGAATGGGCTAGGCTTGCATGGTAAGGCCATGGATAGTCCATAGAGCTTTAACCCACAGATCTCATGGAAATGAAGAGTCATGGGTATTAAGGTTTACATGGATGTGAACCTAATCCACCACACTATATAAAGGAGTCCTTTGCACTTGAAATCACTATAGAGAGAGTTTTTGTGTGTGAAAACTAAGAGGGCCGATTTCAAGAAAAGTGAAACTATTCACTTAAGTTTCCAAGCTTTGTGGTGATTTGTGACTTCCATTTGAGGCATCCACATGATTGGTGCTAGGCTCACAAACTACAAGCAATCAACGTCTACTAAAAGTTATGTAACTCTACTAGATTATTATGTTTTAAAAGTTCCCCATGCCATGCTAGTTAGGTTAAGAACCTTAGAAAAACAAATATGTATCATAGTAAAACATAGATCCAAGGTTTCTAGGGTTGCATGTACACCATAGGAATGTTAGAATGATCAAAATCCTTCAGTGGTATCAAAGCCAGGTCTGTTTGTTTGATACTTGATGCAAAATTATGAAAAAACTCAGTTTTTATGCACTCTGTAACATGAACTCGCTGAGTCCATGGGGGGACTCGATGATTCCATGAGAAAATTCATCCTACTCGTTGAGTTGGTTCATGCACTTGACAAGTAGGAGCCGTAGAATGTAGTTTTTTGAGTTCTGCTACTGGAAAGGGACTAGAAACATTACTCTAAACTGTTTTGGTGTTATAAAACATTTTTTAGATGGTGTAATGGTTATGCTAATCCATATTCAATAGCTATTATCAAAAATTCAAGTTTTATATGGTTAATTTTATTATTCTTGAAATTGTTGATATGCATGTTCAGGAACTTATGAGTTTAGAAGATCATAGGAATTATTTGTAACTTGCTTGTTAGTTTAATTCTTGATCATTATGTGTTTTAATGGAATCCATAATTTGTCCTCAAGTTATTGATTACCAAAAGTCATTTTTTAAACATCCATTAAAGAAACACATATGTTACATAAAATGAAAAGTCTCTCATTTTATTAAACCATTAACTCATAAGTTATGAAAGATGAAAAGTTTCGAAAGTTACAAAACTTGCCCTCAAGTTTTGGAACATGTAAAGTCACTTTAAAACTTTAGTTCCAACCCTTCGAATTTTAAAAGTTAAAATTTGACCATTTACTTTATAATATTATAAGTTTAATAATAATTAAAAGTATGATGAATATAAAGTAACAAAATGTTTTTTTTTTTTTTTATAAATTCCCAATCTTAGTTACTCTAGGAAAAATGTGAATAAGGTGCTAACCCATGAAATTACACTTTGCACTTTGATTAAGTCGTTAGTGGAGCGTGTGTGGTTAACCGGCACACTAACCTGGACTTAACAAGGTAGGCAAAGGGTGACTTAATGTTTATCATAGTATCGATGGAGCGTGTGTGGTTATCCGGCACATCAATTGAGGGGTAAATATTAAGGGTACTCAGTAATTTGCATGGTTACTTCACACCTTGTTTTGTGATCCTCGGCATCCTAGTCACAAAACTTTAAGGGCGCACTCGATATTGAAACATGTCATTGAAAAGTTCAATGAATCTCAAAGAATGTAGGAGTTTCAAAACCAATTAAAACCTAATAATTCATTAAGTTTTTCATGGTGGAAATTGGTGAATCATCATTCACCTATCTTCAAATATTTTATTGCTTGGATTACGACATCCCTCTTCTAAGGTATAAAATATTATGTTGGGTCCTAGCCTTAATATTACATTTGGGTGTTTTATTAAGGACTATCTTTATATCTAATCTATACTTGTCTTTCTTCTTTTCAGATTTCTTCCAATAATGCTGCTTCTGGCTCAAACCCTACCAGCTCCTTCTCGCCCATGAACCTTTGTGGGAGAGTCATCTTTGATGGATCCAAGTTTATGGATTGGATCAGGAACATCAGGATGGTCACTCGATGTGAGGACATGGAATATGTCCTCGACAAGGAGCATAAGGAACTTGAGTCGTCTGCTACTCCTGAGGAGATCGTTGAATATCAGGCACATGAAAGAGGTGCTACCAAAGTGGCATGCTTCATGTTGGCCACTATGACAGCCGAACTCCCAAAAGTCCTATGAGGACTACCATCCTTCTAAGATGCACCAGGATTTGATGGACCGCTACCATCAGAGTGCTCATAAAGAGCGATATTAAATCATCTCCTCCATGATGACAACCTGAATGAAGGTTGGTGAACCCATCACAGGCCATATGCAGAAAATGCAAAGGTATGTGGACCGTTTGTTGAAACTGAATGTGAACTTCCTGAGGAGTTGGAAATAGACATTATTTTGCACTCCTTACCCTCGTGTTATGACCAATTATGTATGACATACCAGATGAACAAGGAGGAAGTTACACTCAGCAAACTTCAAGGACTCTTGAAGACCGCATAAAGTGTTGTTAAGAGTAAGTCGGTAATTACCACTCCTACTCCTACCGTGGCTCCTGTCTTGGCAATCGGGCAAGGCAAAGGAAAGAAGAGGAAGAACCCTTCAAAGGGTACCAAGGGAAAGTCTCTTGATGGCTCCTCTTCAAGTGGAATCAAGAAAGGTTCCATCACTCCTTCTACTAACCCTAAAGAGTTTGAATGCTTCTATTGCCATGAAAAGTCGCAGTGGAAGCGAAACTGCCCAAAGTACCAGCAAGATGTTAAGGATGGGAAAGTGAAACCCAACCAAGCAGGTACATACACTATATTTTCTAATAATTCACCCCATTCTAATTCTTGGGTCCTTGATACAGGTTGTGGTATTCACATATGTATTGATTTGCAAGGACTAAGAAGAAGTGAGAATGTGGAGCATGGGAAGATAAACTTGATCAAGGGGAATAAGAAAGCTTCAAATATCACCAAGATTGGAGTTGATTCTTTGTTGCTACGTAGTGGATTAGTATTAGATTTGAATAAGTGTTGTTACTCGTCTGAAATTGTCACACCCCGAAACCAAAGGCGGAAACGTTCCGGGGTGGAGGACGTCATGAATATCGCAACCAATGTATAAAGTAAGCATAGTAAACACAAAACTTTACATTACATAGATTTATTTACATTGTATGAAAACAAAGGATTACATGCGTTACACATATACATAACATATGAACAAAAGTAAAGACATGTATTCTACATACTTCGCCTTCGCCAAAAGGATCGCTGGGTACCTGTCTAATATGCACCTGAGAATACAAGCAGTTTGAAAATCAGCATAAAGCTGGTGAGTTCATAAGCGGTTTTGTTTTCTGAAATTGTACAAGTTCCTTTTTGTTTTCTGAAAAAGTTTCACACCAAGAAAATCCCATATTTTCTTAAAAGTAATCTTATCGAATCCAAAATATAATGTAAAAGATGTACTCTAAAAAACATGTTTACCCTCGTGAATTGTAAAGTTTAGTTATCTGAGTTATTACACGGTTCTAATTATGTACAAATGTTATCCCAGGAAAATCCCATATTTTCCTAAATGTGTGTGAATTGTTACCGAATCTCAAAGTAATGTACAAGTATCTACCATACTTAAAGTGTGTGTGTGGAGTCTCCTAAAAGTCTGATTACCTTTAAATGTACATTAGTTTTAAAACATATATAAAAACTAATAAATACGTGCAAAGTGTTCATAATCTTGATTGCGAGTCCTTAACCATACTTCAGACTAGATATGACTTGAACCGAGGTCAGTATCTTTTTATAACTTTTGTCACCCTTGAACCTTGCGGTTCGGCTGTAGCTAGCAGTCAGGTGCGGGATAGTCAGTCCCGTATAGATCTATACACTCAAGTCACGTTCTCCCTTCTGGAGATTCTGGTTACAGGGATAGTCCTCCACTCTCTCGTGCCAAGGGAAGTGTTACAAAGGACGTGTCTCCAATCTTTAAAATTACTCTTTACTCTCGTATCTAGGGGAAGTAGTATCTATGACTGACTAAGTTATAATGATGCATGTCCTTCACACTCGAACCTAAGGTGTTTTATTTAGGACAATACAAATGTTCTATGATTTCAATCAGTAAAAGTGTGAACAATCAATTGTGAAGTATAAAGTATGACACTATATAATAAGAATTGAAATAGGTTTGAAGAACAATTCTATAAGTTAAACCGTTTGTTAATATGTTTTCAATTGTTAAAAGTGTACGTATTATGAAACCATTTAAATGAAATAATGAATTTAAGTACAAGATATTCTTGTACTTTTTCTTATATTCCCCCCTGAAAACATTGAAAAACCATTGAAAAAGGGTATGGGTATGAACTCACCAGACGAGAAAACGTGTTGGTTCGGATGCTAAGTGTCGGTTCGGGGCTTGATAACGCGCAAGGTTCCTATGTAATATGAAATGATATACAAATATATCTAATTAGATTTTAAATCACTAATTAGATATTATTATATACTCCAAGACGCGAAAACACTTCAAAATAAGTGTTTAGAGTGACCCGGGTGACATTTAAGGACGTGAGGGACTAGGGAAATGAGTTTACTCTTCAAGAGTAAACTCCTTATGGAGTTTTCAGCCCTAAACACTCTAACCACATGAGTTCACAGCCGTGAACTCATGGTTGAGAGTTTTATGGTGCTAAATGGTCAATAACACTCGAGGGATGATGGGGTAAATTTATCTAAGGCATGGAAATGGATTAAATCACCAAGAACAACATTTAAAGGGAGTTTACGGCCCTAAAAAAGGAGTTTACGGCCGTAAGCTCCTATACCCCCCCCCCCCTAAATTGATGATTTAGTGGCCTTAGATTAATCACATGTGATTCAAACAATTTTTACAAGCCTTAGGATGAATTTTGGGCACCATTTGACTTATGATTATGAGTTTATGCCCCTGGAACCTATTTTTGTGGGGTTATGGCTGTAAACTCTCAAATGGAGGGATTTCATCATGTTTAAGGTCCCCAAATTGATTTTGGTTGGTTCTAGGATTTATTCCAAGGCTAAACGTGTGTTTAAATGGCTTTTAAACACTTGATTTTGAGTTTACTCTCCATGAATGATGAGTTTACGTCCCAAGCATGTTCTTGGGCAGTAAACTCATGTTTACTCCTCAAAAATGATGATTAGGGTGTTCTAAGTCCGAATTGGTAAGCCATAAAGTCATATCTAAGTCCTAAGATTGATTTGGAGGGGTTTTAAGGCTTGAAAACCCACTTTTTATGTGCTTACGGCCCATGCATGCTCCAGGGCCGTAAAATCTTGTTTGAGGTCCTAAATCATTGATTAAACTCGGATTTGAAGGTTAATGAGGTTGAACAACGAGTTACGGAAGTTACCTTGAAGATTTGAAGCCTTAAATTGGTGTTTTTGACCTAGTTCTTTGGATTGAGGAGAGAGGTAAGAGAGAGAGTAGTGAGAGAGAGCAAAAGCTTCAAATGGGAGCTTAGATGACTTTAAATAGTGTTCAAGATTTGGACACGGTGGAATTTTACCCGATACCGACGTTAGACGTGGCTTTTGGTCACACCCGACCAAATTGCCGTAATTCGGCGGAAACGATTCTAAAAATTTTCAAATCAATAATTTGGGCCAATTTCATGAGTTCCTAAGGGTTTTTGACACTCATTAGATTATAATAATCATATAAGTTTGAATAATTTAGCCCCAAAACGAAACCGGAACAAATTGCTAAAAACGGGTCTTATGGACGAATTGGGTTTTGGCGATGGATAACTTCGGGTTGTCATAGAAATGGCGAGAAATATTATTTCCTTTCATGGTTTGTACAAACAAGATTTTACCTTTTGATTTGATAATGATAGTGGTGGTATTAATGTTTTCTTTAATAATGTTTTTTTTTATTTTTAAAGCATTACCTTGTGATGGTGTATATGAAACTGTGTCGGTTGTTGATAACCTAGGAAATAATGTATTTTGTATCGATTCTTCCACTAGATTGGATAAAGCGTCTTTATGGCATTTTCGTATTGGACATGTAAGCAAGAAACGCATAGGCCAACTCCAAAAGGATGGAGTCTTGGAGTCATTTGACCTAAAGTTAGATGATAGTTGTGAATCTTGTTTGCTTGGGAAAATGACAAAGTCACCCTTCACTGGTACTTGTGCTCGGGGTGAGGGTTTGTTGGACCTCATACATACTGATGTGTGTGGACCCTTCAGAATCGCCACAAGAGACGCTAACCACTTCTATCTGACTTTTACTGATGATTTTAGTAGATATGGATATGTCTACTTAATCAAGCATAAGTCGGAGACCTTTGAAAGATTCAAAGAGTTCAAGTAGGAAGTAGAGAATCAGTTGGGCAGGAACATTAAGACGCTTCGATCCGATCGAGGTGGTGAGTATCTTAGTACAGAGTTCCTTGACTATCTTAAGGAATGTGGGATTATCTCACAATTGACACCTCCCATGACACCACAGCTTAATGGTGTGGCTAAGAGGTCCAATCGAGCCTTATTGGATAAGGTGTGTTCAATGTTGAGTCGAGCTTTGTTACCAATTTCTTTTTGGGGGTATGCCTTATAGACTGCCACCCATATTCTTAATCTAGTCCCTACAAAGAAGGTTTCTAAAACATCTCATGAGATGTGGACCGGAAAAGTTCCCAATCTGGACCACATCAAGATTTGGGGTTGATCCGACAGAAGAGTCTATACCTCTGAGGCGTTCCACTAAAGTTAGGAATCCACATGAGCATTACTAAGGTTTCCATATTACTGCAGAAGGTGATACACTTATCAGTGATAGCACACTGATGAGTCTGGATGAACCTAACAACTACACGGAAACCATGGCAGGCCCTGAGGCTGCTAAATGGAAAGTGGCTATGAACAACGAGATACAATCCATGTGTCACAATTAAGTTTGGAACTTGGTTGACATTGTACCAAGTCGTAAGACAGTTGGCTGCAAATGGATCTTCAAGAAGAAGACCGACATGGATGGCAATGTATACACTTATTAGGCACGACTGGTCACAAAGCGGTTTTCTCAAACTCCGGGAATTGATTATGATGAGACCTTTTCACCAGTAGCGAAGATTAAAAGTGTATTCGGGTTATGTTAGCCATTGTTCCATTTCATGATTATGAAATATGGCAAATGGATGCCAAAACCGCTTTCCTTAATGGAAAATTGGATGATGATGTTTATATGAGTCAGCCAGAGGGTTTTGTTAGTATAGAGTACCCTAATAGAGTGTGTAAGCTTGAGAAATACATCTATGGATTAAAGCAAGCACCTCACAGATGGAATCTTTGCTTCGATGAAAAGGTCAAAGAGTTTGGCTTTTCGAGAAGTGAAGATGAATCTTGTGTATATGCCAAGGCTAGTGGGAGTATTGTCAGCTTTTTGGTGTTATATGTGGATGACATACTACTCATGGGAAATGACATCCCAACTTTGTAGGAGGTTAAGTCCTATCTTGGGAAGTGTTTCGCAATGAAGGACCTTGGAGAAGCTACCTATATCCTAGGGATAAGAATTTTGAGAGACAAGAGTAAAAGAATAATTGGACTTAGTCAGAGCACCTATGTGGATAAAGTGTTGAAGAGATTCAACATGCAGAATTCCAAGAAAGGTGAGTTACCAATCCATAGTAATGCCAGAATGAGTAAGACTCAGAGCCCAAGTATAAATGCTGAGATAGCATAGATGAATCGAGTTCCATATGCTTCCGATGTAGGCTCGATCATGTATGTTATGACTTGTACTCATCCTGATGTGGCTTTTGCAGTGAGCATGGTCAGAAAATATTAGGGGAATCCTGGCAAGCATCACTAGACTGCGGTAAAGAACATTCTCAAGTACCTGCAGAGGACAAAGGACTGGTTCCTTACTCTCGGTGGGAGTGATAACTTGAGAGCAGTAGGTTATAGTGATGCTAGCTTCCAGAATGATAGGGATAATTTCTGCTCTCAGTCAGACTGGGTCTTTACCTTAAACGGAGGAGCAATTTCTTGGAAAAGCTCCAAGCAGGAGACAGTGGCTGATTCAACTTGCGAATCAGAGTATATAGCGGCAAACTAGGCAGCGAAGGAGGCTACATGTCTAAAGAACTTCTTCGGAGACCTTGGAGTTGTTCTAGCTATAAAGGAGCCTATAGAGATTTTATGTGACATCAATAGTGCAGTTGCCTTATCCAAGCAACCAAGAGATCATGGAAGATCCATACACATAGAAAGAAAATATCATTTCATCAGACATCGAATAAAAGAAGAACTCATCATGGCAAAGAGGGTATCATCAGATGAGAACCCAGCAGATCCCCTCATGAATGGACTGGGCAGGGTTAAACATCTCCAGCATGCGAGGCGCATCGGACTGAAGGATGATATTAGTTTTAGTAGTTAGATAGCTTTGAAATTTGTAAAGTTTAATTGACATTTGATGAT
The DNA here is from genome assembly GCF_051521515.1 of Lactuca serriola. Taxonomy (NCBI): domain Eukaryota; kingdom Viridiplantae; phylum Streptophyta; class Magnoliopsida; order Asterales; family Asteraceae; genus Lactuca; species Lactuca serriola. The sequence continues at coordinate 227,995,993 of NC_136412.1, forward strand.
GAATAAAAGTTGTATTTATTTATGAGTAAAGTGTTGCTATCTTTTGTCAATCGTTTACTATCATTTTATATTGCATGTTTTGACTTCCAGAATAATTATGTTATGGTATATCAAATTATTCAAATTCTCCACAGTCGGTCATACGTCGGAAGTAGGTATGAATCAAGACTATCATTAGTTGGTTGTAGATGTCAATTAAGTTCTATGTCAAACAAATCAGAAATCGAGAAACAAATTGTTGGACAATAAGTAACACACTGTTCCATGTATTTGTTCGGCTGATATCTAGAACATAGGATTATATGATCCCTTATCTAAATGGCACTTCATAGTTCAACAATGTTTTAAGAGCTACGATTGTCGGTCGGTTCCTAAAGTCATAATTGCAACTATAGTTGTTAGACTTATCCAAGTGGGAGACTATTGGATAAGGTGTCTAAGTCCATAACTATATTTGAGATGTACTTGACCCTACCCGGCATGGTCCATTTGGGTTGCACTTCACCCGAACAGTTTATATGGATAATCTTTTGAGAAAAGTATAAGTTATGATTTATTAATATATTATAATTTCTAATATATTAATAAGAAATCATATTATTTTATTAGTATTGATCTAGAATTAATTTAGAATTAATTTAGTGATCAAAATTATTATTAATTATGTATGGACTCTTGTATTTATATAGTGTGGCTAATGCTTATTGGGAATGGGCTAGGCTTGCATGGTAAGGCTAATGTTACAACCACCTAAACAATGTGCGGGTTAACCACACACGCTCCATTGATTTATGATTAGCATCAAGGTACCTTTTGCCACACACTGTCAATCCAGATTAGTGTGTTGGTTAACCACACACGTTCCACTAACGGCTTAACAAGGTGCAAAGTGCAATTTCATTGGGTAGCACCATATTCACATCTTCCTAAAGTAACTAAGATTAGAAATCTAATAAAAGTTTAGTTATTTTAGTATTTTCATTATACTTTTAATGAGGGAGAACTAATATCGTGTCAAACCCGTTCAGCTAACGACCCTCCACTAGTCAAGAAAGTGGTGGGTGAGAGTGGACACCCATTAAACTTCCGTTTTATAGGCAGTAACCTTATACCCCCCTTATAGACCGGCTTCGTGAATGGGGCCTACTAACGGTAAGACTATCTTTACTCTTATACATATTTATAAATATTAACCCTATAATATTATAATACTATAAGGGTTGAATTTTAAACCTTTAAAATTCTAGGGTTTGGAACTAAATGTGTCAAAATAAGACACTACATTTACAAATTCCAAAACTTGAGGGCAAGTTTTAAACTATTCAAAAACTTTTGGAATCCATAACATATGAGTTTAATATAGGCATTTAATGAAAAGACTCTTGAAAATCCATAACTTGAGGACAAGTTATGGAGTTCATAAAAACATTTATGGAAAAAACTCTTCAAGTACATAACCTATGAGTTTAATGAAGTCTTGTAAAAGAAAAAACTTTTCATTTTCCATAACTTGAGGACAAGTTATGGAGTACATTAAAGGCCATAAAGATCATCAACTACACTAGGAAACATTACAAATAGTGTCCATGATCTAGATGAAACTCATATGAACAAGATAATTCATATCAAACAAATTTCATGTAATTAGCCTAAACATACTAATAGAAAACATGAAACTTTGACAATTATCTCATAAGTTGGATTAGCATGATCATTACCACATCAAAAAAAGGTTTATAAGTTCAAAAACAGCTTAGGGTAATGATCCTAGTCCAATTCCAGCTTAAAAACTCGAAAATCTACACTTTAGGGCTCCAACTAATTGAGTGTATGAACTAACTCAGCAAGTTGGTCAGATTTGGCCTTGGACTCAGCGAGTCCATCAGTGGACTCGGCGAGTCCACTGTCCAAAACAGCAGAAAATCGATTTTTAAGCCATTTTCAAGCAAGTAGCATCAAGTATAATTGAAAACAACCCTAGGCTTTGATACCACTTACGGGTTTTGAGCATTCTAACACACCTAAGGTGTACATGCAACCCTAAATACCTTGGATCTATGTTTTCTCTATTATACATGCAAGCTTGAACTTTCCAAGGTATTACCATAACTAGCATACAAAACTTTGATACTTGGGTAATAAAACAAGTTGGAAAACATACTTTTGTTGTAGTTGGAAGCCTTGGACCTTTAAGAACTTTGTGCCCCAAGTGTTGCACCTAGAATGGAATCACACAACACCACCAACAATTGGAATAACTTGATAGAAGATCATATTGCACTCATGAAATTGGCTAGCCCTCTTGTGTTTCCACTTAGTGCAATTTCATGAACTATGAGGCTTCTTATATAGTGTGCACATTAGGGTTACACCATGTAACTCATGACTTTCCACATTCCTCATGATCCATGGGTTTTAACCTCCATGGAGTATCCATGGATCACCATATGGGTTTAGCCCAACATGAAGAACAATGGGTCATTAGCCCACTATATAAGAATGAATGATTTACCAAATCAATCCTCATTTATTTAATTAGTCTCTTTTTATCACAAAATTAATTCCAAACTAATTCTTGATCAATACTAATTAAATAATATGATTTCATATTAATATATTAGAACTTATAATATATTAATAAATCATAAATATCTTCTTCTCATAATAGTTATGGGCTTAGACATCTAATTCAACAAATATATTATAGAATATGCAATCAATCCTATACCTGAAGCATATGGGATGCAATTAATAATCTCTAACATAAAGGCATGATACATGATCAGTCTTTTTCTATAATGTTTCTATTTTCCATGCTCTCATAATTCGAACTATGAAGAGGGATGTCGTAATCATAATTGAATTTGAGAACGCAATTAACATTTCCATATACAGAATTTCTTTATGTCGAATCTTTTCAACATAACATTCATATATGTCCTTGACTAAATTTGATTAAAAACTCAATCTAAGCTTTCCAAATTGAAAAGAAGTATAAATTTCTCTCCTTTAATTGTAGCAAAACAACTTTTCAAACCATACAACTTTGTAAATTGAAACTTTTGTTTTCTATAATTAACATTGCTAACTTGCAACACTCACCATAATAATTATGCTCCTACTAGCATAATAATTATATCCTTATTAGCATAACACTTATGATCCCACTAGCTTTGACATGTATTCAGAAATCGGATGGACTTCTAGAAATCAATACTTATTGACTTTCATTACCAAAGTTCAGATTTCTGATACGAGATGCTTCGATAAGACTTTATCTAGGCTTTTCAAACTCATACACATTTCCTTATATAACGCACATGTATGTCATAACAATTTTAGAACTTATAGCAATAAGTCTCAAATGTTTAGACCTTTTTCCATTTCTCATAATTCGAACTATGAAGAGGGATGTCATAATCGTAATCGAATTTGAGAATGCAAATATCACAACTGCTATCTCCTGAAAATCTACCTAGTGAAAGCGTTTCCTCACAATTATTTTCATGAATTGGAGAGAAACCTTATGACACTTTGATTTTATGGTGTATGTGTTCCTATCCATGTGAATTTGTCATAACCATAATCATAAGACATGGTTAGTGATAAATCCAAACTTATATGGACTGAACTTGTTCAATCTTTATTTCTTGGCACCTGGCAACACAAGGTCCTACCATTGCTTCTAGGTTGTTACGTAAACAATTAAGAACTCATAGAACTCACATGCATAGTCAACTTTAACTAGAATGGAAACAGAAACAAGAATATGTCAACACAATAGGTTACAAACCTCAAGTCGTGTGCTAGTAACAAACAATAGGTTTACTCTTGATTAGTTCTTGAAACTTTTCAAGATCTCTAAGACTCCCACTGACCTCTTTACATATAAGATTTCTTGTCAAGAACCATTCCTTGACAAACATATATTCAAGAGTTAGTGCGGATTCTTATCAAGATAAACACTTCACAAAATTTGTCTTATCCAAGACATCACAACTTACCAATTCCAAATGTACAAGAGTAAGAAACATTTTACTCTACATTTGATGAGTTTTATAAACCTTCTTATGATTATTTCACTCAAGGCACAATCTTGGAGTATGACTCTAAGACTTGATTTTGGAACGAAGTATGACTCATCTACTAGCTTTAACTATTTCAACAATTCATGATTCCTCTTCTTTAGCCATACAAATGCACTAAGATGTACTTTAGAGGATCAGTTGTGATATGGTTCCATAATCATTAAGATTATCATAAAACACGATACTCAAGTACTCTCCCATCCTTTTAGATTGGAGAAACTTTTATCTTTCTGGTTAATTTGATTCTTCTTCTTCGTTTTGTCATACATTGGAGTTTTTTAATGATTCAGAATTATACTTAAACTTGTAAGCATAATGATATTTACTAAACTTTAGTAAATCATGATGAATAGTCTTATCGTTCTTTGTGGTGGACTTGACTAGCGCACAACCAAGTGTACCCGATCCCCTAGTCCTTCACTTGACTCATATATACATGTTAACAATGAATTAGTCTTAATATTCTAAAGACGAAAATTCTCATTCATGAGACAAAACAAGTTGCATGATTCCATGTTTCTGTCCAATTGAAACTTGAGTGATGAGAATCTTTCCTTATTTGGTAAATTTTGACACTACCATAGATGAAAGAATTAAATCCATTTTTCCAATTGTGCTAGAAACATACAAACATCATTTTTTCACAAATGCCATTATAAGGAGATATAAGATAAGATAAAATCAAAAATTTTATATGTTTATAAATGCGGAAAAACTTTTCCTTACAATGAAATTACATATGGAAACTATGTTACAAAGTATTTCCTAAGCAATCTATCATAACTCCTAAGCAGCAGCTCAAAAATCGGATCCGCGAACAGATTCACCTTGCTCTTCCTTTAAGCTTCCTTTATTTTCTTCGATCCTACAAAACATAAAAATGTAATTACATTACATCATGTATTAAGAATCTACAAAGAGGAACTTAAAAGAGTTAGATAGTAGACCTACCTGAAGCAACGTCAAACCTTTTTGAATTTACCTTCTCTTAGATCTTTTATGTAGTCAGGGCAGCTTCGCTTCCAATGTCCCTTCAAATTGCAATAGAAACAAGTGGATGCTTTGTCATTTGCACATGGAACTATCTCATAATTGGCTTGTCTCTTATGGTCACATCTTTTTACCATTGCCAATTATCTTCCCATAGGAGAAGGGATCTTTTATGGACTATCTATGGCATTGCCTATGTCCATGGTAGCTTGGGAAGTAGATATTCCAAGCAAATTTGCATGACCATTATACCAAATCATTGTTGATTCAGCAGCAATTAGCAAATATGTAAGATCAATAAGGGTCATGCCATGATCTATCATATAGTAGTCTTTAACAAACTGACTATACAACTCGGGACATGACTGAAGAACCCAGTCAACAGCCAACTTCCTTGGGAAAATGACACCCAACATTCCCAGCTTGTCAATGTGTGACTTCATATCCAAGACATATGCACACACAAACCTTCCATCTTTGTGTTTGCTAGCCAGTAGGGCTTGAGTGACCTTGAACTTTTCAAGTATTCGAACTTGTGGGTTAGGGAGAACTATTGGAGGAGGTGGAGGAAGAGAACGTCCACTACAACATGAAGAAGGGATTAGTCTTTCACCTTGATCATCTTGTGGAATATCGTCTTTATAAGGAAAGTTTTTTCCATAGAATTCGGGAAGACCATAGTTGTCTAAACTAGACATCTACAATGGAGAAATTCAAGTTTAGTTAATTTAAGTCCTTAATATGACACCCAAATGAAATATTAAGGTTAGGACCCAACACAATATTCTACAATTCGGAAGAAGGATGTCGTAATCCAATTTTAAAATATTTAAAGGTAGGTAAATGACAATTTACCAATTTCCACCATGAAAAACGAAATTGATTATTAAGTTTTAAATGGATTGAAATTCCAAGATCCTTTGAGATTCATGGAACTTTTCAATGGCATGTTTAAATCTCGATTGTGCCCTTCAAGTTTGTGACTGGGATGTCAAGGATCAAAAACAAGGTATGAATAACTATGCAAATTAGCTTGGTACACTTAATGTTATAAATCACTTAATCAATGTGTCGGTTAACCACACACGATCCATTGATCTATGATAAACATCAAGCTACAATTTTCCATGCACTGTCAGTCCCAATTAGTGTTTCGGTTAACCACACACGCTCAACTAACGACTTAACAAGGTGCAAAGTGCAATTTCATGGAATAGCACCATTTTCACATTTTTCCTAAAGTAACTAAGATTAGGAATTTAATAAAAGTTTAGTTACTTTATTATTATCATTACACTTTTAATGAATCTTGATGTCCTATCCTACCCGTTCGACAAACAAACGTCCACCAGTCAAGGAAGCGGTGGGTGAGAGTGGACACCCATTAAACTGCCATTTTATATGCACTAACCTTATACCCCCCTTATAGACAGGCTTCGTGAAGGAGGCCTAAGTTGTCTTTTATATATATATATATATATATATATATATATATATATATATATATATATATATATATTAAAACTATAATATTATAAAGTATAAGGGTTAAATTTTATCTTTTAAAACTCTAGGGTTTGAAATTAAAGTATTCAAAAGTTAGACTTTACAAATTCCAAAACTTGAGGGAAAGTTTTGAAACTTGTCAAAACTTTTGGTTTTCATAACTTATGAGTTTGATGTGGTTTATGAAAAGATTCTTGAATTCCCATAACTTGAGGACAAGTTATGGAGTTCATAAAAAAAACATTTATGATAAACTTTTCATTTTCCATAACTTGAGGACAAGTTATGGAAGACTTTAAGACATTCAAGATGACACTTAAAAATGAGACTTTTCATTTTCCATAACCTGAGGACAAGTTGTGGAATTCATTTAAAACATTTTTAATTAACACAATAATCAAATAATACATACATGATCTAGTTAAACTCATAAGAAACAGATAATTCATATCATCAACCTTCAAGAAATTAACCTAAGCATATAAACTAATATAAATCTTGAAATTATGACAGTTATCTTTTAATTGGACAAGCATGATCATTACCTTATTAAAACATATTTCATCGTTCCAAAAACAATTTGGAGGTAATGATCTTAATCCAATTTCTGGCCAAAACTCGATATTCTGCACACTGGAGCACCAACTTGGCGAGTACATGAACTGGACTCGTCGAGATGTTCCAATTCTGAGTGGACTCGCCGAGTCACCCAGTGGACTCGGCGAGTTCATCAGTCAGAACGCAAAAAAATATTTTTTCTACTTTGAAAACCAATAAACATCAAGTATAACAGAAAACAATCATATGCTTTGATACTAGTGTTGCGTTTTGGTACACTACAACATCCTATGGTGCACATACAACCCTAAATGCTTTGGATCTATGTTTTCTCTAATTATACATGCAATATTGTTTCCTAAGCATTAAGCCTACAACTAGCATACAATTAACAAAGACAACATAAAATACTAGTTAGGAGTTTACCTTTGTATGTAGCTTGTAGAACTTGTTGAGTTTGGCCTTTAAGAACTTAGTGCCCTAAATGTTGCACCTCAAATGGAATCACAACACACCTAGGACAAAGGATGACTTAACAGAGCATTCATGCACTAGAAATCAACTCTATGAACTCCTAGAACATCTAGGGGCCGATTTTAGGTCATGGGACATCATATATATATATATATATATATATATATATATATATATATATATATATATATATATATATATATAGTTATAGGATTTTAAAGGTCATGGTAAAACCTAATCTATACCCTTGGGCTTATTATCCATGATCTATGAATCAATTAGGCTAACTCTTTATGGATTCCTCCATAACTTAGTACATCATGTATCATAAGCCCAAACTATATATATAACTAATTTACACAATTAGTCCCCATTAATTTTATTAGTCTCTTTTGATCACTAAATTAATTCCAAATTAATTCTTAATCAATACTAATTAAATCATATGATTTCATATTAATATATTAGAACTTATAATATATTAACAAATCACAAATAACCTCTTCTCAAAAGTCCATCCTATCAAATTGTCCTGGTGATATGCAACCCAAATGGACCATGCTACTCTCGGATCAAGTACATACCAATTATAGTTATGGACTTAGACATTGTTCCATATATGTGTCCGACTGATATCTAGAACAGAGGATTATATGATCACTTATCTTAAATGGCGCATCATCATCTTCTTAGTTCCGAGAGACCTTAAAAGAGCTACGATTGTTTATCGGTTCCTAAAGTCATACTTATAGATATAGTTTTTAGACTTATCCAAGTGGGAGACTGTTGGATAAGGTGTCTAAGTCCATAACTATATTTGGTATGTACTTGACCCGACCCGGCATCGTCCATTTGGGTTGCATGACATCATACATTTGGATAGGCATACTGAGAGAAATAACACTTATGGTTTATTAATATATTATATTAATAGTATTATTTAATTAGTATTGATCAAGAATTAATTTGGAATTAATTAAGTGATCAAAAGATAACTACTTAAATATATGGGTTAATTATGTAAATCATCCATAACACGTATAGTGGGCTAAAAGACTCCATGGATTATCAAGTTGGGTTAAACCCATAGGATGCTCCATGGATGCTTCATGGGAGTTACAAACCCATTGGTTATGGAAATGAAGAGTCATGTCACATCAGGGTTTACATGGTGTAATCCTAGATGTGACACACTATATAAGGATCATGATACTCACCAAAATCTGTTACACTAAGAACTAGAGAGGGCAAGCTGATTTATACAAGTGTTATACATACTCTAAGGTTATCCCAAAGCATTTGGTGTTGTGTGAAGCATTTGAGGCATCACACTTAAGGTGCTAGGTTCTCAAGGTTTTCAAAGAATCAAATCAACTACAAGGTATGTAATTCTAGCCATATTTTAGAATAAAAATTTCCCATGTATGCTAGATACGATTATGAAGCTTAGAAGTCATATTTTGCATGTATTTTAGACAAACATAGATCCAAGGTTTTCTAGGGTTGCATGTACACTTAGGAGTGTTAGAATGCTAAAAAACCAACAGTGGTATCAGAGCCTAGGGTTGTTTGTTAAATACTTGATGCAAAATAGTAGAAAAATCATTTTTTGAGCTGTCTCCACAGGGGGCTCGACGAGTCCATGGGGGGACTCGACGAGTCCAAGTGAAAATGCAACCAACTCGGCGAGTCAGTTCGTGCACTTGACGAGTTGGCCAGGCAGGTTGCAGATTTTTGAATTTTGCTGCTGGAAATGGACTAGAAACATTACCCTAAACTGTTTTAGTGTTGTAAAACTTGTTTTAGATAGTGTACTGGTTGATCAAATCCATTTACAATGGCTAATATCAATTTTTCATGATTTTATGTGTTCGTATGTTTTTTGAAACTTTGATATGAATATCCATGTTCTTATGAGTTTTTGATAGATCATAGGAATTACTTGTTTAAATATTTAATTCATGATCTTTATGTGTTTTAATGGAGTCCATAACTTTTCCTCAAGTTATGGATAACCAAAAGTCACTTTGTGTTAAAACCATTAAAAGAACACATAAGTTATAAAATGAAGAGTCTTCATTTTAATAACTCATAAGTTATGAATTTGAAAGGCTTTGTAATGTTAGAAAGCTTGCCCTCAAGTTTTGGAACATGTAAAGTCACTTAATAAACTTTAGTTCCAACCCCTAGATTATTAAAAGCTAAAAGTAAACCATTGTACTTCATAATATTACAAGTTAATATATATATATATATATATATATATATATATATATATATATATATATATATATATATATATATATATATATATATATATATATATAGGAATGAGTTCTATGGAAAACAAATAACTAGGGCAACATCTACCGGAACCAATAATCAAATGACACGTGTCCATTTCTTTCTTCACAAGTAATGTATTGTGGAAGTTATTGTGGAAGTGATGTGTTGTCATGTTTTCATTGGTTCAAATATGTGTTGCCCTAATCATTCATTTTCCATATAACTCTTCCCTATATATATATATATATATATATATATATATATATATATATATATATGTGTGTGTGTGTGTGTGTATGTATGTATAACAGCAAGTAGTCTTACCATTAGTAGGCCTCGTTCACGAAGCCGGTCTATAAGGGGGGTATAAGGTTGCTGCCTATAAAATGACAGCTTAATGGGTGTCCACTCTCACCCACCGCTTCCTTGATCAGTGGAGGGTCACTAGCCGAATGGGTAGGACAAGGACTTATAAATTATCATTAAGAGTATGATGAATATTATAAAGTAACTAAATGTTTTATTAAATTCCCAATCTTAGTTACTTTAGGAAAATGTGAATAAGGTGCTAATCCATGAAATTACACTTTACACTTTGATTAAGTCGTTAGTGGAGCATGTGTGGTTAACCGGCACACTAACCTGGACGTAACAAGGTAGGTAAAGGGTGACTTAAAATTTATTATAGGTCGGTGGAGCGCGTGTTGTTAACCGGCTCATCGATTGAGTGATAAACTTCAAGGGTACCAAGTGATTTGCATGGTTACTTCACACCTTGTTTTGTGATCCTTGGTATCCCAGTCACAAAACTTGGAGGGCACACTCGAGATTGAAACATGCCTTTGAAAAGTTCATTGAATCTCAAAAAGAATCTAGGAATTTCTAAGAACCAATTAAAACCTAATAATTTATATTTCGGTTTTTGGTGGAAATTGGTGAATCGTCATTCACCTACCTTTCAAATATGTTATAACTTAGATTACGACATACCTCTTCTAAGTTATGATATATTGTGATTGGATCCTAGCCTTAATATTACATTTGGGCGTTTTATTAAGGACTACCTTTATATCTAAACTAAACTTGTTCTCTTTTTTTCAGATGTCTTCCAACAACACTGCTTCTGGCTCAAACCCTACTGGCTCCTTTTCCCTCATGAACCTATGTGGGAGGGTCATCTTCGATGGTTCCAACTTTATGGATTAGATCCGAAACATCAGGATGGTGACTCGTTACGAGGACAAGGAATATGTCCTCGATAAGGAGCTAAAGGAGATCGATGAGTCCACTACTACTCCCCAGGAGATCGCAGACTTCTGGACTCATGAAAGAGAAGCCACGATAGTGGCATGCATCATCATGGCTACCATGACAACTGAACTCCAGAAGTCCTATGAGGACTACTACCCTTTTGAGATGCACCGAGATATGATGGAAAGATACCATCAGAGTGCTCGTCAAGAGCGGTATGAAATAATCTCCTCCATGATAACAACTAGGATGAAGGACGAAGAATCTGTCACAAGCCACATGCAGAAAATGCAAAGGTATGTGGATTGTTTGTTGAAGCTTAATGTGAATTTCCCCAAGGAGCTTGCAATAGATATCACTTGCACTCCTTACCCTCGTGTTATGATCAATTCCACATGACATACCACATGAATAAGGAAGAAGTCACACTCAGCAAACTTCAGGGACTCCTAAAGACTTCAGAAACAGGTCTTAAAGGTAATCCGATTGTTAACACTCCTACTCCTACTCCAAACTCCGCCCATGTCTTGGCAATCAGGAAAGGTAGAGGGAAGAAGAGGAAGAGATCTTCGAAGGGTACCAAGGCTAGGAACCTTGATGGTTCTTCTTCAAGTGGAACCAAGAAAGGTTTCGTCACTCCTTTTTCTAACCCAAAAAAGGCTAAATGCTTCTATTGACATGAAAAGTCGCATTGGAAGCGAAACTGCCCAATGTACCAGCAACATATGAAGGATGGGAAATTTAAACCCAACCATGCAGGTATTTACACTATTGTATCTAATAACTCACCCTATTCTAACTCTTGGGTCCTTGATACCGGTTATGGTATTCATATTTGTTTTGATTTGAAGGGACTAAGAAGAAGTGAGAATGTAGAGCATGGAAAGATAAACTTGATCATGGGGAATAGGAAAGCTTCACCTGTCACCAAGATTGGAGTTTATTCTTTGTTGCTAAGTAGTGGGTTTACTTTTGATTTGAATAAATGTTGTTATTCGCCATAAATGGCAAGAAATATTATTTTGCTTTCATGCTTTGTACAAACCAGGGTGTACCTTTTCTATTGATAATGAATATGGTGGAATAAATGCTTTCTTTAATAATGTTCTCTATTTTAAAGCATTACCTTGTGATGGTGTGTATGAAGCTTTATATGTTGTAGATAATCTAGGAAATAATGTGTTGTGTATTGATTCTTCGAGTAATAATAACTTGGATAAAGCATCATTATGACATTGTCTTCTTGGACATGTGAGCAAGAAACGCATAGGCCAACTCCAAATGGATGGTGTCTTGGAGTCATTTAACCTAAACGCATAGGCCAACTCCACACGGATGTGTGTGGACCCTTCAAATCTGCCACAAGGGATGCTAATCGTTATTATCTAAATTTTATTGATGATTATAGTAGATATGGATATGGATATTTAATCAAGCATAAGTCAGAGTCTTTTGAAAGGTTTAAAGAGTTTAAAGAGGAAGTCGAGAATCAATTGGGTAGGAACATTAAGATGCTTCGATCCGATCATGGTGGTGAGTATCTTAGTACAGAGTTCCTCGACTATCTTAAGGAATGTGGGATTATCTCACAATTGACACCTCCCAGGACACCACAGTTGAATGGTTTGGCTGAGAGGCACAATTAAACCTTGTTGGATATGGTTCGTTCCATGATGAGTCGACCTTCACTACCAATCTCATTTATGGAGTACACCTTAGAGACTGCCGCCCATATCCTTAATTTGGTTGCTACAAAGAAAGTTGCCAAAACTCCTCATGAGATGTGGACTGGTAAAGTTCCCAAGCTAGACCACGTCAAGATTTGGGGTTGCGAGGCTTTCGTGAGATGTGAGACTCATGATAAGCTCGAACCTCAAAGTGAGAGGTGTATTTTCATCGGCTTACCCATCGAAATCCTTTGGTTACCTCCTCTACAGACCTAATAACAATGTGGTATTTACAGCAAGGAGGGGTGTCTTTCGAGAAAGTGAGTTCATAAGCCAACGAAACAGTGGGAGGCATAGTGACCTTGAAGAAATTCAAGAGTCAAGTGGTGAAGGAACTTCAAACCCTAGCACTCAACCTGAGGAGGAAACTCCTGTTGATCCAATTGACAAGTCTGTACCTCTGAGACGTTCCACAAGGGTTAGAAATGCACTTGAGCACTACTATGGTTTCCATATTACTGCGGAAGGTGAGACACTTATCAGTGATGAGACATTGGTAAGTCTGGATGAACCTAACAGTTACGAGGAAGCCATGGCAGGCCCCGAGTCCACCAAATGGAAAGAGGCAATTGACAGCAAGATACAATCCATGTATGAAAATCAAGTTTGGAACTTGGTTGACAATGCACCAGGTCGTAAGACAGTTGGGTGCAAATGGATCTTCAAGAAGAAGACCTACATGGATGGTAATGTACACACATATAAGTCGCAACTGGTTACAAAGGGCTTTTCTCAAACTCCAGGAGTTGATTATGATGAGACCTTTTCACCAGTTTCAAAGATTAAGTCCATTAGGGTTCTGTTAGCCATCGCTACATTTCATGATTATGAAATATGGCAAATAGATGTCAAAACCGCCTTCCTTAATGGAAGTTTGGCTGAAGATGTTTACATGAGTCAGCCAAAGGGTTTTGTCAGTACAAAATACCCCAGGGAGAGTGTGTAAGCTCAATAAATCCATTTATGGATTTAAACAGGCACCACACAGATGGAATCTTTGCTTTGATGAGAAAGTCAAAGAATTTGGCTTTTCATGATTATGAAATATGGCAAATAGATGTCCATTAGGGTTCTGTTACCCATCGCTGCATTTCATGATTATGAAATATGGCAAATAGATGTCAAAACCGCCTTCTTTAATGGAAGTTTGGCTGAAGATGTTTACATGAGTCAGCCAAAGGGTTTTGTCAGTACAAAATACCCTAATAGAGTGTGTAAGCTCAATAAATCCATTTATGGATTGAAACAGGCACCTCGTAGATGGAATCTTTGCTTTGATGAGAAAATCAAAGAATTTGGCTTTTCATGATTATGAAATATGGCAAATAGATGTCCATTAGGGTTCTGTTAGCCATCGCTGTATTTCATGATTATGAAATATGGCAAATAGATGTCAAAACCGCCTTCCTTAATGGAAGTTTGGCTGAAGATGTTTACATGAGTCAGCCAAAGGGTTTTGTCAGTACAAAATACCCTACTAGAGTGTGTAAGCTCAATAAATCCATTTATGGATTGAAACAGACACCTCGCAGATGGAATCTTGGCTTTGATGAGAAAGTCAAAGAATTTGGCTTTTCATGATTATGGAATATGGAAAATAGATGTCCATTAGGGTTCTGTTAGCCATCGCTGCATTTCATGATTATGAAATATGGCAAATAGATGTCAAAACCGCCTTCCTTAATGGAAGTTTGGCTGAAGATGTTTACATGAGTCAGCCAAAGGGTTTTGTGAGTACAAAATACCCTAATAGAGTGTGTAAGCTCAATAAATCCATTTATGGATTGAAACAGGCACCTCGCAGATGGAATCTTTGCTTTGATGAGAAAATCAAAGAATTTGGCTTTTCATGATTATGAAATATGGCAAATAGATGTCCATTAGGGTTCTGTTAGCCATCGCTGTATTTCATGATTATGAAATATGGCAAATAGATGTCAAAACCGCCTTCCTTAATGGAAGTTTGGCTGAAGATGTTTACATGAGTCAGCCAAAGGGTTTTGTGAGTACAAAATACCCTACTAGAGTGTGTAAGCTCAATAAATCCATTTATGGATTGAAACAGGCACCTCGCAGATGGAATCTTGGCTTTGATGAGAAAGTCAAAGAATTTGGCTTTTCATGATTATGGAATATGGCAAATAGATGTCCATTAGGGTTCTGTTAGCCATCGCTGCATTTCATGATTATGAAATATGGCAAATAGATGTCAAAACCGCCTTCCTTAATGGAAGTTTGGCTGAAGATGTTTACATGAGTCAGCCAAAGGGTTTTGTCAGTACAAAATACCATAATAGAGTGTGTAAGCTCAATAAATCCATTTACGGATTGAAACAGGCACCTCGCAGATGGAATCTTTGCTTTGATGAGAAAATCAAAGAATTTGGCTTTTCATGATTATGAAATATGGCAAATAGATGTCCATTAGGGTTCTGTTAGCCATCGCTGCATTTCATGATTATGAAATATGGCAAATAGATGTCAAAACCGCCTTCCTTAATGGAAGTTTGGCTGAAGATGTTTACATGAGTCAGCCAAAGGGTTTTGTTAGTACAAAATACCCTAATAGAGTGTGTAAGCTCAATAAATCCATTTATGGATTAAAACAGGCACATTGCAGATGGAATCTTTGCTTTGATGAGAAAGTCAAAGAATTTGGCTTTTCATGATTATGAAATATGGCAAATAGATGTCCATTAGGGTTCTGTAAGCCATCGCTGCATTTCATGATTATGAAATATGGCAAATAGATGTCAAAACCGCCTTCCTTAATAGAAGTTTGGCTGAAGATGTTTACATGAGTCAGCCAAAGGGTTTTGTGAGTACAAAATACCCTAATAGAGTGTGTAAGCTCAATAAATCCATTTATGGATTGAAACAGGAACCTCGCAGATGGAATCTTTGCTTTGATGAGAAAATCAAAGAATTTGGCTTTTCATGATTATGAAATATGGCAAATAGATGTCCATTAGGGTTCTGTTAGCCATCGCTGCATTTCATGATTATGAAATATGGCAAATAGATGTCAAAACTGCCTTCCTTAATGGAAGTTTGGCTGAAGATGTTTACATGAGTCAGCCAAAGGGTTTTGTCAGTACAAAATACCCAAATAGAGTGTGTAAGCTCAATAAATCCATTTATGGATTGAAACAGGCACCTCGCAGATGGAATCTTTGCTTTGATGAGAAAGTCAAAGAATTTGGCTTTTCGAGGAGTGAAGATGAATCTTGTGTCTATGTCAAGGCTAGTGGGAGTATAGTCAGTTTTTTGGTACTGTATGTGGATGACATACTACTCATAGGAAATGACATCTCAACCCTGCAGGAATTGAAGTCCTGGCTTGGGAAGTGTTTCTCTATGAAAGACCTAGGAGAAGCTGCTTATATTCTAGGGATAAGGATTATGAGATACCGGAGTAAAAGACTAATTGGACTTAGTCAGAGTACTTACTTGGAGAAGGTGTTGAAAAGGTTCTTCATGCAGGACTCAAAGAAAGGAGAGTTACCTATCCAGAGTAACACTAGACTGAGTAAAACTCCGAGCCCAGGTACTAAGGCTGAGATGTCAGAAATGAGTCGAGTACCTTGTGCTTCTCCAGTAGGTTCAATCATGTATGCCATGACCTGCACTCAACCTAATGTAGCTTTTTCTTTGAGCAAGGTTAGCAGATACTAGGGGAACCCTGGCAAGGTACACTGGACTGCGGTAAAGAATATCCTCAAGTACCTGCGGAGGACTAATGACTGATTCCTTGCCCTAGGTGGGAGTGATGACTTGAGAGCTGTTGGGTATAGTGATGCTAGCTTTCAAACTAATAGGGATAATTTCCGCTCTCAGTCAGGCTGGGTCTTTACCTTAAACGGAGAAGCAATTACTTGGAAGAGTTCCAAGCAAGAGACAGTGGCTGATTCAACTTGCGAATCAGAGTATATAGCAGCAAGTGAGGCATCAAAGGAGGCAATATGGCTGAAGAACTTCATTGGAGACCTTGGAGTTGTACCAGCTATAAAGGAGCCAATGGAAATTTTCTGTGATAGTGAAGGTGCAGTTGCCTTAGCCAAGGAACCAAGGGATCACGAGAGGTCCAGACACATCGACAGAAAATACCATTTCATCAGACATCGAATAGAAGAAGGAATCCTCGTGGAAAAGAGGGTAATATCGGATGAGAACCCAGCAGATCCCCTCACAAAGGGACTGACTCAGGTTAAGCTTCTCCAGCATGCTCGGAGCATAGGGATGAAGGATGATATTAGTAATTTATCTAAAATTCACTTTTTACGATACATAGAGTCATGTCGGTTTAATTGCGAAATAGTTTTCAATAGTTTTTATATGTACATAATGATTGCCACATATACTGCAATTTTGGTTAAGATTATTTATCCTAATTAATTTTTTTTCAAGAATTCATTTTATTGCTTATTTGTCTAGCCCGAATTTGTGGGGGTTACAATAAAGCACTACCATCTCATTATTTATTTGAGAAAATTACATTTTCAACAACCTTTTTAATGAATTTTCAATTTTAGACAAAGTACCCAAATATCAAAATTATCCATCAAAATCACCACCTACGATTTCAGCCTCCTTACTTGGAAATTTAGCAAGCGAGATGCAATACTATCTTGTTTTCGGCGGATTAATGTGTAGATATAAAAAGCCAAAATTTAAAATTTTTAAATGTTGAAATCACAGATGGCATAAGGCCACCAACAATTTTCACCCTCCTCCCCCCCCCCCCCCCTCTAACTAAGTTTTTGTGATTTTCCTAATAAAAGTCTAGCATTTTGACTACGAATTCTTATAATTTGACTGCGATTTCATATATTTTGACTTCCATTTATGTAAAATGTAAAGTACGAGTTCTATTAACCAAATATTCGATGTTTTAAAGTTAAATTTTAACTAAAAAATATGAGCCCAGTGAGTATTTCATGGTTCTTTGCATTGTTGGGAAGTGGGAGAATGTTGATTATCAACCAAGATATGTTAGGCCGTTCATTAAGAGCTATATTTGGTGAAAAAACTAGGTGGTTAGATAAATCATATATTAGTTTATCTTTCCTGCATCTTGAAATTCAATAATTTTATATACGTAGTTGATGATGGCCATGTTAGTCACTCGGTCATTGTAATTCACGTTGTTGAAGAAACCTTATGTATGTCTATTTTGTTGTAGATGATATCAATAACAAAAGCATCAAAGGGAATGCCTCTGGTGAAAACATATGTACAAGAAAAGACTGTCACATTATAATCTTGATCACCATTTACAAGATTTCAGGGTTTTTATGGAAATCATTCAGGATGATTTTTAATATAAAGAGTATGACTAGTGCTACATGGGGGTATATAGCAAGATGCTAGTTGTATCTGCTTTTTACATCCTTCTTTCATGGACCTAAATGGGCTAAAAATGAAGTGTTTGTGGTGTTGACTGTCGTTTTGGGGTTTAACAATGTGTATCTAACAAGTGTCATTATGATTATGGCGCATAAATCAATGCCACTTTCGGAATCGAGAACGGCGACCATTGTGATGGCTTTGTTCTTAGGATTAGGGTTGGTTGATGGCTATGTTCTTTAGTGGTTTTGGATCATCTAAAGACATGGGGGATGGTAGTATATGTGTGAGTTTGTGATTAATGTTATATTGTTAACTCATCAGACATGTGAACTTAATGGATTTTCTATTTTTATACTAGTTAAAATAGCTTTGTATAATTGTAACAACGTGAATTTTCAAAATAAATTTTCATTTTTAAAACATTCATTCAATGCGTGTGTGTACGAATCATGTCAACGCCTTCCCGTGCGCATCACTAGTACCTGAAACACATAACACAACAACTGTAAGCATAAATGCTTAGGGAGTTCTCCAAAATACCACATACAGCACATACGCCACTCAAGGCTATAATACGACCCTCCGGTCAATGTGTCTCAGCGGGACCCTCTAGTCCCGTAGCTCGTTAGACCCTTAGGTCCGGTCATAGCTCGTTGGACCCTACGGTCTGGTCTATATCATCATACAACATACAAATATCACATAGCACATAATCTCATACATAACACATAAGACCCTCTGGTCATCACATAGTACCACTCTAGGTAACGTATAGTGAGAAGACTCGCCTCGATGTCTCAGAAATATCTGACTCGGAAGAAGTATGATCTAGCCTCCGCCTAATCACACAAAGTAATACTCTCATAAATACAACTGTACTCAACCCTAAAATTCAACAAGGTCAACGGTCAAACTTGACCCGACTCGGCGAGTGCACTAGGGCGACTCGACGAGTCTACACTTGTCCACTGACTCTCTTAGATTCTCTCTTGGCACGTCGAGTACTTCCCTTGACTCGACGAGTTCCACCTGGCATGAATCGCGGGGCCACCCCAACTCAACTCTCCGAGTCTCAAGAACAACTCGGCGAGTTCCAACTTGAACTCATACCCCTGACTCTCCCTGACTCACCGACTCATTCCCCCAACTCGGCAAGTCCACTCACTGAGTGATTAACGGGCAACCTTCATACTACTCGCCGAGTCTGTTCTTGGGACTCGACAAGTTAATGCCATGCACCAACTCAAAACAACTTCTGAGGTCAGATCTGTTCCATACAATCATAGATCTGGCCTCCCCAAACATGATAATCACGTAAAGTTCGGACCTTGACACACGCATAACATAGAAATGGTCCACAATGGTGATTTAGCCACAAAATGACATTCCAAGCTCATAACTTCCAACATGACTCATAAAGCTCCAAGGTTTAAGGTCTCTGGACCTCTTTGGGTCCAGATCCAGAACACAAACTCGAGGAGGGACCATATACACCACTTAATCAATCTATAAAAGGGTTAGGAAAACCGTAACACTAAGAATCAACACCAAAACTGAAGAAGGTCCGAGAATAATACCTCAATGCAATCTCTAAGGTCTCAAAACCACCAAAAATCGCACCTCCTTCAGCCTCCTCTTGCCTTAAACACTTCCTTCTTGCAAAAACACCCACCAAAAATCAAGATTGGCTACTTCTTCCTCACAAACGCTCTAGATCTCTTTAGGGTTTCTCTCTGGGGTTGGTGGCCGCAAATGACGGCCATAAGGCCCTTTAAATAGGTCTCAAACCCTGGAAATTAGGGTTTCATTAAATAGCGTGGACTCGTCGAGTCCACTCATGAACTCGTCGAGTCCAGCTGTGAACTCGCGTATAAATCCGCGACCATACTCGACGAGTCTAGACGCCAACTCGCCGAGTTCCCCCCGAAAACCACAAAAATAAAAGAACAAAATATCATACCTGGGAATCCGGGTGTTACTATTCTCCCCCACTAGAATCAGACTTCGCCCTCGAAGTCTCACTCTAAAACAACTATGGATGCTGCTCCCGCATCTCACGCTCCGGTTCTCAAGTCAACTCTGACCCTTTCCGATGCTGCCACTGGACCTGCAGCAGCGGCACTTCCTTGTTCCTCAAAACCTTGATCTTCCGATCCCTGATCGCCACCGGTCTCTCGGCATAATTCAGGCTCGCATCCACCTGAATATCTTCTAGTGGCACCACTGCCGAATCGTCGGCTATACACTTCCACAACTGCGACACGTGGAAAGTGTCATGAATCTGACCCAACTCTGTTGGCAACTCCAAACGATAGGCTACCCTGCCTAACCTCGCGATCACCCTGAAAGGTCCAATATATCGGGGCCCCAACTTGCTCCACTTCCTGAATCGGATCACTCCTTTCCAAGGAGAGACCTTCAGGAGCACGAAGTCGCCGACCTGAAACTCGAGCTCGGACCAGCGTCTGTCCGCATAACTCTTCTGACGACTCTGAGCAGTCAACAGTCTCTGCCTGACCTGCTGGATTTACTCTGTCGTCTGAAGCACAATCTCGGTGCTGCCCATCACACGCTGCCCTACTTCTCCCCAGCAAATAGGGGTTCGACACCTCCTCCCATACAACAGCTCAAAGGGCGGCATGTCAATGCTCGAATGATGGTTGTTGTTATAAGAAAACTCCGCCAATGGCAAATACGTGTCCCAACTCCCGCCGAAATCCAACACACATGCCCGGAGCATGTCCTCAAGCGTCTGAATCATCCGCTCACTCTGCCCGTCAGTCTGCGGGTGGTATGTGGTACTAAAATGCAGTTTCGTACCCAATTCCTCATGAAACTTCTTCCAGAATCTGGAAGTGAAACGCACATCTCGATCTAATACAATCGAGATCGGCACTCCATGTCGCGATACCACCTCTCTCACGTACATCTCTGCCAACTTCTCCGCGGAAGAGCTCTCACTGATGGCCAGGAAGTGGGCACTCTTCGTCAATCTGTCCACAATCACCCAAATTGCATCGACACCCCTTGCGGTTCTTGGCAACTTGGTGATGAAATCCATGGTAATCTGTTTCCATTTCCATTCGGGAATCTCCAATGGCTGCAGCTTACCATGTGGACGTTGGTGCTCGACCTTCACCCTGCGACAGGTCAAGCACCTCTCTAAAAACCATGCGACACCCCTCTTCATACAGGGCCACCAATAATCCTTCTTCAGGTCCAAAAACATCTTAGTGGCCCTGGGATGGATCGAGAATTTCAATCGATGAGCCTCTTCCAACAAAATCTATGCGTTCTGCCCACACATGGTACCCAAATCTAGCCTTGAAATGTCATAAGCCCCTGGCTATCGCTAACAAATTTCGATACCAGCCCGACAACTCGCTCCCTCTTCTGGCTCTCTGGCTTCACAGCCTCAGCCTGGGCCCCACGAATAGCATCCAGCACCGAGGTCATCACTGACAATCTCAAACAATCATCTCGAATTGGGGCGCCCTCCGCCTTATGGCTCAATGCATCGGCTACCACATTAGCCTTGCCCGGGTGGTACAGGATCTCACAATCATAATCCTTGACCACGTCCAACCACCTCCTCTGGCGCATATTCAGGTTGGGCTGATCCATCAAATACTTCAAGCTCTTGTGGTCCGTGTATAACGTACACCGAACCCCATACAGATAATGTCGTCGTATCTTGAGAGAGAACACTACCGCTCCCAACTCCAAATCATGAGTGGGGTATCTCCACTCATGAGGCTTAAGCTACCTTGATGCATATGCAATCACATGCCCCCTCTGCATAAGCACCGCTCCCAATCCGGATATCGATGCATCACAATATACCACAAAATGTTACATCCCTTCCTGAAGAACTAACACTGGGGCCTCGCAAAATTTCTGGCGAAGTGTCTCGAACGAGGTCTGCTGCTCCGGACCCCAAGAAAACACAACACCCTTCCGAGTCAATTTGGTGAGTGGCACGGAGATCTTGGAGAAATCCTTAATAAATCTCCGATGATAGCCGGCCAAACCCAGAAAACTCCTGATCTCGGGGGGTGACCTCGGCACCTCCCATCTCATGACCGCCTCAATCTTGGCCGGATCGACCAATATCCCATTCTGGTTAACGAGGTGTCCCAGAAACTGAACCTCTCATAACCAGAACTCACATTTGGAGAACTTGACATAAAGCCTCTCCGATCTCAGAACTCCGAGGATCTCCCTCAAATGCTCCTCATGCTGTTCTCTGGATCTCGAATACCCCAAAATGTCGTCGATAAACACGATCACTGAGCGATCCAATATCGGTCTACACACCCTGTTCATGAGATCCATGAACACTGCCGGTGCGTTAGTGAGTCCAAAAGGCATCACCACGAACTCATAATGCCCATAACGAGTCTGGAATGCTGTCTTCTGGACGTCCTCCTCCCGCACCCTCACCTGATGATACCCCGACCTCAAATCAATCTTGGAGAACCAAGATGCTCCCTGCAACTGATCAAACAAATCATCGATCCCCGGCAATGGGTAACGGTTCTTGAGCGTTAGCTTATTCAATTCACGATAATCAATGAACATCCGGAGCGAGCCATCCTTCTTCTTGACAAAAAGGATAGGCGCCCCCATGGCGAACTGCTCGGCCTGATAAACCCCTTCCCCAACAGCTCCTGAAGCTGCGAGGATAACTCCTGCATATCCGGAGGTGCAAGGCGATACAACGCCTTAGCGATAGGCGCAGCTCCTGGAACCAACTCAATACCAAACTCTACCTGCCTCTCCGGAGGCACACCTGACAATTCCTCTGGAAACATATCTGAAAACTCGCGTACTATCGGAACCTCATCCACCGACTTCAGTCTCTCTAAAACAACCCTCGCATCCATCACATATGCCACAAATCCTCTACAGCCCTGGTGTAGACTCTACCTCACTCTGGCGGCCGAACAAAATGCTGACCCCACACGTGTACTCTCGTCGTGCACTGGAAGAACTCCCCCACTAGGGTCTCGAATCGTCACCAACTGACGCTCACAGTCTATCACAGCTCCATATCGGCTCAACCAATCCATACCCACTATAACACACACGTCCCCCATCGCGATCGGAACCAGATCTATCAAGAACTCCACATCGAAGATCTCAAGGATACATCCTCGAATCACATCCGAAGCATACACTGCTCGCTCATCATCTATGGAAACTCGCAGAGGCCGATCCAACGCCTCTCGACAGACACTAATATGCTAACTAAATGCTATGGAAACAAACGACCGACTCGCACCCGAGTCAAATAATACCAACGCAGGCATAGAACTCACAAGAAAAGTACCTACGCATATCATCATATAAGCATAAAAACTCAACTCAAATAAAAGATGAAAAGATAATACATACCAGCCACCACATCGGGCGTCGTGCGGACCTCCTCCGTGGTCAACTGAAATGCCCTCCCACGAGCCTTTAGGGCCTCGACCTTCACCGGCCGAACCTCGGTAATCCTAGCAGCAGGCACAGATCCCTACGCTGATCCCTGAAGAAGTTGTGGGGACTCGGCCTTCCGATGGCCGGTTTGGTTGCAATGAAAGCACACCGAAAATCCCTTGGGGCAATCCCTCACGATATGCCCCTCCTTCCCACACTTGTAGCACACCCCAGCCCGACACGTCCCCTCGTGACTCTTACCGCACTTCCCACAGGTGCGGCCCTTCGCGCCATCAGATCTTGAATCAGCGGGTCTAGCCCGCTTGGCTGCCGGATGAGACTGAGTCGGTCGCCGATCCATCCTCTGAGACTCGGCCTCCTCCCTGGCCTGAGTCTCCAACTCGATCTCCCTCTTCCGGGCATTTGCCTGGAGCTTAGACAATTTCCAGTAAGTCGAGTTCGCCACGAACTCCCGGATATCTCTCCTCAGCACAATCAGATAACGGCTCATACGAGCCTGCTCAGACAACACCTGCTCAGGGCAAAACATCGCCCTCTCATGAAACTTCCTGGTGATGACTGCCACAGAATCAGTACCGTGCTTGAGAGTCAAAAACTCCTGAATCAACCGTTCCCTCTCCACCAGGGGAACATACTCCTCTCTGAACATAACGGTGAACCTCTCCCAGGTCACCTCGGAAATCTCAGCCAAAGTGAAGTTCGCCGTCACGAACTTCCACCAATCCTTCGCTCCCAGGCAGAGCTGGTTCAAGGCGAACCGAACCCTCAAGTGCTCTGGACAAGAGCACGTATAGAAACATCCCTCGATGTCAGAGATCCATCTCATAGCGGCAATCGGGTCCTGCATCCCGTCGAACTCTGGTGGCTTCATGTTGCTGAACTCCCGGAACAACAACGAGTCACCTCCCTAAGGTCTGGCAGCAGCAACAGCAGCAGTAGCTATAGCTGTAGCAGCCTCAGTCAATGATGCGTACCACTCATCAAAAGTCTCAATCAAAGTGGTCTTGATGTCCCCAAACATCTCATGAATCTCAGCCCAAATGGTAGCAGCAATCTCCTCATGAATCAATCGACGGATCTCCTCGTCGCTGACACCACTGCTCTCAAGTGTGTGTCGAGTCCCAACCATGATGCTTCTGAAATACAACAAAAATTATCAGAGACTCGATCGAGCATACACATACTCGATGACGCAACCCTACTTGTCCTCCGTTGTCCAAAAGATTCTTACTTGGAATGCCCACTGATCCGGTGTCTCCAATAGTACGGGCCCAATACTACTGATGACACCGCATCAGTATTCACTCCAAGTCCTCCTCCTTGGATCTTGGATTACAAGTACTCTACTCTCAAAGCATCTCAGCAGCAGAAATCTCCTAGGCTAAGGCATCACAAATCAGTCCACTCTAGTCCTAATATGTATACCTAGCCTACTCTAGCATGCATAACATAACATATCGCATAACACATGATGTAAGGGTACTTTTGGGGATTCACTGTTCGGGCGCTGGCTGATCGTACACACGGCTCTACTCTGTTTCTCTCAAAACTCTTTTTACTCTTTTCAAAAGTTTTACTTCATTATCAAAAATTTTCCTCAAATCCTCAGTTTGAGTTCAGATACGCCCGAAGATGCATCTGAATCCCTCAAACCAAGGCTCTGATACCAACTTGTAACAACGTGAATTTTCAAAATAATTTTTCATTTTTAAAACATTCATTCATTCATAAATAATGTCAAACACATTGTATCAAATGTTATTATCACAAAAAATTTCCCTACAATCTCTACAAAAACTCCAATGCGTGTGTGTACGAATCATGTCGGCGCCTTCCCGCGCTCATCACTAGTACCTGAAACACATAACACAACAACTGTAAGCATAAATTCTTAGTGAGTTCCCCAAAAAACCACATACAGTACATACACCACTCAACGCTATAATACGACCCTCCGGTCAATGTGTCTCAGCGGGACCCTCGAGTCCTGTAGCTCGTTGGACCCTTAGGTCCGGTCATAGCTCATTGGACCCTCCGGTCCGGTCTATATCATCATACAACATAAAAATATCACATACCACATAATCTCATACATAACACATAAGACCCTCTGGTCATCACATAGTACCACTCTAGGTAACGTATAGTGAGATGACTCACCTTGATGTCTCGGAAATATCTGACTTGGAAGAAGTATGATCTAGCCTCCGCTGTTAGGCGTGTCAGACCCAACAAATAAAGGGGTACAACAGACTCCAATTACACTGCTTTAATGCACTACAAAGTAGTACAAGGCAAGCAGGGTCGAACCATAGAGACATGGGACAAAAGTCTATACCTTTTTGCTCAAGGTACTTTGATCACAGATGGGGGTCTTGTTTGCAAAGTCAAATAATAAAAGAAATAACAATCTACTTTAAAAACATGCACAAAATAAAATAGATTTGTAAACAAATTATAAAAGTGCTTCCAGTTCTAGTTCTCAATGTTGTTCTTCAACTTGATTATGACTTGATGTAATTCATGATTGCTATTCTAAGTTGGTACTGAAAGATATTAACACGCTCTAATACCTCTCGCTTGCCAAATTATCTAACCAAAACACGCTCTTTGACTAGACCTAACTTTACTAATTCAACCTAAATAGGCTCTTAGATTGTATTGAAAAACTGCATTAAGTTTTGTATAAGCTTCCCAACAATGTTCATTTCTTCTCATATGCTTGGAAGTGTGAAAACATGTGATATATGTTTTACAATAAGCAAACTTATTGCTTGTTACCAATTATTAACTTAATAGAACGATTAGGTGCCCTAAAAGTTAATTAACTGCACAAAAATTCAATTCATGAAAGTGGCCAATCAAACACAAATCAAATTCAGGGATTCTAGTTTAAACAAAAACATAATCACTAGAATAGAATCACAAATCAAGCATCAAATCATATGCTTCAAGTCAAGCAACCAACATGTTTTGAACAAGAACTAGAAACTAGGGTTTCTTAGCCACACATGGCTAAGAACAAATCAAACAAGAATAAAGATGGAATTGGAATGTTTAATCCTTACAAAAATGAAATCCAATTGTTTGCAATGATTAAGTCTTCTCAAAAGCTCCAAGAATTCTCCCAAAATTGCCCTAGATCGCCAGAAACTACTCCAAAAACCGTTCTCCCCTTCAAAATGATGTCTCCTGCTCTTTTATTAAAGTTCACGTGACATGCCATGAGGCCATGCGTTTTTAGCATGGCCATGCCTTTTGCCCATGTGTTTTTTTTTGGCATGGCCATTTTTTTCTTGACCATGTGTTTTTTGGCATGGCCCATGCTTTTTGCTAAAATTCCAAAGAGTCTTCACTGTTGGCTCCATCTTCATGTTTTCTGACATGGAATGACCGGTTCATCTTCTCTTCATGTTCCAAAGCTCTACGCTCCAAGCATCCAAGCATCCATGCTTCACGTTCCATGCTCCATGATGCCTGCAAAATAAATCAAAAATAGTGAAGTACCAGGCATTCTTAATGAAATATGTAATTTCCCTAATAATCAACTAAATGCAAGAATTATGAAGTAGAATGCTATAAAAAGACGGAAATAAACATGCAAAATAGTTGCATAAAATGCACCTATCAAACGTCCCCAAGCTTAGACCTTTCTTGTCCTCAAGAAAGAACAAAATTGAGAATCAACCTAGAGAAGACGATAGGCGACTAAAAAGAAACTAAGATGAAAAGAATGGAAGGAACGAAAAGGACTAAATGGAATTAAGAATGTGTGCATGCAATAAAAGAAGAACCAAAGAAAATAACATATGTACAAAAAGATATATTTTTTTCAAACATTAATGTAATGAACAAAACAAACGAACATATTCAATCCAATTAACCTCATTATGTCATACAGTCGAAGGTGTACCTGTCGGGCCTTGAGATAACTTGACATTAACCCCACAAAGATATATAACAAGTAAAACAAGGTTTTTAGCCATTCCCTAACACAACTCAACAAAATCAAAAGCTACAACACTTGTTCACTTTTACAGGTATTGGGTTAGCACATGGAACAAATTATGGTCTTACTCTCGTGAAAACATGTGATGCAAAATATGCTCATTTTCCTTTTTCAAATCATGACAATGACCGACTCCAGCTATTTGTTGACTGACAACAATCTTTTTCTAAATATTTTCTAAAAATTCCCTAATATTTACCCAGATTGGTTACATGTTTCAAACCACTTACACCAGTCAAAGTAGTTTACAGTCAGTCCCAATGTTTACAACCAAACATTTTTCAAACACATTATTCAATTAAACTATAAGCATAGATATATATACCAACTATCTAATTATATTTTTCTACAAATAAAGCTCATGGCTTCCTTTGAAATCCGTGTAACGGGATTCCAACCAACACATCCAAATCAGATGACCTTAGTGTGCTAGATTTAAAGAGATCCCTCGGGTTTACTTGCCCGAACCTCAAAGGCCACAGATTAGCTTTATTTGTTATTATTAAGTTCATGACTTTCTATGGAACCCGTGTAGCGAACTTTCAACCCAATCAATCCCAAAAAATTTTGCTTTAGGCAATTAGGTGTAAAAAACCCCTCGGAGTTTACTTGTTCGAATCCCAAAGGTCACAGATTAACTTAATAATATTTTTATTTATTTATTTATTTAATTTTTTTATTTTTTTTTTTATTTTATATATATATATATATATATATATATATATATATATATATATATATATATATATATATTGGGGGGACTGATGTAAACGCGCAAAGACCCGTAAGTATAGTCGGAAACAATGTCCCCAAGCAGGGTATTTAGAAGGGAATAGGTAGAAAAGACTTTTTAGAATGCTGGAGAATTCGAGTCACTGAAACTTTATATTCATTTTATGACTCTTTGAAATTGGAGTTTGGATATGAATGAGCAATAACTCATAAGACCGATCGTGTGTTCCAAGGGCTAAACTATATTTGTCTTCATGATTCGGTGTTGATAACCTTATCATTTTTTGTTTTGCACGAGTAGCTTTGGGAGACGTGTTCGTGTGAAATTAGGTTGCTTCAAGATTTTTAATGAAAAACAAACAAGTTCTAATCTCAAGCCACGGCTAATTTACTACTTCAACCTATTCAAGAGGATTAGGTTTCTTTAGATTGATTTTTTTTTTATTTTATTTTTTAGATTTTTAATGCTTTTAATTGAATGCATGAAAAGGAAATAAATAAAAAAAAAGAAAGAAAATAAAAATAAGAAAAGCATTTTTTTTAACACATGCATGTTGAAACTAAAACCTAATGTACAAAGACCCCTCCCCAAGCTTAAGATTTAGCATCGTCCTCGATGCTCGGAGAGGGTAGGGCAATCTACTAGCTGCGAGGGGTCCAACGCTGCATGAACTGCATGGCTTGTTGTACCGTTTGTGTCAATTGTTGAACGTCAGCGCGAATGTCAGCTACAGCTTGATCAAGGTGATCAAAACACCTCATGTATATGTCGTGGTACTAAGTCGCCCGCCGGGTGTAGAAATAACGTGCAGTCTCTACTGGGGCAACAGAAGTGGACCCCCTCGCAGTGGGAGCAATGGATTGAGCGGGAGGAATAGGGATGTCGTCTTCATGGTCGACGACTGGCCGCTCAGGAGCTCTCGGGATGGACACGGGGGCGCGTGGGATGGAATTTACAGAAGTGTTCTTTGGTAGACACCACCGAGTCTGAGTGATGTCCTGCTGGAGTTGGAGAGAGCTGAAATCCCCAGCAAGAACTCGGAAGTGTGGCTCACCTTGCACCAACCATGTGATACTACCATCACCTTCTTTACGGAAGAAAGATGAGGCTACAAGGACATTTAAGGTGATGGTATTAGTGCCTTGTGTGATTTTCTCGAGGCCCAGGCGCTTGCTCTCAAAAAGCTCGGCACAAGTAAGGCGGGTGGCAAGATAGGAGATAATCCCGCCACAATGAATAGGGCCCGAATCGCTAGCAGAGACCTTGAGGAGTTTGGAAGCAAGGAAGGCGCCAAAATGAGGTCTCTTCAAACCGGTGACCATGCACCAAAGAATTTCTAACTCCATCTTACCGGCTCTGCTAACGTCTTCTTGGGGAAAGACAAGGTTAGCAATAATTCGGAGAGCCACCCTTAAGACTGGATGGATGATATGAGATGCTTTGGCGGATCGAGCCTTATACACATCAAGTCTTGTGATTTCCTTCCAAAAGGCTTTGGCTTGGGCTTTAAAAAGATTATTCTTCTCTCGCATGTAGCCTAATTTAGGAACATATGTATTGAATTTAGAAATCCCAACAAACCCACTAAGATCGTCTAGACTCAGTTTAAATTGCAAACGCATGAGCCGAAAAGAGAGACATTTGGCATTGTCATTGAATTCCAAAGATTATAAGAATTCAATGGTTGTGTTTTTATATGATTCCATTGGTGCCAAAGTGAGAAGTCTCTCCCAACCGATGTTGCTAAACAATCTATGGACGCCATCATAAACTCCTAGTTCTTGGAGAGTGGGAATATCTACAAACCGTTGTTGAGAATATTCGCGGTCCTTGAGGTGAAGGAATCGGTCACGTTGCTCAAGAGAGTTGTGAATGATGGTGGTGACACCATATTTGGATTCCCATTGTTCTTTTGGTTGTGGGTTTTTTCGTTTTGGCATGATGACAAACCGGATTTATGACAACGAGTGGTGCCCAAAAATGATAACACAACTAGACAAGCACAAATGAACAATTATATGAAGCACAAGAACGGATTCACAATTATTCCAACCAAACAATTTTAAATTCAAAGCGTAAAACTTGAGATGTGGAAGGAATTTACCGTTTAAACGCTTGGATTTGAGGTGTTGGCTTGTATTATTCACTTCATCTTCAACCTCAAGAAGGCTTGAACTCTTCAATGGTGGAATGTCTAATTGGAGATGAAAGCTTCCAATCTTCCTTCCAAAAGCACCTCCCCAAGCTTGGTCTTGAACCCTATACAAGAATTTTTGAAACCCAATACAAGAATTAATTCAAATTATACAAATCAAGAACTAGGGTTTATAGGGTTTATGAAGGAAAATTCGATCTTTTACCCTCTAAATGAAGAAATCGATCTAGAGAATGAAGATCATGAAGTTAGGAATTGATAGTAACATACCTTGGTGGCTTAATCTTGGATTGATTGAAGAAGAAAATCGAAAAATTGATTACGATTTTGAAGGGTTCTCGGTTAACGAGTAAGGTAGGGGAGGAAGAACAAATGCACAATCGTGAGAAGAAAGGAAAAAGGAGAAACGGACGCGAGGTGGAATCGATTAGCCCTATGTTCACCGAGTCGCAGGCCAAAGCTTATCCGTCGAGGCTGTGATATGCGTCCGTGAGTTTTGAGTCGTGCCCTTTTTCAACGAAGGCTTCGAATCTTTCTTGGTAAGTAAGTGCTTTATGGCTGCATGGTCCGAGTATATGATCACTTTAGTTCCAAGGAGGTATTGCCGGAACTTCTCTAGTGCAAAAACAATAGCGAGCAACTCTTTTTCTATTGTGGTGTAGTTGCATTGTGCACTATCAAGGGTCTTTGATGCATAGTAGATGACATGGTGTGCTCGACCCACCTTTTGACCCAATACTGCCCCTACAGTCATGTTGCTCGCGTCACACATGATCTCAAACGGGAGATCCCAATTAGGTGGTTGGATGATTGGAGCAGAGGTGAGTAAATCCTTCAAACGATCGAAGGCATCCTTGCATGGCTGAGTGAACTCAAATTCAGCATCTTTTTGGAGTAGTTGACGCATCGGCACTGTAATCTTTGAAAAATCTTTAATGAACCACCGATAGAAACCTGCATGGCCAAGAAACGAACGAACTTCCCGAACATTTGTCGGGTAAGGAAGACTTTTGATAACATCTATCTTGGCTTTGTCAACTTCCAAGCCTTTTCGGGACACAATATGACCTAGAATCAATCCTTTGTCCACCATGAAATGGCATTTTTCATAGTTAAGCACAAGATCTGTGTCAATGCACCTTTGCAAAATTTTTGTTAGATTGCTCAAACATTCATCAAAGGAGTTTCCATAGACTGTGAAGTCATCCATGAAAACTTCAATGATGTTTTCAACATATTCAGAAAAAATGATCATCATGCATCTCTGAAATGTTGCAGGTGCATTGCATAGACCAAAAGGCATACGCCTATAAGCAAATGTGCCAAAGGGACAAGTGAAGGTGGTTTTCTCTTGGTCTTCCGGGGCTACTGGAATTTGATGAAAACCCGAGAAACCATCCAAGCAACAGTAATGAGATTTACCCGCCAATCTCTCTAGCATTTGGTCAATAAATGGCAAAGGAAAATGGTCTTTTCCCGTTGAGGCATTCAACTTTCTATAGTCAATACAAACCCTCCACCCGTTTTGCACACGGGTTGGCACCAAATCTCCCTCAGAATTCTTGACAACTGTGACCCCTGCTTTTTTCGGGACTACCTGAACGGGGCTCACCCATTTACTATCTGAGATAGGGTAAATCATACCTGCATCCAAAAGCTTCATGATTTCTTTCTTTACCACCTCCATCATGGGTGGATTCAGTCTTCTCTGTGCCTCTCGAGTTGGTTTGAAGTCCTCCTCCATGAGGATCTTATGCATGCACAAGGAAGGGCTCAACCCTTTTATGTCAGCAATTGTCCACCCACTAGCTTTCTTATACTTTTTCAGCAAAGTCACCAACTCATCTTCTGCTACAATGGACAGCTTGTTGGAGATAATGATAGGCAAAGTCTTCTCTTCCCCAAGATATGCATACTTCAAATGATCTGGAAGAGTCTTCAATTCTAGCTTAGGTGCCTGTACAACGGAAGGAAGAAGTTTTGTGTCAGAAATGGGCAATTTCACATTGCTATTATCATACCTTATTTTCTTCTTTTCTTCCATGCTCTCCACAATTCCCAGCAACTCTTCATCTAACTTGAAATTTTCTGCAATCTCTTTGACTGACTTGCTATCAAAATTCCTGCTTAAAACTAACTCCAACAAATCATGGTTAGTCAACTCAAAACACTTTTCAGTCAAAGGTTGGATTATATCAACAAAATTTATGCAATGAACATCACTTGGGTACCTCATTGCTTCATAGATATTGAAGTTGATGACCTCCCCATCGAATTCCATGGACAATGTACCATTGTAGACATCAATTTTTGTTCTTGCTGTTTTCAAGAATGGTCTACCTAAAAGTATGGAACTCGAGGATGGATGGTCATCATCTCCCATATCAAGCACATAAAAATCTGCAGGAAAGACAAGCTCATTAACTTGCACCAAAACATCCTCTAATACACCTTTTGGGTGTACTATAGAACGATCTGCAAGTTGGATGATTACCCCTGTTTTTGTTAAAGTGCCTATGCCAATAGATTTATAGACAGAATATGGTAAAACATTAATTGAAGCTCCTAAATCTAGCATAGCACGGGGGACATACAAGTTTCCCAATTTGCAAGGAACGGTAAAAACACCTGGATCCTTGCACTTTGGGGGCATCCTTTTCTGCAAAACTGCAGACACATTTTCACTTACTTTCACTGTCTCATTACCTCGCAACTTCTTTTTAGATGTGCAAAGTTCCTTAAGAAACTTAGCATACCTAGGTACCTGTTTGATCGCATCTAAGAGAGGGATGTTGACTTCAACTTTCCGGAACATTGCCATGATTTCACTATCTTCTCTCTCTTTTTTGTTGCTGCTCAATCTTGATGGAAAAGGTGGTGGTGTGATCTTTGCTTCTTTCTCTTCTGGCTTCTTTTTCTCCACCATTTCTTCTTTCTTTTCATCCTTCTTTGGTGGTTCTTCTATCACCAACTCCTCTTCTTCTTCTTCGGGTATCTTCGGTCCGTCATATTTCTTTCCACTCCTTAAGCTAATTGCACAAGCATTATGCTTTGGGTTCTTTTCATTTTGAGGAGGTAGCTTTCCTTGATTCTCCATTTTGCTCACCGATTGAGCAAGTTGTGCCATTTGTTGCTCAAGATTCTTGATGCTTGCCTTGGTCTCTTGTTGAAAACTTTGGGTGCTGGTGGCAAGGCTTTTGACTATGTCTTCTAAGGACATACTTGAGGATACAGCTTGTTGAGGAGGAGGTTGTAGTTGCCTCGGTTGGTAATTTTGTTGTGGGAATGGACGCCTTACTTGGTAATGGGGTGGGGGTCTTTGTTGATAACCCATGTTTTGGTTGTTGTTCCACCCTTGATTGCCTCGGGGCTGATCATAAGTTCTTTGATTATGCCCGGAATAGCCTCCTATAACATTTGCTTCTTCATATTCTTCTTCTTGCAATTGAGGACACATATCAGTCGGGTGTCCCACTTAAGTGCAAATGCCACAGGGACGGGGTGTGGATTGCACACCTTTGTCCTTAGCAAGCATCATTACCACCTTAGTCAATTCGGATAGTTGAGCTTCAATTTGAGGAGTGTGCACCTCTTTTACATCTCGAGGTGCATCTGTGTACCAATCTTCATCTTGACTAGTATGCTTTGAATCCTCCGCCATGTTTTTTATGAGATCCCGAATCTCCGTTGGGGTCTTGTCAGTCAAAGATCCTCCACTTGAAGCATTAAGAAGTCTTCTTTCCCAAGGAGTCATGCCTTCAATGAAGTATTGAAGGATTTGATACTCACTAATACCATGCTTTGGGCAACGGGCACAAAGCTTTTTGAACCTCTCCCAATATGTATGAAAGGCTTCTCTTTTGTGTTGTTTGATCCCAATTATCTCTCTTCTTAGGGCTGAGGCTTTTATTTCTGGGAAGTGTTTGTCTAAGAAGAGGCGTGCCAGATCTACCCATGTGTTGACCGTCCCCGGTGGAAGGTCATAAAGCTAATCTTTTGCTGAGTCTTGCACTACAAAGGGGAATGCCCTAAGCTTGATTTGGTCCTCGGTGACATTGTGCGGTTTCATGCCAACACACACAACATCAAACTCCGTGAGGAACTTGTGGGGATCTTCATTTTCTAAGCCTCTAAAGGTTGGGAGTAAGTGAATGAGACCGTATTTCAATTCAAGGTTTGTGGCTGCCGGATAGGTGATGCAAAGAGGTTGTTGAGTAACCTCTTGCCTCGCCCATTGGCGAAGGGTTTGTTCGGGTGGTGGATTTGGAGGCGGATTCCCTCCATGGTTGTCTCCCGTGGTATGAGTAGTGGTTGAAGTGTTTGTGGGTGTAGTGTTTGGGCTGTGATGAGTAGGTGAAGAGGGTGGGGTGGTATTTCTGGATGAGGATGGTTGAGGTGAAGGTAATGGACTTTCTGTTTCGGATGCGGACACACTTGAGAGCGTAATATCCTCCCAAATGTTAATGACCGGGGGATTGGATGATGAAGAAGTACCGGAAACTGGTTGCCTCTTACGAAGCTTGGCTTGCTTCCTTAACTTCTTTGAAGTCTTCTCTATCTCCGAGTCAATTGGCAGTGGTGTACCTGTACGAAAAGATCTTGGCATAAACAATTAGTAACACCGTGTCCCCGGCAACGGCGCCAATTTGTTAGGCGTGTCAGACCCAACAAATAAAGGGGTACAACAGACTCCAATTACACTGCTTTAATGCACTAAAAAGTAGTACAAGGCAAGCAGGGTCGAACCACAGAGACACGGGACAAAAGTCTATATCTTTTTGCTCAAGGTAC
The DNA here is from genome assembly GCF_051521515.1 of Lactuca serriola. Lineage (NCBI taxonomy): Eukaryota > Viridiplantae > Streptophyta > Magnoliopsida > Asterales > Asteraceae > Lactuca > Lactuca serriola. Next base: position 228,031,355 of record NC_136412.1, read on the forward strand.
TTTGATCACAGATGGGGGTCATGTTTGCAAAGTCAAATAATAAAAGAAATAACAATCTACTTTAAACACATGCACAAAATAAAACAGATTTGTAAACAAATTATAAAAGTGCTTCCAGTTCTAGTTCTCAATGTTGTTGTTCAACTTGATTATGACTTGATGTAATTCATGATTGCTATTCTAAGTTGGTACTGAAAGATATTAACACGCTCTAATACCTCTCGCTTGCCAAATTATCTAACCAAAACACGCTCTTTGACTAGACCTAGCTTTACTAATTCAACCTAAACAGGCTCTTAGATTGTATTGAAAAACTACATTAAGTTTTGTATAAGCTTCCCAACAATGTTCATTTCTTCTCATACGCTCGGAAGTGTGAAAACATGTGATATATGTTTTACAATAAGCAAACTTATTGCTTGTTACCAATTATTAACTTAATAGAATGATTAGGTGCCCTAAAAGTTAATTAACTGCACAAAAATTCAATTCATGAAAGTGGCCAATCAAACACAAATCAAATTCAGGGATTCTAGTTTAAACAAAAACATAATCACTAGAATAGAATCACAAATCAAGCATCAAATCATATGCTTCAAGTCAAGCAACCAACATGTTTTGAACAAGAACTAGAAACTAGGGTTTCTTAGCCACACATGGCTAAGAACAAATCAAACAAGAATAAAGATGGAATTGGAATGTTTAATCCTTACAAAAATGAAATCCAATTGTTTGCAATGCTTAAGTCTTCTCAAAAGCTCCAAGAATTCTCCCAAAATTGCCCTAGATCGCCAGAAACTACTCCAAAAACCGTTCTCCCCTTCAAAATGATGTCTCCTGCTCTTTTATTAAAGTTCACGTGACATGCCATGAGGCCATGCGTTTTTAGCATGGCCATGCCTTTTGCCCATGTGTTTTTTTTGGCATGGCCATTTTTTTCTTGACCATGTGTTTTTTGGCATGGCCCATGCTTTTTGCTAAAATTCCAAAGAGTCTTCACTGTTGGCTCCATCTTCATGTTTCCTGCCATGGAATGACCGGTTCATCTTCTCTTCATGTTCCAAAGCTCTACGCTCCAAGCATCCAAGCATCCATGCTCCACGTTCCATGCTCCATAATGCCTGCAAAATAAATCAAAAATAGTGAAGTACCAGGCATTCTTAATGAAATATGTAATTGCCCTAATAATCAACTAAATGCAAGAATTATGAAGTAGAATGCTATAAAAACACGGAAATAAACATGCAAAATAGGTGCATAAAATGCACATATCATCCGCCTAATCACACAAAGTAATACTCTCATAAATACAACTATACTCAACCCTAAAAGTCAACAAGGTCAACGGTCAAACTTGACCCGACTCGGCGAGTACACAAGGGCGACTCGACGAGTCTACACTTGTCCACTGACTCTCTTAGATTCTCTCTTGGCACGTCGAGTACTTCCCTTGACTCGACGAGTTCCACCTGGCATGAATCGCGGGGCCACCCCAACTCAACTTGCCGAGTCTCAAGAACAACTCGGCGAGTTCCAACTTGAACTCGGACCCCTGACTCTCCCTGACTCATCGAGTCATTCCCCCAACTCGGCAAGTCCACTCACTAAGTGATTAACGGGCAACCTTCATACTACTCGCTGAGTCTGTTCTTGGGACTCGACAAGTTAATGCCATGCACCAACTCAAAACAACTTCTGAGGTCAGATCTGTTCCATACAATCATAGATCTTGCCTCCCCAAGCATGATAATCACGTAAAGTTCGGACCTTGACACACGCATAACATAGAAATGGTCCACAATTGTGATTTAGCCCCAAAATGACATTCCAAGCTCATAACTTCCAACATGACTCATAAAGCTCCAAGGTTTAAGGTCTCTGGACCTCTTTGGGTCCAGATCCAGAACACAAACTCGAGTAGGGACCATATACACCACTTAATCAATCTCTAAAAGGGTTAGGAAAACCCTAACACTAAAAATCAACACCAAAACTGAAGAAGGTCCGAGAATAATACCTCAATGCAATCTCTAAGATCTCAAAACCACCAAAAATCACACCTCCTTCAGCCTCCTCTTGCCTTAAACACTTCCTTCTTGCAAAAACACCCACCAAAAATCAAGATTGGCTACTCCTTCCTCACAAACGCTCTAGATCTCTTTAGGGTTTTTCTCTGGGGTTGGTGGCCGCAAATGACGGCCATAAGGCCCTTTAAGTAGGTCGCAAACCCTAGAAATTAGGGTTTCATTAAACAGCGTGGACTCGCCGAGTCCAGCTGTGAACTCACGTACAAATCGGCGACCATACTCGGCGAGTCTAGATGCCAACTCGACGAGTTCCCCCACAAAACCCAAAAATAAAAGAACAAAATATCATACCTAGGAATCCAGGTGTTACAATAATGATAAAATGAATTAAACCTAATTCAAAGAACATGTGACCCTTCTACAAATTTGTGGGATAGAACTCTGAAGTTGGAACTACTACAATCATTAGTTTAGGAGCAATGTCTTATTCAATTGGAAGCACTAAGTACATACTTTTGTTGAAGAACAAAACAAAAAGCTATAAGTTAAACATGATCATTCACTTATTTCTTATCTAAATTCATCCAATCAAATCATGTGGGTAGCCACACCTCACACTTCACAACCAAAGGCAATGCTCCTACTGATTATATAAGAATAACGACTATTCTCTTTATGTTGAAATAACATTGTGAGTGTTACTTGCATTTCAAGCTCCACCGTTCATATCCTCGGCTAAGATGTTTCTCACCCACAATGCATTAAACTTTGTAGAGTTTAATGGATTGTCGCATCATAATTTAACTTTTCATATAACTCTATTATTATTTTTCTTACGAAGCAACATTGAACTTACGAAACCTAATTTATGACAAAAACATTCATTTTTCCTACTGAAGAATTAGATAGTCATTTCATATCCATGGAATTTGAAGATGGCCTCAAACAATGATTAAGTTTAATACATTAACGAGTAAATTATAGTTTTGGTCTCTATGGTTTAGTTAGATTTGTACTTTCAGTCTAATCTTTGAAAATTTAACAAGACACATCCTTGTGCTTCAAAGAGTTTACACTATACAACTTTAGTCCATTTAAAAAACCAATTTACCTTTTCTTTTATATTTTTTTTCTTATATATATATATATATATATATATATATATATATATATATATATATATATATATATATATATATATATATATATATATATATTACTAAAAAAAGTTTTATTTTTTCGCTTACATTTTATTCTATTTATTTATATGTTTTATTATTTAGATTTTATTTGATATTTTTTCGAATATATTGTTTAATATTTTTTTACATTTTCTCATTTTATATTTTTTGATGTTTTCTTGAATAGTTTTTTTTCTAGTTTTTTGAGGTGTTGCTTGAATACATTTTAATATATTTTTTGACGTTTTGTTTCTTTATATTTTTTGTAAAAAATGTAAAAATGTTTATTAAATGTGAATATTATTAACGTAGATTAGGTATAAAATTATTTTTTTAATAGGATTAATATATAGGATAACCGAAATTTGAAAATGGGCTTCAAGTTATATATTGGCTAACTGGAAACTATATAACTCAAAAACAAATAAAATTTATAAAAATAAAAAAATTAACATGAAAATATTGACACATGTGTTTGAGTTATAGGAATTCTGATTAACATTTGTCAATCGGAACAAAATATTAAAAAATCTCTAATACTAAAAAAAATTGAACTCGAAGCCATTGACACTCGTTTCAAATTTTAGTTAGTCTATAAAATAACATTAATAAAATAAATAATTTTATACCTAATATGTGTTAATCATATTCACATTTAACAAACTTTTTAATATTTTTTAAACAAAAAAATATTTATAAAATGATTTGCAAAAATATAAAAAACAAAAGATAAAAAAAACATTAAAAATTATATTTGGACAAAACATAAAAAAAATAATAATAAAAAAAATAAAATAAATAAATAAAAAATAAAAAAGTAGAAAAATTATTCAAAATAATTTAAACTAACAAAATAAAAAAGAACATTAAAGACCTACATAAAACAGCATGAAACAACATCTATAAGAATTGTTTGCTTACTTTATCGAACAGGAACATAAGAAAAAAAATGCGATTGATCCATTAAAAAAACTAATTAAAAATATGTAAAATAACACAGTTTTTCTATAATCAAATATGAACACACTATACAGTTTTAACGGTTTAAGAAAATAAAGACCTACACATACCAAAACAATATCCATCATGAAATATTAAAGCACTATACATTTTTCCAAATTACCATAGGATAGGAAAAAATGAAAACCAAAAGCTTTAGTTCAAAACTTACAAATTACTTGCTATACGTGTGTGTTGTGATGTTAATTTTCTTTTCAATCATTTGAGTTTCTACTCAATCATTAGAAACTTTGATAAAGTTAAAAAGGATGATGTGTTATAACCCAAACATGTGAAAAAAAAATTAAAAATGAAATCAAAACAAAAATCAAGCTAACCTTTTTTATGTGATTATGTGACAAATACAACCACCTCAAACTATATACAAAGAACAAAAAACATGAAATATTATTTAGTGTGGTTATTATGTAGACAAAGAATGTTAAGCATAGAATAAATCACAACTACTGCTTTTCTATGTAAAAGGGATTAATTCACAAGCATATATAGACGTAAGAGAAATCAAAGTGATTTATTGTGACCTTAATGCTCGAATTATTAACATGTCATCATGTAATTAAACAATTACACGTAACACAAATTAAAAGTTCATCGATTTCTCTTAAACAATTACACGTAAGGATAGGTCTTACAATTATTGTGATTTCATATCCTCTAATTCTTAAATCAACCAAACAATCGAAAGAGATGAAATCACAATAAGTCTAAGACCTATCATCTATCTGTAGACCATTTCTATTTTGTTTGATAAGATAAGATTAAAAGAAAAAAAAACAGATTGAATATGTTAAAAAGGAAAGGAAAAAAAAACAGATGGAGATTGAAGAAAAAAGATGAAATTATGTATCTTTTCGAAGTGGAAACCATCTTATAAATGGAATCTATCTATCGTGGTGTTATTCAACTCTAAAGAGGAAAGAGGAAAGACAATGGTGGAGTCGTCGATGTTGAAACGAGGTCGACGGTGTCCGGCGGGAAGGGGGTCTGGATCAACCGGTGATGGAGATTAAGCCTGCATTAGTCGGAAGAATGGCCACTGCTCGAATCGGTTTTAGGGTTTTAATAGGTAAATAGAAAACTGACCCTGCAATAAAGGGATATCAATAATTAATTTTGAATATTAATTAATACATATGTGTTATATTACTAATTTACCTTGTTTAATTTATTAGTTATTTATTTATTTATTTATTTATTTATTTATTTATTTTAATGTTGATTGTGGACATAATAGATAGTTAAAACACATTAATCTATTTCTCTCTCTCTCTATCTCTCTCTCTCTCTCTCTATATATATATATATATATATATATATATATATATATATATATATATATATATATATATATATATATATATAAGGGTAAAATGGTCTTTTTTAAAATAGACAAATGATGTGTAGTCCAATTTCTTTAAACCACAGAAATGCATATTTTCAAATTTTCAAAGGTTCGACTCAAAATATAAATATAGCCAAACCATAGGAACTTGTAAACAGAAACGATAAGATTAGAATAGATTGATTCAAATGTTATGTTGATAAGGCCCAAGATGTTAGGATCTATTGTTTATATTATCATGTAATCTTATTTGTATATAAATATATGTGAAATCCATCAGGGATTTTTACCCCAAATACTTCTGTTTAACTTGGTATCAGAGCGTAGAGATCCCTACCCTCTTTTCTGCGGCTCTCTTGGTTTCCTTCCAGAAGAGTATCCCTAATTCTCTTCTTCAATTTTCTCAAACATGTCTGCCCCTGTCAAATCATCTACCATTGCTACAGCAATTTCGTGCAAACTTACTCGCACTAATTTTCTATTGTGGAAAGCTCAGGTAGTACCAATTCTGAAAGGTGTCCATCTCTTTGGGCATCTTGACGGTACTATTCCTGCCCCGACGGCTACGGTAACAATAGGAACCGGCGATGCTATAAGAGTATCACCAAATCCCGAGTATAATACTTGGGTTATTCAAGATCAAGCCATTATTGGAGGTCTTCTATCTTCAGTTATAGAGGAGGTTCTGCCTCAATTGATTAGATGCACAACTACTGCCAGTGAGCTATGGAAATCCCTTCAAATAATGTTTTCTGCCCAGCACAAGGGGAATGCTATTCAGATTCGCACTCAACTCTCCAATACCCGAAAAGGAGATATGACAGCAGCAGAGTACTATCAAAAGATGACTGGATTTGCTGATACTATGGCCAACATAGGTCAACCAATGACTGATGAAGAAGTTATCGGGTATATCCTAGCCGGATTGGGGCCAGGACATGGTGATCTTTTCACTGCAATTACAATTATAAGTAACAAAGGTACAATTACCCTTCCTGAATTTTACTCCTACCTAATTGCACATGAAGCTCAAGCATCTTCTATGGGTTCTACCCCTGTCGAGTTTGCCTCATCCGCTAATACTGCCACTCGACAACAAACAAACACACCTCGTCGCAATTTCAACAACAATAATAGTGGGTTTAACAACTCAAACAGCAATCAAAGAAACAATTACTGAGGAGGAGGTAATAACCGGGGACAAGGTCGCGGACGAGGAAGGAACAATGGCAACCTGTGATGTCAGGTTTGTGGCATACCTGGTCACACAGCTTTAACCTGCCGAAATAGGTTTAATCACACGTACCAAGCTGAAGAGTATCGCGGAGGCAACAGTGCAACCCCAGGAGGGTACAACCCTGAAACAGCATGGTATCTTGATACTGGGGCAACAGATCATCTTACCAATGACCTTGATCGATTGACAGTTCAAGAAAGATACCATGGAAAGGACCAGGTTCGGGTGGCAAATGGTACAGGTTTGTCAATTTCACATATTGGTCATTCTATTATTCCCAACTTGACTCGACCTCTTACTCTCAAAAACGTGTTATGTGTTCCAAAAATTAATAGTCATCTCCTTTCTGCCTCTCGGCTTTTATTTGATAATGATGTCTTTATTGAACTTTATCGTGATGTATTTTTTGTTAAGGACTTGGTCACGAAGAAAACGCTCCTCCTAGGTAAACGACAAGGAGGGCTATATCCGGTGCCTGTTGATCGTTCCACCAATACTTCTCATTATGCATCTTCTAGTGTCAAAGTCTCTCCATCCCAGTGGCATCGGCGTCTTGGTCATCCTACCTCAACAATTACCAATTCTATTCTGAAGTCAAATAATTTAGAGTCTTCGTTTAATTGTGAGTCGTCTGTTTGTGATGCGTGTCAGTGTGCGAAAAGTCACCAGCTTCCGTACAGTTCAACTCGAGTCACCACAACACCACTTGAGCTTGTTCATACTGATGTTTGGGGACCTGCTCAAATGTCTAGTGGCGGTTTTAAATACTATGTTAGTTTTTTGGATGATTTTAGTCGTTATACTTGGGTTTATCTTATTAAAAATAAATCGGATGTTGAGCAAATTTTCTACAACTTTCAAAACCATGTTGAGCGATTGTTAAATGCTAAAATCCGTGTTGTCCAATCTGACTGGGGTGGTGAGTATCGTCGACTTCACACTTATTTCAAAAGCCACAGTATCACTCACCGGGTTTCATGCCCTCACACTTCATCTCAAAATGGTATAGTGGAACGTAAACACCGTCACATTGTAGAAACTGGTTTGGCTCTACTTGCCCATTCGTCACTTCCTCTCCGTTTTTGGGATGAGGCTTTCCTTACTGCTTGTTATCTTATTAACCGCATGCCCACTCGTCTTTTGAACAATGTGCCCCCTATCACATGCCTATTAAACATATCTCCTGATTATACCTTCTTGCGTACCTTTGGTTGTGCATGTTGGCCTTGCCTACGAAAATATAACAATTGCAAACTTGAATTTCGGTCCAAAATGTGTGTATTTATTGGTTATAGTTCCATGCATAAGGGGTACAAGTGTCTTGACAAAAGTACTGGTCGCATTTATATATCTCGAGATGTTGTGTTTGATGAATCGTGTTTTCCATTTGCTAGTTCATCTTTGCCACCATCCTCAATTGATATTTCACAATTTATCTCTTTTCCTCAGAGTGAACCGGAAATATGCAATGATCATATGTCTAATTATGACCTATCATTATTATTTAACACTTCTAATGCAGCTGCAGCATCTCCATCTTCAAGTTTTGTTCCAGTTTCGGGCTTACCAAGCATATGTGTACAAGATTCAATTGTTTCTACTCCTCCAGTACCCATCGTTGAACCTGCTTCTCAAGCACAACTGGATTTGCAGCCTCCTGTTAATGCAAATATCAACGAACCAGCAGCCCCATCCATGCATGATACTCAGCCTGCTGCTATTTGTAATGATTCTCTTGGTGTGCTTACTCGTGCTCGGGCTAGGAAGACTTTTCCCCGAAAATTCACCGATGGTACATTTCGCTATGACCCGCAAAAACGGGCTTTCTTTGCTGAGCCAGCTTCTTACCAATTGGCCTTAGCTGATAAAGCATGGCGCACAGCTATGGAGGCTGAATTTGATGCTCTTCAAAAGAACAACACGTGGACACTTGTTCCACGACCTCATAGTGTTAATATTGTTGGTTGCAAATGGGTGTTTAAACTCAAACAACATCCTAATGGCTCAATTAACAAACACAAGGCTCGATTAGTTGCTCGAGGCTTCACTCAACAACATGGCATTGACTACCACGACACATTCAACCCTGTTGTCAAACCAGTAACTGTGCGTCTCATTTTATCACTTGCTATTTCTCGTGGTTGGCCTCTTCGACAGATCGATGTGAATAATGATTTTCTTCATGGGCATCTAACCGAGGATGTTTATATGTCTCAACCTCCGGGATTTGAAGATCCTACTCGATCCACGTTTGTCTGCAAATTAAATAAAGCACTCTATGGTCTAAAGCAGTCTCCTCGTGCCTGGTTCTCCCGACTCAGTGATAAACTATATGAGCTTGGTTTCTCCTCCTCGAAAGCCGATACCTCCCTTTTTATGTTTCATGAAGGTGATACTCATATTTATATGCTTGTTTATGTCGATGATATCGTCATTACCGGCTCCTCACAGGCTGCCATTAATCGCTTAATTTGTGTTCTCTCTACTTCGTTTTCTATTAAAGACCTTGGGCAACTTCGCTATTTTCTGGGACTTGAGGTCCTTTACAATCCAGGGGGAATTTCTCTTGTGCAACATAAATATGTGACTGATCTACTTCAACGGGCAAACATGATGAATTGTAAAAGTGTCTCAACTCCCATGTCAGTCACAAAAAAGATTTATCTCGAGTCGAGAACACTTCTTAATGATGATGATGTTTTTAAGTACAGGAGTTTAGTGGGAGGTTTGCAATATCTTACTTTGACAAGGCCTGATATCTCTTTTGCAGTAAATAAAGTTTGTCAATATTTATCAAAACCTACCAATGTCCATATGGAGGCAGTGAAAAGAATCTTACGATATGTGAAAGGATCAGTCATAACGAGTATTCAATTTCGAAAGTCCAAGTCTACACTTCTAAGTATTTTTACAGATGCAGATTGGGCAGGATGCTTGGATAGTCGGAGGTCAACGGGTGGATTTGCAGTGTTTTTAGGCCCGAATCTTATTTCATGGAGCTCAAGAAAACAACCCACTATATCAAGGTCCAGCACAGAAGCTGAATATAAGGCGTTAGCTAATAGGACAACAGAAACTGTATGGATACAATCACTGCTCAAAGAGTTAGGTGTACATCAATCACGGCCACCGGTGTTATGGTGCGATAACTTGGGAGCCACATACTTAACAACGAACCCGATTTTTCATGCTCGAACAAAACACATAGAGGTTGACTTTCATTTTGTCAGAGAAAAAGTGGCGATAAGTGCACTTGATGTTCGATTTATATCTTCCAATGATTAGGTAGCTGATGGGTTTACAAAACCAGCAACTCGGTATATGCTGGATCGTTTAAAGCACAATCTCAACCTTGTTACGGTTAAGATTGAGGGGGAATGTAAACAGAAACGATAAGATTAGAATAGATTGATTCAAATGTTATGTTGATAAGGCCTAAGATGTTAGGATCTATTGTTTATATTATCATGTAATCTTATTTGTATATAAATATATGTGAAATCCATCAGGGATTTTTACCCCAAATACTTCTGTTTAACTGAACTAAAGGTCCAAAACTGTGATTTACTCTCCATTAAATGTTAACTATGCATTCCATTTCATTTAACTTTTCCATTAAAGTTTGAATTGTGGATTCTCCTACATTATAATTGGAACCAAAATTAGCATTATCATATTAAAAAAATACTTGCAAATATTACGTGACCTAAGGATCTTTGTTTTCTGTTTACCTGTTTGACCCAAAATTAACTTTCCAAATCAATCACCCATAATAGCCATATGCTTTCATTTATACCCCTTTTTAGGAGTGTTTGGATCGGGAAAAAATAGAATCTTCATTGCCTATTGCTTATTCCCACCATAATAAGCTATGTTTAAGAGTTTGGATAGGAATCTTTAAAAATCATATTATTGTGGTAGGTATAAGCTAAATAAACTGATTTTAATAAGCATCTCCCCCTTGCTTATTCCTTATTGCTAATTCTCACCGCAAATAAACTAATAAACAATAAGCTCATAAACTATCATCTAATTTATCCAACCACCCCCTTAATGCACCAAAGAGAAGTTTCGGTTGTTTCCTTATGAATTATGATTGAGATGTAAATGGGGTAAAATTGTTCAAGAGTTCATCAATGATAATTCACAAAGATGATTAGTTCAAGAGTTCATTCATAGAATCGTTGATCATACTTTTAACTCTTACAAATTACCGATACTTATTTGGTATATTTTCCACAAAAAAAATTTATGTTTAGAGATATTTAAGAAGAAATGAGATTACACCTTTTGTATCCAAATACACACATAAAGCTTTTGTTTTTCACATATACTTCAATAAAAGTCCAATATACTTCAAAAAAAAATTCAAAAAAATGATTATTTTATATAAATAAGAAAACAGAAAAAGATAAAAACCCATCAGACATGTGATCTTAATGGTTTTTTCATACAATTTCAAATAGTCTTCTATTATGATAAAATTCATTGATGCTGCGTCAAAAATAAATAAAAAAAAAAAAACATGAGATACTTCCACAAATCTGTGGTTCAGAACTCTCAACTACTACTCAATCATAACAATAGGTGCAATGTCCCATTCAATTCACAGCACTAACAAGATATTTTTGTTCAAGAACAAAACAATGATTCTCCTTCCATTTCTTATCATAATTCATCGGTCCAATCAAGTTATTTCATCAACTACACTTCAATACAAAAGGCAATGGTCCTATTGGTTAAGCAAAAAAACATGGCTAATGTATTCAGTCACTACAACATTACCTATTAGTGTTCAAGTTTTCATTATGATTTATGACGTGAATTGATGAATATGATGAAAAATGTTTGTTGGAATATAAAGATAAAGCAGTCTTTTAGTCTCATTCAAACATTATGTCATTATGTGTACAACATTTTATCTAGACATATATTGTCATCAATTTAGCCACTTTATCCATATTTAATAGGGGAAAAAACAAACCCTCATTTCTCAAATATTTTTATAAACATAGCCGTAGTAAAAGTTATATCATTTAGTTATATTTTCGACTTAATAATTACAAAAATCACTGCAATAGTGCGATATAAAAATATCAATGCGCTATAGTAAACCATTAATGATACACCATCGTATGGAAACCGATCATAAGAAGCCATAACATAACTGCATCATCATCATCAATAAAAACCAGATCAAATTGAGTAAAAAACATCCAACTGTGAAGCAAGTTCTATAAAATGTTGTTGTAGTTGTAGTGTTGTCTTACCAGTCATCAGGGGAAGCTTCAACAACTTGATCATATATCTTTGTATGTCTCCCAGCTCAAATCAAATCATCACGCATAGACAAAACATCCACATTACTAGGGTTTGCGAGTATTGATCTGCTGCCTTCGGATAATCACATCTGTCTGACTTATTTGTCATCTGACTTATTTGAAGCAATATAATCTCGATTTATCCTATGGCAACTACAAACAAAATGTCATTTCGTGACATACATTTTTAATGGCATATGTTTGATGTACCACTATATTATGTTTTTAGTGGCATATTTTATGTGCTACTGGAAATATTAACGAATTTAGTGGCACTTAATATTGCTAATATTCATAACTACTTGTGGCATAATGTATTAAAATGCCTTTAAAAGTTATATTTAATTAAAAATATCGGATATTATATGTATTATAGTAATAAAATTAAATTACAACAATATTCCGAATTTTTACCGAAATACCAACTTTCACAAGGATATTGGACTTATTCCACCTCTACGATTGTATTTGAGATATTATATAATAATTTAATTCAATTTAGACTTGAATCCATTTAAGTTAAGTCCAATTAAATTATCGTATGTTATCTAACAATGATGATTTGAGTGTACGATCACCACCGTCCTTTCATCGCCGCCGCACCATCAAGCCGTCGTCGTCGTCGTCCAGTTCGCCACCTCCCTACGCTACCGTCAGTTTCATTTTTTCTTCGTTTTAGGTGTAGTAATGAGGAAGGCTTGTATCACAGGGTGAATGTAAACGTAATTTCTGACTGTTGAGTGAGCAACTCATAGGAAAACATTAACCGATTACTGATTTGTAAAGAAAAGAGGTCGATATCCCCTGAAATCATCTCCGACAGTCTAAAGGTACATTATAATCGGATTTCCACAATTATTAGGGTTATTGTTTCTATTATATTATACATGATTTGTGCATTATGTAATTAAAATTGTAATCGATGAAATTGATTCAACAACTTGTGGATTATGGATCTGAATACTATTTATTGTAGGAATTGTTCGATTTCATATCATTGAATCTAGCATTGTTCATATCAATGAATCCAAAAACAGATCCTATTGCTCTAAAAGGAAAAACAGGGTTCATTTAAGATGAATTAGATGGAGAATTGTTGAAAAAAATGTTATGTTTGCTGCCATTCTGTACTATCATTCCCGACGATGTAAGATTTTACATCTTCATTTCTTCAATTGATTGAATTTTTGAACTTTTATATGAGAATCATGAACAATCAAACATACATCTGCATCATAGTATATAACTAGTGCTAAGTTCAATATGACCTTATAAATTTTCTTCTTAAATGTCGATTTAGGTTTTGATCAATGCATATATTGAACTTGATCTGATAATTTTATTTTAGTTATAACTTACCTTCTGAGCATGAAAAGAGCTTAAAAATACTCATTAATGTCACCATTTGTCAGCATCAAGAATCTCCTCTTTAATATTGCCTTTCTCTCTTTTCTGCCATTAAATACCACCTCAACGCCAATAACAAAAGCATAAGATCTTGTTTCTTTGGAACTGAACTGGTATTGTATGCAATGGAAGTGGTTTGGTCTCTTGGATTCATCTCTTTAGTTAAAAACTCCAATAGTGTCATTGTGTGTATCTCGACAATTGCAACTTGCAACTTTTAGGGCCAAAAAATTATGATGTGGATTTGTTTCATTCATATCTCTACAAAAAATTATAGTGTCACTGTTCTCCCTGTATATCTATTTCATTAACATATATACTATAATAGTTATTTAAATCATTATGCATGTTCATCATTTCATCTGCATCTCAATTATATTCTCTGCTCTTACCATAAACAATGGCTGAAACCGTTCGTTCTACTAGTTGTCACTCCTGAAAGCATTGATAATCTAAAACCAAGAATATAACTATGTCAAACTTGTCTCCATTTTAAATGACTATGACGGAGAATTGGTAAGATTGATAGCAATGTACTTTCGTGGGACAAAAATATTTTTTTTTATACTTTTAACCATTTTTTTTCTTTTTATATTTTGTTTAGTTTCCACGAACCTAAGTTTTGTGAAAGGTGTTTTCGACTCCAATAATCTCTGATCGAATGTATAACGTGAAATCCTCCAAGAAAGCCTTGTTGTAAATGCATTTAACATTATTTGTTCTTTAGATTTATTTGGAAATAACTGAATTATTGAATTTAATTTTTCCAAAAAAGGTATGGATAATGAGGAAACGATTGGTCCGAAAGGTGTCTGACTTGATTCTTGCCATATCCATGATATCCATGATTAAGAACCAGGAGGTAATATGTTTTACAAAGTTCATATTTTTGTTTACTTTGTAAATTGTAATATTTTTTATTTTTTATTTAAGGATTATGAAAAATTAAAGGAGAATTTTAGGAAGCATTTGAAATTGGTCTATAAATATGGAAATGTGTATTTTTTTTTCTTCTTTTATAAATATAATAACCACCAATCACAGTAACAATTATCGTGTTTTTTGTTACACTTTCAAGGGTTTGATGCCTCCCACATGTAATCTACATACACAAAGCTATAAAAAGTTATGATTAACCTATATTTTGTGGAATTTGTTCGTAAAAATCCATGATCATATTTTAGGTTGGATATTCTAATGGAGTTATCTTTATCATTCTAATTAACATTTTTATCATGATAGTAGCTTGGTACATATATAGAGACTCATATACACGTCAAGGATGATAATCTTAAAATAAGGTTAGAAATTATGCAATTTATTTTAGAGTAACTTTTCAAATACCAGAATAAATAAATAAAACTATTTTTTTTCACATTTTCTCTTGTTTCATAGATTGCTTCTATAATTTTTTAAGAAAATGGCTAATGTTAATATTAGTATGGAATTAGCATAAATTGATACTGAAGTATGTTAATTTTTTTCCCTTAATGTTAATTTTGTAATATGTAGAAAATAAAAGGACCATTTAGCCACTTTCTATACTTTGTTTATGGTAAACGAGTTGATTGTCAAATATAATTTTCACATTAGGTACAGAGAGGAAGCTTTAAACATTTTTTTTGTCTTAGGTAACCAAAATGGTTTCAGTCCTTTTGGAGGGAAAGCATCCAAAAACTAGATCTAAGCATGCCATGGACAAGGTAGAAGCTTTATACCTCAAATGAATTTGAAATGAAGCCCAACTTCTGGATCTATTCTCCTCCCACACGTTCTTGCTTCTCCTTCAAGTTTCTTCTTCTTCAAACTAACCAAGAATGCCCAAGATTAGCTCACGATCACCAAAAATGGCTTAGGGTTTCGAGATTAGGGTTTTGGACAATGGATGCTAGAAATGAGGCCAACTTATGGGGGTTAAGGTGTTTAAATAGGGTGCAAAACCCCAAAATTAGGGTTTCATTTCACCCAGCCTACTCGTCGAGTTGGAGCCTCCTAACTCGTCGAGTTGGTCCTTTAAAACACATGGTCCAATAGCCTCTACTCAATGAGTTTGGGGTTTCCAACTTGTCGAGTTGCTCTATAAAATGGAATAAGTTATGACTTTAAATACATACCAAGAAACAGGCATTACAATTCTCCCCCACTTGTCTCAGACTTCGTCCTCGAAGTCCGTTTCCCCAAATAATTCTGGATAATGCTCCCTCATCTCCTCATCGGGCTCCCATGTCCACTCTAACCCCTTGCAATGCAGTCATTGCATCTTCACATGCTGCACAACTTTGTTCCTCAGGTTTTTCGCCTTCCGATCTAAGATCACCACGGGTTTCTCAACGTAGTTCAGGAGGTCATCCACCTGAATATCCTCTAATGACTCAACTGCAGAGTCATCCACCAAACACTTCCACAGTTGGGAAACATGAAAGGTATTGTGGATCTAACTAAGCTCGGATGGTAGATCCAGTCGATACGCAGCCTTTCCCACCCAGTCTATAACCCTGAAAGGTCCAATATACCTAGGGCCCAACTTGCCCCGTTTTCTAAAGCGGTTGACACCTTTCCAAGGTGACACCTTCAGAAGAACCATATCCCCGACCTGAAACTCCAAGTCTGATCGGCGTCTGTCTTCATAGCTCTTCTGCCGAATTTGAACCATCTGGAGCCTGCTCCGGACCTGCTAGATCAACTCCGTAGTCCTGAGTACCACCTCGGTACTCCTCATGACCCACTGACCGACCTCGCCCCAACAGATCAGGGTCCTGCACTTTATCCCGTAGAGCATCTCAAAATGTGGTCGATCGATACTGGCGTGGTAGCTATTGTTATAAGAAAACTCTGCCAAGGGGAGGTAGTTGTCCCAACTACCACCGAAGTCTAAAATGCACACCCGCAACATATCCCCCAAAGTCTGGATGGTCCGCTCACTCTGAACATCCGTCTGCGGGTAAAAAATAAGACTAAAGTGGAGACAAGTGCTCAACTCATTGTGAAACCGTTTCCAAAATTAGGAAGTGAACCGAACATCTCGGTCTGACACTACTAAAACCGGCACCCCATGATGTGCCACCACCTCACGAATGTAGATCTCAACTAACTTTTCAGCTGATATATTCTCCTAGATCTAGATAAAATGCGCACTCTTGGTCAACCGATCCACGATGACCCAAATAGAATCCACTCCACGTGGAGTCCTGGGAAGCTTGGTGATGAAATCCATAGTGATTTCTTCCCATTTCCACACGGGATTCTCCAGTGGCTGCATTTTGCCGTGAGGTCGCTGGTGGTCCGCCTTGACTTTCTTGCAAGTCAAGCACCGCTCTACATACCATGCCACATCCCACTTCATGAAGGGCCACCACAGTCAGGACGAAGATCTCTGTAGATCTCTGTCGCCTCGGGATGGATAGAAAATCTAGATTTGTGTGCCTCCTCCATCAGAACCTAGCGCACATAACCCAAATACAGAACCCACACTCTCCAATGAAGTGTAAACAATCTGCGACTATCGCAATCGAAGGAAGCCACCAACCCCATAATACGCTCACTCTTCTGGTGCTCTTCCTTCATAGCCTCTACATATGCCTCTCGAATCTGATGAAGTGTAATTACTATCATCCTCAGACAGATGTCTCTAATCGGGGCCACGAATGCCTTGCGGCTAAGTGCATCGGCCACAACATTGGCCTTCCCCGGGTGGTAGAGGATCTCGCAGTCGTAATCCTTCACCACATCCAACCAATGTCTCTGCCTCATGTTCAGATTTGGCTGATCCATCAGGTACCTCAGGCTCTTGTGATCTGTGTAAATATTACAGTGGACCCCATAGAGGTAGTGTAACATCCCAAAAATACGGTCGAAAATTTTCATTTTAAATCATTAAGTAAAACCATGGTTGTTAAATCTTTTCATCAAAACATAATCAATATCTCAAAATAGTATAATCAGAGTATCAAAATATCAAAGTAAAACATCCCAAGCTAAAACAATATGGTGTGCTCCATGCAGTCATCCCGAGCTCCTCCCTCCGCTACTGGAAGTACCTGAAACCAAAACTGAAAACCGTAAGCACGAAGCTTAGTGAGTTCCCCACACTACCACATAACATACACATAACCACATACTCAGCCCCCACCCACTGCATCGGGACTAGCCCGACATCGGACTCACTTCGGCATCGGGCCCCGCCTGGCATCGGTCGTCGCTAAGTATACATATTTGTTTCTCTTGGACCCCGCTTGTCTCTGGGCCCTGCCCGCTAAACACATACAATAATATAACATAACACATAACATATAAGCTAAACATACTCTACTGTACTCCTATTCTAAGGCATCGCCTATCTTGGGCCTTACCCCTGTGCTGCTACTGATGTGTTATGGAACCCTGTCCACACTCCAGCTGATAGTGAGATACGAGCCCCCGCTCACACTCACTTCTATCCTATCTCGGGCCCTGCCCCTGCTCCGCTAATAATGAGATATGAAACCCCATCCATACTCGGCTAATGATGAGATATGGGACCTCGCCCACACTCACCTCCTTACCAAGCACATTCAAGTATCACAAAGACAACAAGTATAATCTAACAAGAAACATATAAACCTTCCTCGGGCTTGCCCCGGCATCATACCCTAGTCCGGAAACAGACTATCATATGAACATTCCTCGGGCTTACCCCGTCATCATACCTTGGTCCGGAACCTATAAACACTGAAACATGCAAGAATCACAAAGACCTATAGCATACTAACATTCCTTGGGCCTCGCCCGACATAGGATTGTAATCCATAACACATATCAAAAAATGCCTAGGGATAACCCCCGGGTCTTCCTACTATACACAAACATAATGGGCCGACATTGTGGCCATAGACCCATGCACACAGTGATGAGACTCACCTCGCACTACTGAGGACCTGCTTGTACTCTTCTAGCTACCGACTGGCAATTCCCCAAACTGTTGATCCTTCGGCTCTCCGAGCTACCAATACCAAAATATTACTTAGTCCAAATCAATAATCCTCCTTAGAATTAAATGACCATTTTACCACTAGTCCAACTTGGTCCATATCTAAGGCCCAAACCATGATCTAATAAGGTCCAACACTAGGTAGGCTTCCCAACCCCACTAATGGCCCAATTTGCTAAATTAGGCCCAATGCTTCTAATGGGCCATACCCTAAGCCCAAACATATTCTTGGTCCAAATTATCTGACTTCTGATGGCTAACTAAAGTCCAAAGGACCAAAATCCAATGCATGGCCCAATCTGAGGCGCAAAACACGTCAAACCCATTTCTAATGAGTACGCTGGGCGTACTCTTCTATACACTAAGCATACTAGTTGTATGATGAGTATGCTGCGCGTACTTGCACGTACGCCCAACGTACGTCCCTGTTAAGTCACTTTTCAATTAAGCACTTAATACTCTATTCCAATGGCTATAAACACAGATCCAGGTCCTCTTCAACGTCTTAATCAATGAAGTCACTGACTTGGTGACTTAACGTTACCCTAATAAGCCTAATCTCCAAAATGGCATTCTATTCTCATCAAAATGATCTTAACTCATGCATGAACCCAATAAGACATCCAAGATTGCAACTTTCTACCTTAGGGACTCATTTAGAACTGTGAGTGGCAACTCCAAGTCCAAGAATCGGATTTTGAGCCATAAAGTTGTATACTTGGGTCCCAAAATAGTCCAAACCCTCACTACACTAGATCTAAGCATACATGAGGAAAGTTTATGGCTTTATACCTCAAGGTGATCTGAAATGGAACCCCAATCTCGGATCTACTGCTTCTTCTTTGATCCACCGCCTTGCTATACTCTTCTTTTTCTTGGAAAATGGCTTCACATACCCAAAATGCTCTCTAGTGGCCTCCTAAGCTCTAAGAACACTCAAGGATAGGGTTTCGTAGTTGCTGTCTAAGGATGAGAGGGAGGTTGATATCTAGGGAATTATGTTCTTTATATAGTGCTTAGACCCCAAAATTTAGGGTTTAGGATCTCTGTGAGTATGTTGGGCGTACTCCTCCCACACCTGCGTTCATTTTTCTTCTCTACGCTGGGCGTACTCTTGCGCCTACCACCTTTCATGCATAGTCCTTTCTTGTCATCTTTCTCCATTAAGGAACAATAATGCCAATAACTTCAAAGTGTTGTAACTCCTTCATTCTAAGTCCGTTTCCGAAGATCTTTAAATCCACGAAAAGGTGGCGGGAAGCCCTATGCTCCTAGCCACACCCCCAAGCCTAAAACGTTATGGATAAAACCCAGGACCCATAAAAAGACCGAATCACCCCTACCCTTGGCCTTCGAGACCATAACTAAGTACTTTCAAAACTGGGTGTTACAACTCTTCCCTACTTAAACTAGACTTCGTCCTCGAAGTCTTCCGCGACTACATATCTTGGATATTTCACATGCGGCACGCCCTTGGCTTCCGCTATCAATCCCGGACTAACTGATGCTTCTCATAGAACATAGTATTTACTCCAAACTAGCCTGAATCCTCGTAGAATCTCTTATACAATGCATAACCTATCTGCTCAGCACGATCCCCGAAAGGACCGCTACACTTGCCATCCTAGGTCCAACCATTACCCTGTGCAGTCGATGACCTTCCTAAGGTAACTGTGCAATAGGGACAAAACCCTCTTTTATCTCCATGAACGATAAATCCTTTGTCATCACTCCTAGTGTTGGTCTTTCGTTATTACCTACTAAACGATTCCACTATGATGTCTAGGTGCTCAACACCCAACTCAACATGTGAATCAGATAATCCTTCGAGTATATATTCGTCTCTGTAATGGTTAGACTCAGACGGGAGCTGAGAAACAGAGTCAAACCCTTTAATTGAGATTATTTAATCCTCATTATGAGTTACTTAGCACCTCTCAGTCAACTAACATCTCCATACCAGAATTTCCCTTATCGCTACTCCTGTATGAAAATCCTGCTGTCTCGTATCTGCTTTCTGGATGAACCGAGACCACCCTGGTCCCAACTGATCTGCCATTATCTGGGTCACCGGACTCCCACCGATTACTGAACCCAAACTCAATCTCCCAGTCGCTCCTAGCGACTTTTGAAGAAACTTCGGCTATCAATAGCTGCTCTATCTACTTGCTACTTTGGCTCCATAAGTCATGGGATCCTCGATCCCTTATCTTGACCGTAAGGTCTCACCCAACTATATCTCAGAGTGGCTCCTCCCACAGGTCACACCTTTCTAGGGCTTTGTAGGCCCAACTCCATCCTAAAACTCAATGAACTATCCTTTCATGATCTCTATCATGCTAACTAGGAGATACGGGCCTCACCCACACTCCACTAACAAGGAGATACGGGCCCTCGCTCTCACTCCTCTAGCTAGGAGATACGGGCCCTCGCCCACACTCCTCTAACTAGCTGCTAACAAATGCTACAACTATCCCACAGCCTTACTACATTTCACGCTCTGCCTAACTGCTGGGGAATGCTAGTACGATCCCGTAGGCTTACATCCTAACTAAAATTGCGTCCTTCCGAGAAAATCCCATCCTGGTTCCCAACCAGTTATCAACTACGGTGAATACACGAACTTAGTGTTAGGAAGTTTCCCAAACTCCCAACTCGCATGCTCCTCTATCCAAACAACCACTTGGGTTGCTTTCTTTCCCAAAAAAGTTGCAAACTCATCCCAGTTTTGCACATACTTCTGCTCCTGACCACTGGGATAGTTCTCCCCCACTTCAATTCAACTAGATCCTTACAACTCCCAGCTTGGAAAGGATTCCCAATCCTTCTCTCCATCTAATGGCTGATCTGCTGACAACCAACGCTTACCACTGTTAGTGTTCTAAAACTAACCAATAGCAAGACGCTACCACCCTTGAAAGTTAGCGAAATATTTCCTGAGTCCCAAAACACGTTTGCTACAGTGACTTCATCCTGAGAACTTGCTCTAAAGGGAAACATCATCGAACGAATACTCTAACATCCATGGAATGCAGATGGCATATAACTTAATCTTAAGTAGGAAACATAATATTCTGAAATACACTTACTAACATCGATGCAGTACCATAACAATAAATCATAAACAAATGCTGATAGGAAAGCAAAAGATACGCACCTGTAATATCGGAAACTGCACGTGCTTCCTCGGTGACTAACTAGAAAACGCTACTCCTCGCCGTAGGCACCTCTGCCCGGCCCTGATGGCTATCAGTAATCCCAAACGTTGCAGGCGTAGGTGCTATCACCTATCCCGCAAGAACCAAACTCGGACATTGGGCCTTCTTGTGGCCCTACTGACTGCAATGGAAATATATCAAGTTTGATCCTTTGGTGGTGGTAGTAGTACAATCCCTGCTAAAATGACCAGTTCGGCTGCACTTGAAGCAGCCTCAATCAACACCACTGCCACTCCTACACGCACCCTCATGTGTCCTGCCACACCTGCCACAACGGCTGCTGCTATGATAGTCTCTCGATCTATAATTCGTCCCCTTGGGCCTCTTTCCCAAACCTGCGGATACCTGAATCTTCTCCGACTTGCTCTTCCTCTCTGTTTCCAAATCAATATCTCTTTTTCTCTCTCCCTCTCTCTCTCTCTCTAGCACGAGCAATCATATCCTCCAGCGTCATGCAGCTGCACCCGCTTACAAATTGTCCGATGTTACACCTTAGCATCTCGTAATATCGGGCCTTCTTCATCTCCTCGTCTGCCACATACTACAGAACAAGAAGGGCCCTCTCCCTGAACTTGGCGGTAATCTCCACCACAGTCTCAGTCGTCTGCCGTAAATCCAGAAACTCTCATGCTAGCTGTTGCACCTCGATCACCGGTGCAAACTCTGCCCTGAACCTGGTCCAGAAATCAGTCCATGTCACCACGTCCAACGCGACATCATCCCCAATAGCATGTCCAACCACCTCCCACCAATCATGCGCTCTATCCTTCAGAAGACAGGAGGCGAGTCGGACCTTATCCCCCTTGGGACACCGACTAGTACGAAAGGCATTAGCGACATCGGCCAACCAATGGCTGCTAGAAATGGGGTCCCTAGCCCCATGGTAATATGGAGCTCTGCAAGCTCTGAACTCTCGAAATGTTAGGGTATGCGCCCCCATCATGGCCACCATCTCAGCACGGAAGGCTCCCAGCCTCTCATCCAAAATCACCCATATGCCCTCCTTGACCATACCGAAGATCAAGGGAGTCTGGTCCAGTATACTGCATGTAATCTCAACTGATACAAACTCTCTCATCTGCTCCTCGAGATGACTGTCTCCTAAACCCGAGCCTAATCCCTCACCAGCGTCCAAACCGCCAACTGGTTTACCCCGTAGAGTCACCATAACTACCATCAGAATACTCATAACTATCGAGTGATCACACACACACTAGCACTTCCCTAGTTTCATCTCATCACTTCTTGAATCGAGTACGGATCCTCTGCTTTTAGTTGTACGGGGCCATACTACCTTCTACATCTATATGTACTTTCCTCAAGATTAATGGACTTGAATCCACCAAGTCCCTTCTACTAACACTGCTCCCAACACTAATATCATCCTAGGCTTGCCCTAGGGTATCCTCCAACTCACTATCTGCCATCAGCTGCATAAGAAGTTCTTGCTATCTCCCCTAACTAGCTCACGAATACCATTACATATCACTAAGACTAGATAATACTTCGAATGAGAGGTCCCGCCCTACAACGGTTAGACTCAAACGAGAGCTATGAAATAAGGGTAGACCTAACCTTCTAAAGTTATTTAGTCCTTGCAATATGTAACTTAACATATTTTTTTACTAGTTAGTTAGAGATAATTAGAACTCCTAACTTCACAAAGTAAGCAGTGTTCGGGCATTGGGAAAACTAACCGCATAATCCAATTAAGTTGTTCTATCCTCTGATCAGGAATCTGTACTAGCATGCAACTCAGAAAGCTCATACATATAACAGCCACATAAGGCATCCTCTTATATCCTTAGTCCTAATCTAGCATGTAGTTCTAAAGCACATATCATAACATAAACTTGTATGGGTAATTTGGGGGAACTTACTTGAGCTCGGTTGATTGCATGCACCACACCCTTTTCTCTTTTCAAAGCTATTTCCTTTTTGAAATTTCATACAAATTCCTTAGTTTGAGTCCAGACACACCCGAGAGTGTGCCCGAATCCCTCAAACCAAGGCTCTGATACCAACTTGTAACATCCAAAAAATATGGTCCAAAAATTTCATTTTAAATCATTAAGTAACACCATGGTTGTCAAATCTTTTCATCAAAACATAATCAATATCTCAAAGCACTATAATCAAAGTATCAAAATATTAGAGTAAAACACCCAAGGCTAAAACGTTATGGTGTGTGCCATTAAGTCATCTCGAGCTCCTCCCTCCACTAACAGAACTACATGAAACCAAACCCAAAAACCATAAGCACGAAACTTAGTGAGTTCCCCATACTACCACATACCATACACATAACCACATAGTGGGCCCCCGCCCGCTGCATCGGGACTAGCCCGACATCATACTCGCTCCAGCATTGGGCCCCGCCCAACATTAGGACCCGCCTGGCATCGAGCCTTGCTCGGTATACAGATCTGTTTCTCTTAGGCCCCGCTTCTCTCTGGGCCCCGCCCACTAAACACATACAACCATATAAAATAACACATAACATATAACCTAAACATACTCTATTGTACTCCTATTCTAAGGAATCGCCTATCTTAGGCCTCATCCCTTTGTTGCTACTGATGAGTCATGGAACCCCGTCCACACTCCTGCTGATAGTGAGATACAGGCCCCCGCCCACACTCACTTCTCTCCTATCTCGGGCCCTGACCTTGCTCTGCTAATAATGAGATACGAAACGCCATCCATACTTGGCTAATGATGAGATACAGGACCTCGCCCACACTCACCTCCCTACCAGGCACATACAAGTATCACAAAGACAACAAGTATAATCTAACCAGCAACATATAAACCTTCCTCGGGCTTTCCCCGACATTGGACCCTAGTCCGGAAATAGACTATCATATGAACATTCCTAGGGCTTACCCCGGCATCGGACCTTGGCCCAGAACCTATAAACACTGACACATGCAAGAATCACAAAGACCTTTACCATACAAACATTCCTCCGGCCTCGCCCAACATTATATCGTAATCCGGAATACATATCATAAAATGCCTAGGGCTAACCCCCGGGTCTTCCTAATATACACAAACATAATGGGCCGACATTGTGGCGGTAGACCCATGCACACAATGACGAGACTCACCTCGCACTGCTGAAGACCTGTTGATACTCTTCTAGCTGTTAACTGGCAATTCCCTGAACTGTTGATCCTTCGGCTCTCCGAGCTACCAACACCAAAATATCGCTTAGTCCAAATCAACAATCCTCCTTAGGGTAAAATAACCATTTTACCCCTACTCAAACTTGGTCCATATCTAAGGCCCAAACCATGATCTAAAAAGGCCCAACACAAAGTGGGCTTCCCAAGCCCACTAATTTCCCAATTTGCTAAATTGGGCCCAATCCTTCTAATGGACCTTACCCTAAGACTAAACATATTCTTCGCCCAAATTATCTGACTTCTGATGGCCAACTAAAGCCCAAAGGAACAAAATCCAATGCATGGCCCAATCTGAGGCGCAAAACACATCAAACCCATTTCTGATGAGTACGTTGGGCGTACTCTTCTATACACTAAGCGTACTAGATGTATGATCAGTACGTTGCGCGTACCTGCATGTACGCCCAACATACGTCCCTGTTAAGTCACTTTTCAATTAAGCACTCAATACTCTATTCCAATGGCTATAAACACAAATCCATGTTCTCTTCAACGTCTTAATCAATAAAGTCACTGACTTGGTGACTTAACATTACCCTAATAAGCCTAATCTCCAAAATGGCATTCTATTCTGATCAAAGTGATCTTAACTCATGCATGAACCCAATAATACATCCAAGATGGCAACTTTCTACCTTAGGGACTCATTTAGAACTGTGAGTGGCAACTCCAAGTCCAAGAATCAGATTTTGAGCCATAAAGTTGTATACTTGGGACCCAAAATAGTCAAAACCTCACTACACTAGATCTAAGCATACATGAGGAAAGTTTATGGCTTTATACCTCAAGGTGATCTTAAATGGAACCCCAATCTCGGATCTACTGCTTCTCCTTTGATCCACCACCTTGCTATACTCTTCTCTTGCTTGGAAAATGGCTTTACACACCCAAAATGCTCTCTAATGGCCTCCTAAGCTCTAAGAACACTCAAGGAAGGACTAAGGTGTCGTGGTGGTTGTCTAAGGATGAGAGGGAGGCTTATATCTAGGGCATTATGTTCTTTATATAGTGCTTAGTCCCCAAAATATAGGGTTTAGGATCTCTGAGAGTATGATGGGCGTACTTCTTGTACACTGGGCATACTCCTCCCACACCCACGTTCATTTTCCTTCTCTACGTTGGGCGTATTCTTGCGCCTACCACCTTCATGCATGGTCCTTTCTTGCCATCTTTCTCCATTAAGGATCAATAATGCCAATAACTTTAAAGTGTTGTAACTCCTTCATTCTAAGTCCGTTTCCGACAATCTTTAAATCCAAGAAAAGGTAGCGGGAAGCCCTATGCTCCTAGCCATACCCCAAGCCTAAAACCTTCTGGATAAAAACGGGACCCATAAAAGACCGAATCTCCCCTACCCTTGGCCTCCGAGACCACAACCGAGTACTTTCAAAACTGCGTGTTACAGGTAGTGTCACAAAATCTTGAAGGCAAAAACAACTGCCCCTAACTCTAGATCATGCGTCGAGTAGTTCGCCTCGTGAGGCTTCAAGTGCCTCGAGGTCTAAGCAATGACGCGACCTCTCTGTATCAACATTGCGCCTAAACCTGAGATGGATGCGTCGCAATATACTACATAATTCTCGACGCCCTTTGGCAGGGTCATTATCAATACCTCACACAATTTCTGTCTCAAAGTCTCGAAAGTTGCCTGCTGCTCAGGCCCCCAAGGAAATGTCACCTACTTCATGGTCAGTCGGTTCAATGGTACAAATATCTTGGAGAAATCCTGGATGAATCCCTGATAATAACCCACCAGACCAAGAAAACTCCGAATATTAGATGGAGACCTCGGAACCTCCCATCTCATCATGGCCTCTACCTTGGCCGGATCACCAGAATACCCTTCTGGTTGACAAGGTGCCCCAGAAACTGCACCTTGCACAACCAGAACTCGGACTTGGAGAAATTTGCTAAAAGTCTCTCCCTCCTCAATGTCTCCAGCACCTCTCGCAAGTTCTCCTCGTGATGCTCCTACATCTTGGAGTAAACCAAGATATCATCAATGAAGACTATCACGGACCGATCCAGCATCGGTCTGCATACGCGGTTCATGAGGCCCATGAACGCGGGAGGAGCATTGGTGAGCCCAAACGACATCACCACGAACTCGTAATGGCCATAACGAGTCCAGAAAGTTGTCTTCTGTACATCCTCGTCCCTAACTCTCATCTGATGGTATCTTGATTGCAAATCAATATTGGAAAAGCAAGATGCTCCTTGAATTTGATAGAAGAGATCATCGATCCTCGGGAGTAAGTAACAGTTCTTCACCGTTACCTAATTCAACACCCCGTAGTCTATACACATCCGACAAGATTCGTCCTTCTTCTTCACAAATAGAATCAGGGCTTCCTAAGGTGAACTGCTCGGTCTAATGAATCCCTTGTCTAACAGCTCTTGCAACTGTGTAGACAACTCCTGCATCTTGAGGGAGCCAACCGATACAATGCCTTGGCAATCGGAGCCACACCGGGAACTAGATCAATCTTGAACTCCACCTTTCTCATCGGAGGTACCCCATGGGAATCCTCTGGGAACACGTCCGGATACTTCCGCAAAACTGGTACATCCCCCATGGTCGCCTTACCCGTCTCCTGGGTATCCATAACATACGTAACATTACCTGCGCAACCTTGCTGAAGGTAGCACCTAGCCCTCGTTGTTGAGCACATGATCGGTCCATGATGCGGTCTCTCACCCTGAATCCCTAGCTCTCCCCCACTTGGGGTCCTAACCCGAACCAACTGTTGCTTACTATCGATCACTACCCCCATTAGGGCTCAACCAATCCATTCATATGATGACCTTGTTGTTACGTAAAGGAATGGGAACCAAATCCACGAGATAATGCTTGCCACACATCCTCATAACGCAATCCCTATAAATATCTAAAACTCGTACGGATCGATTCTCCACAATATCGACCTCCAAAGGACAATCCAACATGCTCCTAGACTCGAAAAACCTCTTGCTAAGTGCAAGATAAACGAAATATCAGGTAGCTCCCGAGTCAGATAATACCAACATTGGGAAACCGTTCACATGGAACGATCCTAAAACAGAATACATGGAACATAAATATCGAAACTTAAATATAATAAAGATAGGGAGAAGAAACATATCAGTCACCACATCTGGTGTGATACGTTCCTCTTTGGCGGTCAGCTGGAAGGCTCGGCTCCTCACAACGAGAGCATCCGACTTCCCCTGTCGGCCATCTGTGATCCGCAAGGTCGTTGGTGATGGCACCGCTACTAGCTCTCTTGATACCAATCTTGGGAAATTAACCTTTTTATGGACCCTCTTATTGCAATGGAAACAAATCACGTCTAAAGTCAGAATGGTGGGCATTGGGGCAGTAAAATCCCTGCTAAAGTGCCTAGTCTTGTCACACTTATAGCAGCCCGATCCGTCGGCTCTACAAACTCCCTCATGCGCCTTGCTGCATTTCCCACAGCGACTCCGACCTTGCTGGCCCTTCGACTTTGATTCGAATACCTTGGGTTTCTTCGCTGAAACCCGAGTCGTCTTCCCAGTCTTTGTCTTCCTCTTCCTGAGGGGCTCAATATCAATCTCCCTTTCTCATGCCCTGGCTATCATATCATCCAAAGTCAGGCACGTTGAATAGATGACATATTTACAAATGTTAGCTCTCACCATATCATGGTACCGGGTTTTCTTCATCTCCTCATCACCCACATACTAAGACACCAACAAGCCCCTTTCCCTGAACATGGCGGTAATCTCCACCACCGTCTCAGTAGTCTGTCAGATTATCCAAGAACTCCTTGGCCAACTGCTGAACCTCCACAACTGGCGCAAACTCCGCCCGAAACCTGGTCACAAAATTTGGCCAAGTCATGGCCTCCATGGCTAGGGCTCCCAAAGTATCACCGACTACCTCCTACCAGTCTCTAGCTTGCTCCCTCAAACACGCGGCAACAAACCTAACCTTCGACCCCTCAGGGCAGAAGCTTGTCAACTGTGCAGACTCAATATCTGGAATACATCGCCTAGCCACAATGGGGTCCTTCACCCTGCTGAGGTCTGGTGTCCCACATCCCCTAAAATCCTTGAAGCAGAGCGTGTGATTCCATGAATGGCCAGGTGTTATGTCACTTCTGAATGCCCTAAGGCAATCCTCCATTTGGTCAATGATACCTTCTGTGATCGACCCGAAAATCACCGGGGTCAACTCAAGGATGCCTCTCGTAATCTCGGATGCAATGAGCTCCCTCAACTGGTCATCGAGCTGCCCAGATCCAGAGCCCAAGCGTGATCCCTCGCAGGCACCAGATCCACCCACTGGTGTCATACGTAAAGTCACCATGCTGAAAATACACCATAACAATAACATGTATTTGTCTGGCTGATATCTAGAACAGAGGATTATATGATCACTTATCTTAAATGGCGTATCATCATCTTCTCAGTTCCGAGAGACCTTGAAAGAGCTACGATTGCTGATTGGTTCCTGAATCCATACTCGCAGATATAGTTATTAGACTTATCCAGGTGGGAGACTATTGGATAAGGTGTCTAAGTCCATAACTATTTCTAGTATGTACTTGACCCGACCCGATATGGTCCATTTGGGTTGCATGGCACCATGCATTAGATAAACTAAATGAGAGAAATAACACTTATGGTTTATTAATATATTATAAGTTCTAATATATTAATAATATTATTTAATTAGTTTGATCAAGAATTAATCTAGAAATAATTAAGTGATCAAAAGATAACTAATTAAATATATGGGTTGATTATGTAAATCATCCATAATTTATATAGTGAGCTAAAAGGCTCCATGGATTATCAAGTTGGGTTGCACCCATAGGATGCTCCATGGAGTTAATCCATGGATCATGGAAATGAAGAGTCATGTTACATTAGGGTTTACCTAATGCAACACACTATATAAAGCTCATGTTTTTCCCAAAATCGGCTACACATGCATTATTGAGGGCTAGACCCAATTTTAGTGTGTTATACATTCTCTCAAGTTTACTCCATAGCATTTGGTGTTGTGTGAAGCATTTGAGGTATCACACTTGGGGTGCTAGGCTCACAAGGTTTCAAGGAATCAAAATCAACAACAAGGTATGTTATTCTATCTTTCATTTAAGTTAAAATGTTCCCCATGTATGCTAGTTAGGATCATGAACCTTGGAAATCAATTTTGCATGAATCTTAGACAAACATAGATCCAAGATTTATTAGGGTTGCATGTACACTTAGGAAGTGTTAGAATGCTCAAAACCCATCACTTGCTTCTTCCTTTAAGCTTCCTTCGATTCTATAAAACATTAAAATGTAACCTTGTCACATCATGTATTAAGAATCTCCAAATAGGAACTAAATAGAGTTAGATAGTCGACTCACCTGAAGTAGAGTCAAATACTTTGACTTTACCCTCTCTTATATCTTTCAGGTAGTCAGGGCAGCTTCGCTTCCAATGTCCCTTCAACTAACATTAGAAACAAGTGGACTCTTTGGCATTTGCACATGGAACTATCTCAGAACTGGATTTTATCTTGTGGTCAAATCTTTTGACCATAGCCAATTCCCTTCCTATAGGAGAAGGGATCTTTTCTGGACTATCTATGTCATTGCCTATGTCCATGGCAGCTTGGGAAGTAGATCTTCCAATCAAATTTTCTTGACCATTGCGCCAAATCATTGCTGATTCAGCAGCAATAAGCAAATAAGTAAGATCGATAAGGGTCATGTCGTGATCTGTCATATGGTAGTCTTTAACAAACTGACTATACGAATCGGGAAGTGACTCAAGAACCCAGTCAACAACCAACTTCCTCAGGAAAACGACACCCAACATTCCCAGCTTGTCAATGTGTGACTTCATTTCCAAGACGTGTGCACACACAGACTTTCCGTCTTTGTGTTTGCTAGCCAATAAGGCTTGAGTAACCTTGAACTTTTCAAGTCTTCGAACTTGTGGCTCAGGGAGAATAATTGGAGGAGGTGGAGGAAGTGAAGTATGATATTGTGGAATATCATCTTCATGTGGAAACCTTTTTCCAAAAGATTCGGGAAGACCATAGTTGTCTGAACTAGACATCTACAAGGGAGAAATTCAAGTTGGTTGATTTAAGTCCATAATATAACACTCAAAATGAAATATTAAGGCTAGGACCCAACACAATATTCTACAACTCAGAAGAGGGATGTCGTATTCCAATTGCAGAATATTTGAAAGTAGGTAAATGACGATTTACCAATTTCCACCATGAAAAACGAAAATGAACTTTAGGTTTTAAATGAATAGAAATTCCTAGATTCTTTGAGATTCATTGAACTTTTCAATGGCATGTTTAATCTCGATTATGCTCTTCAAGTTTGTGATTGGGATACCGAGGATCACATACAAGGTGTGAATAACCATGTAAATTAGCTTGATACTCTCGATGTCATTTATCACCTAATCAATATGCCAATTAACCACACACGCTCCATTGATCTATGACAAACATCGAGCTACCCTTTTCCACCCTTGTTAGTCCAAGTTAGTGTGTCGGTTAACCACACAAGATCCACTAACAACTTAGCAAGGTGCAAAGTGCAACTTCATGGATTAGCATCATTTTCATATTTTCCTAAAGTAACTAAGATTGGGAATTTAGTAAACATTTAGTTACTTTATAATTATCATTATACTTTTAATGAGAATTAATGTCCTATTCTACCCATTCGGCTAATGTCCCTCCACCAATCAAGGAAGCGGTGAGTGAGAGTGGACACCCATTAAACCACCATTTTATAGGCAGTAACCTTATACCCCCTATAGATTGGCTTCGTGAATGATGCCTACTAACGATAAGACCGACTTGTCTTATACATACATACATATATATATACATATATATATATATATATATATATATATATATATATATATAATTATTAAACTTTTAATATTATAATAGTATAAGGGTGTATTTTACACATTTAAAATACTAGATGGTTTAATTCCATTAATAAATTAGACTTTTAATTTAACTAATTCAAACCATATGATTATGGATTTATTAATTCTCTTTTAGTTAAGCACTTTAATTAATTTAATAAAGTTCATAAGAAGTAATTTGGACTAATCAAATAACATCAAGGTTCAAAATATAAAAATTCAAAATTAAAAACTATTTAATCAGTTTTTTAAGTTATGAACCTAAGAGTTGCACCTTTTAATTACAAGAGTTTTAGAATTCAATGGTCATAATTTGAGACTTTTCAAATACCAAAACTTGAGGGCAAGTTTTGTAACTCTTGAAAAGCTTTTGGGTTCCAAACTTGATGACAAGATTTGTAACTCCATAAAAAACTCTTGACTTCCAAAACTTGATGGCAAGTTTAATAACTCCTAAAAACATTTAGATCAAATTTTAAAACTAATAAAATAATCATAATTTTATCTTTTACAAATTTGACATAATACAACTCTTAAAGTAAGAAAACTTCAAATCAAAAAATTACAAACAATTTGCTTATCATATAAACTAGTAATAATTTCAAGATTTGACAATTTATCTTTTAATTGGATGAGGTTAGTCACTACCATATCAGAAAAATCAGATTTTATGACATAAAACATTTCATGGTAATGATCCTAATCCAACTCTGGCCAAAAAACCTGAAAAATTGCTATCTGAAGATCCAGCTCGTCGAGCCCAACTATGGACTCATTGAGTTCAAGACAAAATGCAACCTACTCGTCGAGTCCAATCATGTACTCGTCGAGTAGGTGCTGGCAGAACAGTTTTTCAGCTTTAAAAAATTATACAACAACAACAATATAATAGAAAACAATCCTAGGCTCTGATACTATTGTTGGGTTTTGAGCACTATAACAACCTTGTGGTGTACATACAACCCTAAATGCATTGGATCTATGTTTTCTCTAATTATACATTCAATATTGTTTCTAAAGCATGAAGCCTACAACTAGCATACAATTGACATAAACAACATAAAAGTAAGTTATAGAATTGCCTCTTGTTGTAGTTTGTTGTGTTTGGCCTTTAAGAACTTAGCACCTGAAGTGTGATGCCTCAAATGGTTCACAAACACCATGAACAAATGGTGGACTTGAGAGAGAGGTTACTAGCACACAAAATCGGTTATGAACTCCAAGAAAATACTAGTGCACAACTTGTGCCAGCAATTTTAGGTTATAGGGTATCATATATATAGTCTAGGAATCCAAGAGTCATGGGTAAACCCTGATCCATACACTTGGGCTTGTAATGTACTAACGTATTATGGATTCTTACATGAGCATAACCCATCACTAATAATCCACCATGGATTATTAGCCCAACCTATATATATATATATATATATATATATATATATATATATATATATATATATATATATATATATCATTGATTTACATAATCAGTCCTTGTATATTTAATTAGTCTCTTTTGATCACCAAATTAATTCTTGATGAATACTAATTAAATCATACGATTTCATATTAATATATTAGAGCTTATAATACATTAATAAATCATAAATAACCTCTTTCTCACATATCCATCCTATCAAATTGTTCTGCTGAAGGCAACCTAAATAAACCATGTTACTCTCGGGTCAAGTACATACCAATTATAGTTATGTGACTTAGACACCTAATTCAACACGCCCAACATGCATCTCATGTAGGGTGTAAAACTCCCACACGAAGGTCCCACCTTCTCGTATTTGTTTTATGTAGACGATGTGCATATTCACGGGTAATCGGGACAAAGGCAATATAAAAAACCTTTCTCGAATTCTTAAGTGTTTTGAAATAACTTCAGGTCTCAAAGTGAACTTTCACAAATCACGATTGTTTGTCATTCACACCTCCAATTCCCAGCTTCAAGATATGGCACAGGTCCTTAATTGGGTGTCTGAAAAGATCTTTCCCATTCACATACTTGGGTGTGCCAATTAGTGCAAACATGTTTTTGAAAAATACTTGGAAACCTATAGTTGGGAAATTCCAAAAAAAAACTCTCAAAATGGAAGGCTAAAACATTTCCGTTTGGGGAAGGTTAACTTTAATCAAATTTGTATCGGGAAACTTGCCTACTGATTACCTGTCATTGTTCAAAGCACCACAGGGAGTATTGGATCTCTTGGAAAGGCTCGTAAGTAGATTCCTATGGGGTGGAACTGACGAAAAATGCAAGATGCACTGGGTAGACCAATCAAAAGTAGCTGCGGAAAAAAAATGGGGGTCTAGAGGTCGGAACACTAAAAGCACAAAACTTGGTGCTATTTACCAGACTGAAAAATGAAAGAGGCAACCTATGGATGGAGGTCATAAACAGCATACATAACCTCAGGAAACAACCGACTACCTATCTTGGAAAACAAAATGGGTCAGGGGTCTGGAGTAACATATACAAAGCAATTAGGAGCATCAAGTTACACAATATTGATCCAGTTGTTTTGTTTAGCCTTCTACCATGTCAAAATATTGATATTCTCTTCTGGAAAGATATACGGTGCGGGAATGATACTCTACAAAACCGATTTCCACTACTGTACAATCTTGAATCGATGAAAAAGTGTACCCTTATGGACCGGCTGGGCAATACTAGATTCTCATGGAACTGGAAATCAAACCCAACTGACATCGGATCCCTTTTGGAACTCCATGAATTTCAAATTCTGTTCAGCACATTAGACATCAGTCAGGTCTCCAAGGTTGGATTTCGTTTTAAGTTTCAAACAGATGGAGTTTACATGGTCAATATTTTGAGGCGCAAGTTGGATGCTAAACTCAATAAATTAATTGGACCCCAAATTTGTTGGTCAAAACTCATCCCTCTATACGTGAAATGCTTCATTTGGAGAGCTGTGTTGGATCGAATACTAGTAACTAATGCATTAATATATAGGGGGTATAAATGTCCAAAATCAAAATTGTCAACTTTGTGGGACTTGCATTGAGACTACAAACCATCTATGGGAAGAATTTGCTTATTCTAAGGATGTTTGGTAGTGGATTCCGAGGTGGTGTAACATAGAAAACTTGCAAGCTTGAAAGGTGAGGGATTTCATTGATTACGCTATAAGATGGGGGACTTGTAGAAAAAAGAATACCCTAATATGATATTTTACGCTACCTTATGGAACATTTGGATTACAATAAATAATAAGATTTTCAAGAACATTGTTGGCTGTCCAGCTAGAACCGCAGATTCAATCATATCTCAAACGTTCGAATGAAATAAGTACAAGGGCAACAATTCGGGGAGTTGGGTGGAATGGAGTTGTTCTCCTCTTTAATTTAATCGCTTTGTCTTCCATGTACTCATGTTTTAATTTAATCGCTTTGTCTTCCTTGCTTTAGTTGGGTTATTTTATTTTATATATTATTTTTCCGTTTCAAAAAGAAATTGAAACAATATATCAAACTAATCAATGAGTGTGTATGTATCGAAACAAAGATTGATTTTAAAGATTCATAATTAAGGCTAATCGTGTGTACTTTTTCTAAGTAGTTAGCATAATTGCTTGCATTCCCCGGATTTGCTTCGACCGTGTTTTGGAAATAGAAAAGCCCCGTGATCGCTCTCCTCTACTTCCGACTCTTCTTCAACAGCTATAGAAGAAAGCAAATGATTGGCGTTCGTACATAGTGGACTCCTACCTTTGGAGACAAAAATATTATTAAGGTCCGCTTGGAGTTTCTAGCAGGGCAGTCTAGTGGGCGAAGAGAAAAAAATGGGCCTTAAAATTGAAAATAGACAAATCGTTAGATAAATTGATTTTTTTTCTCTCTCTATATATACCATATATTCTAGAAATTTTGTGCCTCCTAGAGACATAGGTCCTGGGCGACCGTCCGAGTTGTCCACCGTCTGGACCGGGCCTGGTTTCTAGTAATCTTTTTTGGAGAATCATTCTTGGAACTCAATGAGAGCACATAATTGTTGGTGATCTGGTTAGGAGAAAGAAAAAGGGCTCCATCGTTGACTATTCTATTGGGTTTTCATGTTGAACCCATAAATTAAGTGAGGGATTCGATCAGTAGATAGCATCGTCAAAACGCCAATATCTTATTTTGAAAAACTGTAAAACCCTCAAGGGCTGCCATTTGTTATCATAAACAATCTTTTCTTTTGTATCACGTAGACTTTTTAAACCATTAGAAGATTAAATATAAAAAAGTAGAGTTTATTACTTTATTTAACTTATTAAAGCACTTCTATCTTATTATTAAAACAAATGTATTTTTGTTTTTTTATTATATAAAATTGGTCCAAAGAGAGTTACCGAAGTCGTAGGTCAAACTTATGGTGTGCATAATTAATTCTACGAAACTCAATTTTATGTGATGTTGGAGGCTACCATGTATTTTTTTACCAAGAACTGAATTTTACTCTTCCTAGACTAAAACTTACCACCTTTACGAGTGGGTATAGAAAGTAACAAATCAAAAATATTAACATGTAAAATTAATATTAAATCAACAAAAAATCGTTAGAATGATATCTTTATATCTCTGTAAAAGTAAGAGAGTGAACTATAACAATATAATCTAATAAGAATTAAAAGATGGGTTGAAGGATGAGAAAAAGATCTCGAACAGAACACTACAATCAAATAGAAGTTAAAATAATACGAAGTATCTTAAAAGTAATGTAATAAAGCAATTTATTTGAGAAAATTACAATTTTAACAACTTTTAAAATGATTTTTCAATTTTAGACAAAAAGTAACTAAATATAACAAATAGCCATCAAAATCATCACCTACCTTCTTACCTGCAATTTTGCAATTTCAACAGGTGAGATGCAATATCAGCCTATTTCGGCCCATTGTTTTCAGCCCACTAAAATTTAGATATAAAAAGCCAAAATTCAAAATTTTAAACGTTGAAATCAAGATGGCTTAGTGTGACCAACAATTTCCTCCTCCCTTATCTAAGATTTTGTGATTTTTCCCCAATAAAAGTTTAACATTTTGATTATGATTCATGACATTTTAACTACGAAT
Organism: Lactuca serriola; assembly: GCF_051521515.1. Taxonomy (NCBI): domain Eukaryota; kingdom Viridiplantae; phylum Streptophyta; class Magnoliopsida; order Asterales; family Asteraceae; genus Lactuca; species Lactuca serriola. The sequence continues at coordinate 228,068,280 of NC_136412.1, forward strand.
TCTGACATTTTGACTACGGTAATGTCTATTTTGACTACAATTTATATAAAATGTAACGTGCGAGTTCTATTAACCAAAATTTCAATGTTATTTAGTTAAATTTGAACTAAAAAGTATGAGGTCAATGAATATTCCATTATAGCTTGCACTGCTAGGAAGTGGGAGAACGTTGGTTATCAACCAAGATATGCTATGGTTTTCATTAAGAACTACAATGTAAGATTTTCGTCAAATTTAATTTCATTGAATTTTTATATTCAGTGAAAAAACTAGTTCGCTAGATAAATCATATATTATATTAGTTAGCTTTCCAACGTCTTGAAATGGAATATGTTATATACATAGGTGATGATGGTAACGTTACATAGTTGATGATGGTAACGTTAGTCACTTGATCATTATTCAAGATGTTGGAAGAAACCTTATACATGTGTATTTGGTTGTAGTTGATATCAACAACTCGGTAGGTACTTTTATCTATGTTAGTGTATGTTGGAAAATTTAGTATAAATATTTATATTTTTACTAACTTTGGACATGTATAAATATATACATATGTTGTGTGTGTGTGTGTGTGTGTATATATATATATATAACTCTAAATGGGTTTGTGTTCTCCTCCATGATATATATATATATATATATATATATATATATATATATATATATATATATATATAACTCTAAATGGGTTTGTGTTCTCCTCCGTGAGAACTTCTAAACGATATATTATATGTCCAAAATGGAGTATATGTGAATGAGATATCGATACTCAAAGATGGGTATTTGAGAATAAATTTAGTAAAAGAGATGAATGTGGGAATAAGTCTCACACTGGTAGAAAGACCAAACTAAACAAGGTTTATAAGCTTGAATGCATCAAAGACTTACAAGATTGTGTCTATTGTTTTACTACAATCCTACCCGCGCACAGGGGGGAGGGGTGCAAATCTTGGATTTCGTAGACCAAAAACACTGAACTTGTCAATTGCGTATTCAACTATAAAAGGAGACATCTAACATCTCATTCAACACACGAATGAAAATACTCTTCTTCTTTCGCATTGTCTGTACACCTGCTTCCGACGACTCTTTCAGGCAAGTGGAAGTATCCAGATGGCGAATCTGTTTAAGGAATCGAGTCCAACTCGAGCCTCAACCACCAAGCTTGATACTAATCTTTTTCTTACAGGAATATTTCAAGAAGAAAACGAAGTCCTTGCACTAACAATGTACACCTCGGTATCATAGTATTGTTCATAGGTTCCTCAACATCTAGTTCTGTAGTTCAACTAAAATGTTGATGATTGTGTAATGGTGGCCAGAAAGCTGGTGACGAGAGTTGTGACCGGGAATGGGGGGTTGGTTGAAATAGGATCAATGGAGGATGGAGGATGGATTAGGTTATATATATATATATATATATATATATATATATATATATATATATATATATATAATAATAATAATAATAATAATAATAATAAAAGAGAAATTAAATATCCTCCTACATTTTATTCCTACATATCATCCTACCAATTAAATTGTGACATGTGTAACATTTAATGCCCATTTAATGAAATTTAAAAATATTTTTGGATACTAATATGACACATGTTATTATTTAAATGGGTAGAAGGATTTGTAGAAACAAAATGTAGGAGGATATTTAATTTCTCATAATAAAATATATAAATCAAGTGCAAAATAGTATCTTTACAAGGTTTAACTAATGTAAATTAACAACTATTAAATAGAGTGGTGACAAACCCTACTTAAATGACAGCATTTTCAATTTTGAAACCATAGAGATTATAACCACATAAATAAGGAAATTTATAGCTTTCTCTATAAAAGATTATTAAATACTAGTTGTGAAACCCGTATATTATACGGGTTGATTAAAACAAAATGTTAAATAGAAACGATTAAATGAGAAGTTTATTTAAATTCGAAATTTGAAATAAATAAAAATTATGAGAAAAAACATGCAAAAAATAAATAAATTAAAATTATTGTTTACTTATCAGACCCGTATACTTAACAGATTAATTATAACAAAATGTTAAAAACAAAGGTTTAAACTGTAAATTTATTTGAAATTGAAATTGAAATTTAAAATTTAAAATTTGAAATTAATATCACTATAGTAAGTTTAATTTATGGAAACTAATTAATAATATATTAGAAATGGAAAATGAAATAAATGACAAGTGGAAAATAAATATATCTTTAAATTATGACAAAATGATATGTGACAAATTGAATGAGAGAAGGATATGTGGCAAAATCATTCTTATTTACTAGGGTAGATATAATCGGAGTAAATTACTAAAGTGGTCCATGTGATCGGGTCAAAGTCGTACATTTGGTCTAACCTTTGCGAAGTTTTAAAAATACAACTTTGATCATTCGCTCATACAAAAAGACTATTATGTTATTGTTATTTTTAATATCTTTTTGATTTTTTTCTTTTACTTATTTATTATCTAAATAGTCCGGAACTATTTTTTAATATAAAAACTAGGTGTAAGCCCCATATATTACATGATTTTATTTAAAAAAAGTAAATATGAAATTTTAACAATTTGAAAATTTTGAGTTTATAAGAAAAAATGAGAAAAAATTTGAATTATTAAAATTAATGAGGCTTAATGTATTGAATACATTATATATAAACCATTTCTAATAAATACCTTACATATATATTACATTACATATTAATGTGGAATTTTAATTTAATAAAATGAAAAATACAATTAAATGACAAGTTGAAAATAAAAAATTTAAAATTTTTAAAAAATATCTTGTGTTATATATATATATATATATATATATATATATATATATATATATATATATGTTACACACCATAACCACTAGTGAATTCCATTTACACAGTGTGATTGATTTTGGAATGGGTAAATAGTGACATGAACCACTCACTTTCTTCTTTTTTAGACTGAAGAATTTCCTCGTCTGCCCCAGCACACCCAATATTGCACTCTTGGTTATCTAACTTTGGCAACCGTCTATTAGACCTAAAGCAAAGTTTTTCGATTTTTTTTCAGGTTTTGCATATTGATCGACAACAATTTCTTTAAAAGAAAGTTTTAATTAAACAAATTCTTTCAAACTCTTCAACCTTCGGAAGTTCTATTATCTCTTTCTTTCTGCATCTGCTATGAAATTATGATTGAGTCGCCCAAAAAGGATATAGAATTTATAGTACAGGACTGAGGATCTCCTATTCTCATCAGAAGAACTTTTCATGGTCTAAGACGCGTTGACATCGACCTTGTCTGATTTTTCTGATGGATCATATGAGAAGACGATAATGGCGTCAACAAACATGTTTTTAATGAAACCACACAATACTTAGGTCTTAGGTTAATGGAGGTTTCTTAAGGCTTGAACATACATGTGTTTGCATGAGTAAAATAACGGTCATTCTTAATTATAAACTAATGAAGATCCCATGCTCCGCATGGGTTAAAACGACTTTTGTCTTTGCTTAATAGACATTTTACATATTTGTTATCATTGTACTCAATCCCATGCTCTATAGCCACACCCACCCTCTGAATCCTTTACCATATTCCCTCCGAGATCAGAAACAGTAAACCTGAAGAAGAGTTCAAAAAAAAGTTTACCAAGCTAGAAACTAGTGGAAGCATTTATCAACTTTACAGTAAAACATATACTACATATAAGGGACAAATGCGTAAATTCAATACATAATTACCATGAACAAAATTCACATTGTTGTAATTTTTGTAGAGCATGAAGTAAATGAAACATGATATTGAGGATGCTACTTTTGGCATGTAAAATACATGCATATGATAGTACAGGAGAGTAAAGGGATGAAGTAGCGGAGGTAGAGAAAGAGGGGAAGGGAGAGCTTGCTATTCATTTGTAAATGTCACAATAATCTTGAGTTAATGGAAGGGACAACACCACCAAAAGACTGAAGTTCACCAAAATTGCATCAGGGGCAAAATGGACAAGATGTTGACCAAAAATAAATGCTTTCATATATCAATCCATCAATAGAATGTTATAGGTATCTCTTAAAAACTAACAAAAGAATGATAGAAACAACAACAACAACCACCAAATAACCCAAAAACTAAACAATAGGACACCGAGGGCAAAATGGTCAACACATGAAAGGTTGCAATAAATTTAAACATCAATTGAATTAAATGATATGGACCAGCCATACACACACAATGACACAAACATCATGCTTCTATGGTTATTGCAAAATAGAGATTAACCATTTGACCAAAAAAATAAGAATATTTTTATCTTTAGAAAGTTATTTATAAGCACTGAATGTTCTAGATCTGTAAAAATATATAACCTCTTGGAATAAACTCAATCCTTAAATCTAAAAAATATTACGAATAATGGAAAAGATAAATTCAAGTTATAAAAAAGATCTAATTAATTATGGTATGTTATCTAATAAAGTTATGGTCTGTAATCTAACTTAGTTAATAATATCGTTATCATACTAATTATCATTGACTAAAAGATTTTAAGTTCAAGTCCTTTTCGCAAAATTCGATTCTAATTTTCATAACTCTTACATCAATAGATTTTGAAAGGGTTAAAAAAATAGCAATATACTTTGTTCCGTTTGTTGATTGAAGCATCATACTTTTGTTTTTTAACTACGCCGTTATATTAAATTATTTACAAAAATGATTATTTCCACTTTTTTATGGATGGAAGGCAAGCCACATTAGATGCCTACAAATTTAAATATGCAATTATTTTTGTAGAAAAAAAATAATTCAAATTAAAAAAAATTAGACATTCTATTATTAAGATGCAAGCAATGATATAAATGAAATAGGAAATCCAAAAATGACAGTGACAATACCTGCTTATAAGAATCCCCAGTCAAAACACCCACATGTGGTTAAAGACGACACCCTTCTTTGTTATGTTCTATCAACTGCAAATATTATATTGAATAATATAATTATACTCTACATTAAAATAATGGAGGTATGAATGACCCAAATATTACAATAATAAAACTGCATCTCTTAACTCATCCTATGAACGGCACAAATAATACAATAATGAAATAACGTTTATAGCCACAATAAGGACTTTGGATCAACCCCTCATGAAGACTACAACTAATGAGATAGTAAATCATTGGGTTAATGTCACAAAAACCTTCAAGTTTTTAGGGTTTTGACGGTTTTGTCCAAAGTGGAAATTTATGTTCGTTTTTACCTAAACATTTTCGAAAAAATGTTCGGTTTTACCCTTTTAATTACCGGTGATAACAGGTTTTCTAGGGTACCATTATATTAAATTCGCAAAAAAACCTTTAAGTTTACCCTTTTTTTGCGTTCTCACCCTTAAGTTTATAATTTTTTTTTACACTTTTACCCTAACTATAATTTTTTTTCATAATATACATATTCATGCAGAAAAATCGTATTTATATATGAAAAAATATTTAATTAAATATTGTATTTATATTTTTTTAAAGTTATATATATATATATATATATATATATATATATATATTTGTTTGTTTGTGTGTGTTTCTATTTTTGCATGGTTATACCATATAAAAAGATAAATAATATTTTTAGAATTATGAATATGTGTTTTATAGATATAGTTTTTAAAAGTATAAATACATATTTTTACATTTTTATATATTAATATGTATCTATAGTTCTAAAAGTATATTTATACTTTAAAAAAAACATATATCAAAATACATATTTACACTTGTAAAAATATATGTATATACTTATATAAACATGTTTATGAATGAACAAGTTTTTTTTATTGATACATATATTTTTAAATACATAAAAATACGTATTTGTAGTTCTAAAAACATATTAATTTGTTTTTTACATCTTAAATGGTTTATCCAAGAAAAAAAACCCATACACACACACACACACACACACACATATATATATATATATATATATATATATATATATATATATATATATATATATATATATATATAAAGAATTAACATTAAAAAATGTAAATACAATATTTAATTAAATTTTTTTCATTTATAAATATAATTTTTCTGCTTGAATACGTATAATATGAAAAAAAAAATATATAGGGTAAAAGTGTTAAAAAATTGTAAACTTAAGGGTAAAAACGTAAAAAAAAAAAAAAAAAAAAAAAAAAAAAAAAAAAAAAAAAACTATAAACTTAAGGGTTTTTTTGCGAAGTTAATATAATGGTAACATGTTATCACCGGTAAAATGGTAAAACCGAACATTTTTTGGAAAATGTTAGGGTAAAAATGGACATAAAATTCAACTTTGGGCAAAACCGATAAACCCTGAAAACTTACGGTTTTTATGACATTAGCCCTAAATAATTTTAACAAATAAAATTTCATTTCACAAACATGTTTCGGAATGCTTCCACTTAGTAGCACCCATACTGCTATTACCACTTACTTTTTACATACAAAATAGAGCTCTTTTTGGTTTAGGCATTCCATCAAATGGGTGGCAGGCAAGCTGGAAGTGGCTTAACCCCTTTAGCTATATGAACTATAGTTTCTTGATATGAAGGAATTATACTATCTACATTTTATTGCTAAGAACAATATGTAAAATCCATGTTTTGGTCAAAGATCTTCTTATTCAGATCAGTTGGCATCTTGTAAAAGCAAACTCCTATCTTGCTGCAAAATAAAAATAAAAATCATAACGATTTGGAAATCAAAATCAGTACAAAACTTACTAGAAGGTACTTCAGATTGAACAATAGCAACCTTACACAAATAATTCAATTTCGTTTCTCCCGATTTCTCTTCATCCTTCGTTTTCTGTTAATAAAAAGCGCATACTTTATAAACCAAATACTAAAATCAAACAGATTCATAACAAACCCTATCCAAACACACCTTAGCAGATTTAAGGGGAATTAGTTATCCTTGTAGATCCGATCGCCTCCCCTTTTATGTCGTCCCATGTTCCTTAAAATATTAGAAATGGAAAAAAAGAAGGAAATCAACATGGGAACGCATGAGAAGCCCAATTCTCAACTAGAATTCAACCGGCGACATTGGTACTGGGTAACTGTGACAAATAGAAAGACCACATATGTAACCCACCCAAACCACCAAATGACCACGTATCCGATCAATCGATGATGGAAGTAGCCGAGAACCAATGCAATCTTTGAATATGGTCGTCGTCGGGGTCTCCATCTCCATCTAGAAATCAAAATCTTAGGGCAAAAATTATAGTAGTTGATAGCAATTTTATCAAACAGTTTGTGATCCTTAGAAATGAAATTAGTTTTTTTTTTTTCACTCATTTAAGAATAGATTGACCACCATTTGTTTAGATTTTTTAACAAAGAAACATTAAAACCAGAACCGATAAACCATTATGAAAATGATAACTAAAAAGAAGATTTTACAAGAAAGGGAAAGAAACCAACAAATCGGTGTGAAGAAAAATTAATAAATTGATCATACCTGAACATATTTGGCCGATAAAAGTTTCACCATCTTTGTCGATACAGCATCTTCCCCGATTTAGGTTTGGACCTCTATAGCCCGTATTTGATCTCCACCTGTTGTGACCTCTTCTAAATCGATTGAATCAATCCTAAAAGAAATTGGCAAAGCTCAGTTAAACTTGATTTCTTGGTCAAAAGAGAAAAAAAAGGAGAAACAACCGAGGAGTATCCATATCACCGATGTTGTCGACCTCATCATCGGAAACATCGATTTCGTCGCCGGTAAAATACTCACTGATGGTTTGTATGGTGTGTTGGTGATTAGGGATGTTATTCGGGTCGGAACCGAACCAAACCGACCCGAATAAACCAAAAACCGAATAAGGGTAATTGTATGAACCGAAAACCGAACCAAATAAGCAATACGGGTTCGGTTCGGTTCGGGAATTATTCGGTTCGGTTCCGACTCGAATAACCCAAATAACATGTACAAGAGGAGTCGAATAACCCGAGTAACCCGAATATTTTGTATTACTTTTGTAGCTTATGATTTCATAACAAATCTTTTAAAGAAACAAATTAAACACTAAAAATCAAACATCCAAAACACCCAAAAATCTATCTATAAGTATATAACCCGAATAACTTCATCAATAAGGAATGAAAAAAGTAAAAGAACGTATATGGTTGTTTTCATTAAATTCTCTTATTAAAGGTCAAAGTCCCAATTACTTGGACTTATACAAAAAAAAATTAACTGTTAACATAGCACATTCAAATTTCAATTGATAACATACATAATAACACATTTAAAGATTGAGTAGTAGATTAACACATCCAATTTTCAATGAGTAACATACATAATAACACATTGAAAGATTGAGTAGTAGATTAAGATACAAATTCTTACTTGTGTTTCTTGATTTGGAACCCAATTTTCCATGAATTGAATAGAGTAGAAACTAGAAAACAAGATGAGGAGATGATTCACAGAAGTTTGAAGTATGGAAGTCGATCAAAAACTAATGTTGATCAAAGACTAATGTCGCGAGGAGCAATTGTCGATCAAAAAAAATTGTCGGAAGGAGCAATTCGCAATCAGCAACTATCGATCAAACAAAATTATCGCAATCATCAATATGGAAGTAGTCGACTCGATTTGGTTTAATAGGATATTCGATTTGGTGTATTTAGTGGGTAACGATCTTCGATTTGGTTTTTTTGGGATCGATTGTGATGATCACATAACCGAATACGTAAATTGTAACATCCGGATTTCCCAGGTACATTGTTTATTTTTTATTTTGGAGGGACTCGGCGAGTTGATGCTTAGACTCGCCGAGTAGAGTCGCGAATTCCATCCGGGTTAATGACCGGACTCGGCGAGTCCGCGAAGTTTAATGAAGCCCTAATTCCCGGGGATTGAGACCTATTTAAAGCGGCTTGTAGCCACTAATTGCGGCTATCAGACCCCTGAGTGAAACCCTAAGCGATCTAGAGTGTTTGTGAGGAAGAAGAGACCATTTTTGATCCTTGTGTGGGTGTTTTTGCAAGAAGAAGGTAACCAAGGCAAGAGGGAGCTGGAGAGGGTGCTATTCTGTGGATTTCAGAGCCTAAGGACTTCATATTGAGGTATATATTCGATCCTTCTTCAGTATTGGGTGTTAATCCTTGAGAGTTAGGGTTTCTAGCCCATTTAGAGTGTGAATGATGGTGCAATTGGTCCCTTCTTGTGTTAAGGCTTCGAATCTGGATCCAAAGAGGTCCAAAGACCTTAACTCCTTGATCTTTATGGGGTGACATTGGGTAATATGAGCTTAGGTGACATATTGAGGCCATTTCTTCAAAAAGAGTCGTTGGGTCTTTGCATGTGCATCAAGATCCATACTTTACGTGTTTATGTTGCTTAAGGAGGCCAGATCTATGAGTAGAGGAACAGATCTGACCTCAGGAGGTCATTTGAGCTTGATCATGGCATGAACTCGCCGAGTCCAAAGAATAGACTCGACGATAGGGCTAGGGTTTTCCCATAGTTCACTCAGTGAGTAGCTTGCCAAGTTGGGGGAATGACTCGATGAGTCAGAGGGAAAGAGAGGACTAGAGTTCAAGGCGGAACTCGCTGAGTTCTTAATGGGACTCGGCGAGCTGAGTCGGGGTGGCCCCGTGATTCATGCCAGGTGTAAACCGTCGAGCAGAGGAAAGACTCTACGTGTCATGCGAGACTAGAGGGATAGTGGACACGCGTAGACTCATCGAGTCGCCCAAGTGCACTCAGCGAGTCGAGTCAAAGTTTGATCGTTGACTTTGTTGACTTTGAGGGTTTGGTCAACAATGGAGTCTTTGTGTCAAGAGAATGGTAAAATGGTCTTTTACCCTTCTGAGGGTGCCAAGAGAGGGTTGAGTATAGTCTCGAGAGTTATATTTATGAGAGTATTTACTTTATGTTATTAGGCGGAGGCTAGACCATATATTTCTACCGAGTCAGAGATTTACCGAGACATCTGAGGTGAGTCTTCTCACTATACTTTACTTAGAGTGGTAATAGAGTTATGTGACAGAGTTATTGTATGCTATCTATGCGATGTGTGGCGCTGCATTATTTCTATGTGATTTATGTTGTGTGTATATCAGAGTTAGGACCGGAAGGTCCACAGATCTAGGACTAGAGGGTCCACAGAGTTAGGCTTAGAGTTATGTGCCAGTGTATTTGTATGCTATTTATTTTATGGGATTTATTGTGGTATGTGATATGCATGATTCAGATTTATCAGAGTTAGGACCTTTGGGTCCATCGAGTTAGGGCCAGAGAGTCCGCAGAGAGTTGGGACTTGAGGGTCCTACTGAGACACACTGACTAGAGGGTCAACAGAGTTATAACCTTGAGTGGCTAATATGTGTTAGAGTGGTATTTTGGGGAACTCACTAAGCTTCGTGCTTACAGTGTTTTGTGTTATATGTTTCAGGTTTTCTCAAGATCACGGGACGGCACCGGCTCGATTGTACACACCAGAAGAAGCGTTGGTTTTGAGGATCCTGGCCTATCAATTAGTTGAACAAAAGAGTCAGGTTTTGTAATTTAAACAAAAAGGGAGAATTTTATGTAAAGTGTTAAAGAGATAAACAATTTTAAACGGAAAATTTGTTTTAAAAATTTCGGTGTTACATAAATTGTGCAAGGGAAAAAAACGACTCTTCATATTCGATTCGGTTCTTTGGACCGAATAAGCCCTTATTCGGGTAACCCGGACCGAATAAGCCTTATATGTATACCCGAAAACTGAATCGAATTGCTTATTCGGGTCTAATTCGGTTCGGTTCGGGTTTTTGGGCCAAATTTTCATCCCTACTGGTGATAATCAAAAATATCTGGCGTAAATCGATGGTTCCAGTGGCGTGGTGGTCATAATCGCCGGAGAGAACGAAATCGCCTGTAAGGTGGAACACGTAGAAGAAAAAGAAGTTATGGGAAGCAGTAAATCTATAGGCAATGGGGGTGGAATCAGCGAAATTACATACCCGAGTCATGATTCGAGTTCTAATTTATGATTGTTATTTTTTCTGTTCCTGGTCTTCAGTGTATCCCTCTAGAAGGCAAGCGAAATACAAACGAAGCTTCCATAAGTCATCAACATAGGAGAAAGTGTAGATAGGGCACATGGAACTACCCCAAACGACTTTGTTTAACTTAGGGGGGAGTCTTGAAGAGCGGGTGAAGTGAAGAAGTCGAGAGCAAACGAATAGAGAATGTTCGACTGCTGTGTATTAGCTAAACGGATGAGGTGGTGGAGCGGTGACTATGGTAGAGTAAATTAACCCTTATGAACAGTAACCCTGGTCAGATACTGTTCATAAGGGAACTCAAAATTAATATGTATATAAAATTATTAAAAACTATAAATGAGTAATATAAAAAAAATTAAAAATTAAAAATATGTGTAAAGGGCAAGATTGTCTTTTATATGGACCATAGACTAAAATCACAAGATTAATTTGGAAAATATAATCTGTCAGTTTTTCAAAGGTTAAACTAAATATGTGATTATGTGATTCTAAACGAACCAACTCAAATTATTATACCAAGAACTTGAGAAATTCAAAAAATGCGATTTAGGCGCACATCATTTGGTGGCCCAAACACAATTTCAAAGAAATAAAATGTAAAAACTTTTCTCAACACAAAACGATTTGAAGCTTGTTCCGTTTCTCTTGGTCGGATTAATCCCCACCCCTCGGCCTATTGGATTTCACCTAGTGACGTGTCTCCGCTCTTAACTCTCAAGTGAGTTTAACCTAATTTTTTTAAATACCTAATTGCTTGTCTACCCTAATAAATGAAAATGACTTTGCTACATGTCATTTTTTCATAAAATTAGCCACATGTCATTTTGTCATAATTTGAGATATATTTATTTTCCATTTGTCATTACTTTAATTTCATTTTCAATATATAATTAATTTAGTTTCCATAAATTAAACCTACCATAATGACTATTAATTTCAAATAAATTTACAGTTTAAACCTTTATGCTTAACATTTTGTTATCATTAACCCGTTTAGTACATACTAAACACATAATTTTAATTTATTTATTTTTTGCATGTTTTTTTCTCATAATTTTCACTTATTTCAGTTTCAAATTCAAATAAAATTTCTATTTAATCGTTCGTACTTAACATTTTGTTTTAATCAACTCGTATAATATACGGGTCTCACAACTAGTTGTCTAATATATGCTAATTACTTAGGGACGCCATTGCACATAGCCCCCACGTTTCTAGCCTTCTATTTACCATCTCCTTACGATTTTGGGGCTGCCGCAAAAATAGAGAGGTTGGCGTAGAAAATTAAAACGGATACCAAATAACAAATTAAAATATAAAACATTATAGAGTCATCTTAATCCAAAACAAACCCATATATATTACTAACTAGGTATGAACCCGTGTATTACACGGGTTGATTAAAAAAATATATCAAAGTTTAAATATTAAGAATTTTTTAAAATAAAATTTCAAAATAAATAGACATATTCAACTAATGAATAAATAGAATTACTATTAAGAAGATCATCCATAATATCAATGATTGTTTTGTCATATTCATTAAATTTATTATTATATTCCAATGTATTTTAATATATCATATAGTATATTTTTTAAGATTCTTTATATTTATTATCACATTAAATATATTTAATACTTTACATATATAAATTTATTATTATGTGTCATATTAATTGATTTAATTCAAAAAACCATAAAACGACATGTGGATTTAAATTTAATCAAAAAATTTACAAAATTACATATGGCAAATTTAATGAAAATATGACATTTAGCAAAATTATCTTCATTTAGATAATCCCAACAAATCCTATCACCAATATATCATAACATAAACATTCTTAGACTCTTTCTTAATCATAATCTGATAATCGTTGTCTATCAAGCTTTTATAAAAGTCGTAAGAAAATAAAATCTCAAAAAGTCAAAAACTAATTAAGATTCCTTACCGCCTGAGAAGTCCGCCGGTCACCGCCGCTCCCCGTCGCCTTAGTGGCCACACCTGCCACTACTGAACGGTGTCTCCAGGTTTTGCGTCTCGAGCTATCTACTCTTTAATTATCTGATCGTTTTTTTACTTTCTGAAAATCTCATTTCTCATTCTCTTTCGCCCTGCTCTCTAACTTCTTTATGAAGTAAGGGTGTCCATAAACCATAAGACTATAACCCAATATGCTATGACTGATGTAGTAGATGTTATGCTATGTGCAAAATTTTCATATCATAATGTGCTACTGAATTTCAAGATCGATATTTATGATATAATTGTATTGTCTTTTAATTCGCCCCCAGTGGTGAGAATGCATCTCGCCCTACGCTGATCTTTATTATTTTGATGGTTTGGATAACATGCTATTAATATTGAATTTTATTATTTGGGAAAGCGCAGAATCATTCTACAATGTCAGATTATCTATGCGGAGAGTTGATTGACAGAATCTTTACAAGATTACCACTAAAATCCATCCTCCGATTTAGATCACTATCCAAATTCTTATGTTCGTATACTAGGTGTGAGACCCATGTATTACATGAGTTTATTTAAAAAAAATTAAATATAAAATTTTAACAATTTGAAAACTTTAAATTTATAAGAAAAATAAGAAATTTTTTGAATTATTAAAATTAATGAGACTTTAATGCATTAGATACATTACATATATAAACCATTTTCTAATAAATACCTTACATATATATTACCTTATATATTAAATGTGGATTTTAATTTAATAAAATCAAAAATACAATAAAATGACAAGTGGAAAATAGAAAATTTTAAAATTTCTAGAAAATACCATGTGTCCAAATGAATGAGAAGAGGACATGTGGCAAAGTCATTTTCATTTATTAGGGTAGATCGGTAGCCCTGGTTTCATCCACATGCACGCTTTTGCGATCCCCACAAAAACTTCTCATGATCAGACATCGAAAGTATCTGTTACATGGTGGAGATCGGGTTTGGTTTCGACCCAATTACTGAATGTTACAAGATTGTGAGTATACCCAATCCCATATGTGGAAGCATCATAGAAGATTCATCATTTGTTTACAACATCAAGACACGTGCATGGTGTACGATTGCTCCTCCTACTCATTTGTATACGAATGTGGCTTCAAAAGCGTGTTTTCTGAATGGAGCATTGCATTGGTTGGTCGAACCTTATAATGCTGAACTAACTGATGTACACAGTCATTATATACTGACATTTTGATTTAAGCACCCATATTTTTGGTATGATTGCGTTGCCAGAACCCGATATGAAAAAAAGACAACTAACAACTATCCAAGGTTCTCTAGCTGTGATTTCTAACATGCATCATGATGATACATGGATTTGGGTGAGGAGAGATAATGCTTCTTGGTTTGTGGTTTTTAGATCGGAAAGAAATAAAGTTCAAGGACGATTGAAGAGAGTTTTGCAATCAACAAGCAATGGTGATTTGTTGGTTAAAACTTGCTTGGGTGAGGCCCATGTTTATAATCCAAAGATGGGGGTGCAGTCAACAATAGTGAACTTTAATTCAGCTTCTCTCATATGTGACATGGAAATGTGTGTCGAAAATCTTGAATTGTTAGACTTGGCGACTACTTGCGAGGTCAACCAACTATCTTTTCATGGGGACAAAAAAGAGAAGCAAACGATGGAAAATCCGATAGTGGATGTATTAGATGATTAGTATTTGGATTTAGATATTTGTTTCACCATTTTCAATTTTTTAAACATGAAACGTTGAGTTACTTTTATCAGGTGTAAAATTACATGCATAGTACGTGTTACTAGGGGCGGACACAGGATTTCATAGTAGGGGTTGCACGGGAAGATCAGAGGTTGCACAATAGTAGAAAAAATAAAAATTTAAAAAAATTTTGAAAAATTTTCCACTGCAGCCGGAAAATTTAGGGGTTGTCAGTGCCACCTCGGAACCCCTTAAATCCGCCCCTGCGTGTTACTATTTTACCAAATTTAGAGTCCAACGCAAATTTATCCTATCAGTTGACTCCACTAATAGGATAAATTGGCGGACTCATTGGTTCTTATTCATGAAATGATGTATGGCATTGGAATCTACTGGTTCCAGGAAAACTAACATTCTTGAATCAGGTTCATTCACAGGAAGCTCCCTACCATGGTTAATCTTAAGAAACATGACATCGAGTCATCTGTGATCTGTAATTTATTCAAAGGGGCCCAGAAGTTTAGGACAACATCTTTGTTGGTTGCCCGATCAACAAGGATCTGTGCTATAACCCTCTTCAAGAATGTAATTTGATCACGAGTCGACATTTTTTATGTTCTTTTTTTTGTTTGTACCTCTAGGCCCCGGCATGGGCGGCCTTAGGTTCACTACAAGAAAATTCTTGAATAACTACGGAAAGGTTCTATGGAATAAAATTTTGTAGCGATTTTGCTATGAAATATGCTACGAAATGACTTTCCGTAGCTTTTTTGTTACAAAATTCACTACAAAATAAATTTCCGTAGCAAACCCTCATCTAGTTACAGGAATTGTTACGAAATCATAATACACAATTAGTCTGCTATTGAATTGGCTACGGAATATACATACGTAGCTATTTTGCTACGAAAATTACTACAAAACTAAATTTTGTAGCTATTATGTTACAAAATAATATTCAGTGGCTATTATGCTTGATTACGGAAATTAATTTCATAGCTATTTTGCTATGAAATTAAATTCTATAGCTATTCCGCTACAAAATTTTGTTACCGAACTTTATTCCGTAACTATTTTGCTACCGTGAAAAAATACATAATTATTTTGTTACGAAAATTACTATGGAACAAAATGTCGTAGCTACTTTGCTACAAAAATATTTTGGTTTTTTAGTAAAAAAAAAGGTTTAATGAATTTGTTTCTAAAAAAAGAATTAATTTGTTTTATTTTGGTTTGTTAGTAAAAAAAAAAAAAAAAGAATGGTTTAATGAATTGCACTTGAGCCATAAGATTTGTTTCAATGATTTATTAAAGGCAAATTAGTAAATCCACATAACCCAAATATACTTCCTCCCCAACCCCAAATTAGAGGTATCTCGTTCAAACACATCGCTGATCGCATCCCTCCCTGTCTCAACCTGCCGCCGACTTTGCTCAACCACCCATCACGTCGGTCGTTGCTGCTCAAACCATTCCGATTTCAAGAGGTATTTTTGCTGATGTGTTCTATCATGGTATTTTTGCATAGATTCTGTAGGAGGTCGTTGTTTGTTTGCTCATTGCTGTTCACGAAGATTCTATTTGAAGATTCTGAATGCCTTGAATGCCTTTCTGTGAAATTGGTTTCATTGATTCTATTCCTCTTCCATGAGTCTACTCTGGAATCAGTGATTCTGTCGAGGAAAATGCCTCTGCATTGTACGGAATGGTGATATCTTTGGAAATTAGAGATTCAAATTAACTGACTTCAATTCCAACAACATAAAACTTAAAGGTCTAATGGTTAAAACATGAACAACGGACCCAAAAAAAAACCCATTGGCACAAATGGGTTACTTCCTAAAGTCAAATGTGCATTAGCTTCATCTGATATCACTAATATTCCCAGCAACTACATATTTGAAAGATGCCAATTCTAATGCAACATGAAGCATAGAATTTGGTGGAACTAGAGTGAAACAATTGGGTAGTGATGTAATTGTAACCCCTTCTTCACCAAAGGCATATATGGTTCATAAAAAGACACATTATTTATCAATTTATTTAAAATTATATATATTTATTGAACCTTTCACTGTGGTCGAACAATCAAATCGGCTTTTTGTTCTCTTGTCATGGTCTTAATTGCTTTTGGTAGTGCCGAACATAAATGACCTAGTAAGTATAATATTTTTTTGAAGATATTTGGTTACATGAAAATAAACCAATTACATAATTATTTATTTACCATCTTTCAAGTAAAATTCAACACCCTCTTTTAGTGATTCAGTAATTGTTTTTGAAATTTACAGTTATAACTTTATTTCTTAACCAAAAGAGCAACATACTTGCATTGTTTTTTTACCAATAATAATGTTGCTATTATGGATTACATATAATTATCGGAGGGACAATATCTTTAAAGTCACTATTATGCAGGGACCATTTATGTAACTTTTATAAGCACATGGGTCATTTCTTTAAATTCTGTAAAAGGCATGGACAAATTTTTTTTATGAAACGCATGAACCATATCTCTTGTCTTCCAATTAACCAGGTACCATTTCTGCAATTATTGCACGACTTCCATAATGTGCCCCAAATTGTACATGAAGGTTATTGTAGTCACTCAAGTGTTTATCCCAAAGTTATATTGTTGCTTGATTAATATTGTCCAACTATAAAAGGGTGAAACAAAAGACGTAAATGCCCTTGTTATCCATAATCTTTTGTCCCAAAATTCATATCTTTTGACCGAGACTTGTGTCAATGGGACAAAAGTAGCAATTTTTTGTCCCGGGCAGAAAGGTGGGACAAAAGACCTAAATGCCCTTTTGATTCAATACAACATGAAAGTAGTGTTTGTAGTAACTAAACTATAAATGTTTGCTATCATTAACTAAAAGTAGATATTTACAGGTTTAATCTTCATTTTAGATTGTATATACAATTAATCATAGATTTCAGTTTTGATTTCTTGATTAATTATGTTATTTAATTATGATAGTTATGATTTCATTTTGATTACATTAGTTACATTGGGTAGTATAACTACAACGCCTATGTGATTGATTTAATACACCGAATGAAACAAAATCACTCTCTTCCTCTCTTATGCTTCTTCTTCTTCTTCCATCTTTTGCCGAAACGAAGGTATAATCTAGGCCAAGTGAGGGTTTGGGCAATCTAGAAGAATTGCTTTCTACTGTTGTGTCCTGTGAAACAAACAACCATATAGGGAAAAAAAATTTGAGGAAACTATGTCAAACACATGCCTCAGTAACAATTTAATGTTAGTTCTTTCGTACTGATCCTAGGGTTATATTTTTCCTAACAGTCTTATAACAAATCCTTTGTGCGAAACATGAGAAGGAAAAAAATTGTTTCCTGTTTCACCGTACTGTGCTTATAAAAGCAAAATTTTTTTCCTACATGTATTTAACTGTTTAAGTTTATTGCATCCATAATTTGTTACTATTTTCAGAAATTGTTTTCTAAAACATTTTTTTAGATTCTTACTTTTGTATTCACAACTTTTCAAAACTTGTTTTCTGGAAATAGACAATACTTAACAGTTTAGTTGTTACTGTAATCCAATCATCTTCAGTTTTATATTTGATTCCTCTTGTAGCATGACTACTGGTGAAATTTCCCAACCACCAAAGCCTAATGCTACTCCTAATGCTCAAGGAGCTCCAATGATGACCATGACAGTTAATCATGCTAAGAAACTTGAGAAGTTCTTTGGATTTGACTATAAAATGGTGGATGACAAAATTGTTATGTCCCAAGTCCAAGAACTATAAGTCCTCCTACATGACATGTATGCCGAGGGTACGGGTTTTAATGAGCCTTTTTATGTTGCTTCCATTATTGAGAAGCTACCCCCTAGTTGGGTTGATTTCAAGAATTACTTGGAGCATAAGAGAAAGGAGATGTCCATTGAGGACCTTATTGTTCGCCTTCGAATTGAAGAGGACAATAAGATAGCTCAAAATAGTAGTTATACCCTTACTTCTGAGAAAGCTAATGTGGTGGAGCATGGTCAAGTTTCTGGGAAGAACTAATCTGGAAAGGGAAAATCCCAAAAGAAAGGCAAGGGTTCAAACTTGGGAGCCAAAAGTGGAACTTTAATGAAAAAGTTTCAAGGAAACTGCCACAATTGTGACCAACGGGGTCATCGGGCTGCTAATTGAAAGGTTCCAAATAAGTCAAAGGAGTAAAATGTTGTGGAGAAGATAACCAAAGATGCATCTGACATCGATCTTGCAACGGTTATTTTTGAAGTTGATCTTGTGGAGTCCAATCCAAGGGAGTGATGGATTGATACGGGAGCTATCTGTCATGTTTGCTCGAATAGAGAATGGTTTAGAAACTTCAAGGTTGTGGATAATGGTGCAAGCTATTCATGGGAAACTAGGCCAC
Organism: Lactuca serriola; assembly: GCF_051521515.1. Taxonomy (NCBI): domain Eukaryota; kingdom Viridiplantae; phylum Streptophyta; class Magnoliopsida; order Asterales; family Asteraceae; genus Lactuca; species Lactuca serriola. Next base: position 228,087,417 of record NC_136412.1, read on the forward strand.
TTTTGATATCCAAGGTGTTGGAAAGATTGTGTTGAAGACGATGTCGGGAAGATAGCTGATGTTAAATGATGTGTTGTATGTACCCGAAATTCATAAGAATCTTGTGTCGGATTGGTTGTTGAACAAGCATAGTTTTCACTTGGTGTTTGAGTCAGATAAATTTGTATTAACCAAAAATGGTGTGTATATGGGTAAAGGGTATGTTGATAGGGGTATGTTCAAACTTTGTGTAATGACTCTTAAGCCAAGTGACAATGATAATGAAATGAACAACTCTTCAACTTACTTGCTTGAGTCTTCAAATATATGGCATGCTAGATTAGGACATGTTAATTTTAATACTTTTCGTAGTTTAATTAAACTCTATCACATACCACACTTTCACATTGACTCAAAATACAAATGCTACACTTGTGTGAATCAAAATTAAGACGACGATCTTTCAAGTCCATTCAAAGGACAACCCAACCACTTGGATTAATTCACACCGATGTGTGTAACATCAAATCAATTCCATCTAAGGCTGGAAATAAGCACTTTATGAATTTTATAGATAATTGCACTAAATTATGCTATGTCTATTTACTAAAAAGTAAAGATGAGGCTATAGAGAAGTTTAAAGTATATAAAAGTGAAGTTGAGAATCAATTTAACAAGAAAATAGAAATACTAAGAGGTGATCGTGGAGGTGAATATGTATCACCATTTGAGGAATTTTGTGCAAATCATGGTATAATCCATGAGTTAACTGTAATTATTTCCTTTTGGTTAACAGTTACAAAAACTAATTAAAAGCTATTAATCACAGATTTCGGTTTTGATTTGTTGATTAATTATCTTATTTAATTGTGACAGTTACGATTTCATTTTAATTGCATGAGTTACATTGGGTAATATAATTACAACGCCTATGTGACTGATTCGATACACCGAATGAAACGAAATCTTTCTCTTCCACTCTTACGCTTTTGCTCCTTCTTCCATCTTTTGCCGCAATCAATATATAATCCGGGCCAAGTGAGAGTTCGGACAATCTAGAAGAATTGCTTTAAACTGTTATATCATAGGAAACAAACACTCATATATGGAGAATTTGTTTTAAGAAAACTGTGTCAAACACAAGCCCCAGTAACAATTTACTGTTAGTTCTTTCGTACAGATCCTAAGGTTATATTTTTCCTAACATAAATTTGTCATTAATGTCATATTGACAACCCATTAGGCATGTAATTCTAATGGATTTTAGACCATTTCAAATAGCATTGCATGATGTCAAAAAAAACATGAGATATTTAAACACCTTTGTGGGAGAGAACTCTGATCATAGCTCATAGTAATATGTGCAATGTCTTATGCAACTCAAATCACTAACAAGATATTTTTTGTCCAAGAACAAAAAGTGGTCCTCCTTCCATATCTTATCATCAGTTCAACCAATCAAGTCATTTGAGCAGCTACACTTCACTACAAAGGATATGGCCCTATTGACTATGTAAGTTATGTCATCATTTTATCATCTTTGTGACATGATATTTACAAAAATCACTGCAATAGAAACATATTAGCATTAACCATTGATGATACAACATCACATGCAATGTTACCAGAGGTGTAAAACAAATAGAAAACAACAATAAACAACTAACAAAAAAAGGTCAGAAAGTTGCTATATACAATTATAATATCTCTACTGATATACAAAAGAGTGTTCAACTCTAACATGCTGCAGCAATTGGTGTCAAAATGTTCATATCAACCTCACACTCTTCCTCTTCATCATCATCATCATCATCAGCATCCCAAAGAAACCGAGCATAAGAAGCCATAACATAACTGCATCATCATCATCATCATCATTTAAAAAACATATCAAAATGAGTAAAAAACATCCAAAGGTAAACAAAGTTCTTTAAAATGTAATGCTAGAGTCTATTATTCATACCAGTCATCAGGGGAAGCTTGAACAGCTTGATCAAAATAACTTTGTGCACGACGGGCATCCTTATGTGTCTCCCAGATCAAATCAGCATACATAGAGAAAACATTTCCATCGCTAGGGTTTGCTAGTATTGCTCTGCTGTAGTACTCTTCTGCCTTGGGATAATCACATCTAGCCTATTTGAAAGAATAGATGAAACTTATCAATGATACGTACGTGTATGCACAGAAACAAAGATTGATTTTAAAGATTCATAAGTAAGATTTCTCATGAGTACCTCTTTCAAGTATTTAGCGTAATTACTAAGAAGCATTGCGTTCCCAGGGTTTGCTTCGATCATGTTTTGATAATAAAAATCCGTACTATCATTCTCATTATGATTCCCGTGACCACCACGGCCGGAGATCTTCCCTTCACCACCGCCGCCCCCTATAACACCAAATCCATGTCCGTTCTCATACAATCCAGAAGTTGAAAACATAAGAACACCATCATCGCTTTCCTCTCCTTCCGAGTCTTCTGAAACCGCTAAAGAAGAAAGCTTACAGAGTGGACTCATACCATTGGTGACAAAACTACCATTCAAATCTGCCTCCGATGAAGCTCTAGCAATCTTCTTGGGAGAATCATTCTTGGGATTTAACGAGTATAGTGAAATTGTTGGTGATCTGGGGTTACGGCGAATGAACAGGTGCTCCAACGTTGACGATTCTTTTGGGTTTTCATGTCGAAACCATGAATTAAGAGCGGGATTCGAGGAGCTACGGAGTAGCATCTTCCAAACCGTAAAACCTGAAAAGAATCCACGACCGATTGTATGAATGAAGCGAAAGGGATTTGGAAGATTTTATAAGGGCAAAGGGCGTGGCGCGTAGTAGATCATGACCGTTGCTACACGGCTGCTATTTTTTATAAACCTTTTGTGAAGATGGTTATAACATTAGGGGAAATAAAAACCTTTAATTTTTTTTTAAAAACATATGGTTTTAATTTGACATTACTTTTTGTGCATTCAAAACAAGTTCTTTTTTTCTGCTTTTGCTTTGTTACTTCGGCCAAAAATTCATTTTAAAATATAATTGGATGACCTTAAAATCGATTGATATACTCAAGATCGGGTTTTACAGATTTCGGCACACACAGTTGAGGAACTACCTTCCTGTCTGAGTGGGTCGAAGGCACCAATGTCGGTCCACTAGTAGTTGTTGTAGTAAGAGATGATTGTCTTTGTGATAATTGTCTAGCTTGCAACTATCTGATATTTTTTATGTTCTTATTTGTTACGATATTATGTGGTAGTAGTAGGGGTGAAATAGACTCAATATCCGGTTGAAATAGACTGAAGGGAAGGCCAACACCCAGATATGCTAGACAATCTGGCTGAAATAGACTAAAGGGGGGGAGGGGGGGAGCACGCAGTTATGCTCGGTAGTATGCAGTTGAAATAGACTGAAGGGGAGGCCAGCACCCATATATGTTTGGCGGTATCCGGTTGAAATAGTCGAAGGGGAGGCCAGCACCCAGATATGTTTGGCAATGTATTTGTTATATGGTATATGGTATGTTGGGGGAAACTCACTAAGCTTTGTGGTTACGGTTTTCAGTTTTTGTTTCAAGTACCTCTTCTTCGAAAGGAAAGGAGTCGGCATGTAGCGCATCACACCATGGTTTCCACACATGAGATCTTCGGGAGTCATACTCTGATGTTGTTTTTCTATAACCTGTTTTGATTAGTGACATATTGGTTTTTGACATGGGATGATATTATGAATGTTTTGAACTATTAGTTTTATAATTACTTAATTAAAAATGAAATGTTTAGCCTTAGATTTTGGGATTTTACAAGTTGGTATCAAAGCCTTGGTTTGAGGGATCCAGACACACCTTTGGGGGTGTCTGGACTCAAATCGAGGGTTTAAGAGATTTTTTTTAAGATAAATAATTTTTCTAAAATTTAAATAAGGGTGAAGAACAAGGTGTGTGATGCATGGAATCGGCCGAGCTCAATTAAGTTTTCCCAAGATACCATATATTTTATGTTATGATATGAAGTATGAAAATGTGAAGTGCATGCTAGATTAGGGCTAAGGATCTAGTAAGGATGCCTTGTATGCCTACGGTATGTGCTTGTTGAACTGTATGCTAGATTAGGGTTAAGGATCTAGGAAGGATGCCTTGTATGCCTTATGTGCTTATGGAACTACATGCTAATACTGATTAGTCAGTGATATGATGGCCTGATTCGGATATGCTTGGTTTTGTTTACTCAATGCCCGAATACTACTTGCTTTGTGCTTTTAGGATTTCTAGCTACCTTTAACTAACTAGTAAACGAATATGTTAAGTTACATATTATGAGGACTAAATAATTTCAGAATGTTAGATTTAGCCTTATTTCATAGCTCTTGTTTGAGTCTAACTATTTTAAGGAGAGAACTCTCATTCGAAGAATTATCTGGCCTTAGTAATATGTAATGGTATTCACGAGCTAGTTAGGGAGAGATAGTAAAGACTTCTTGTGCAGTTGATAGTGGAGAGTGGGTTGGAGATTACCCTAAGGAAAGCCTAGGATGAGATTAGTGACAGTATTTATTTGATTAAGGATTGTATAAATGGATAGGAGGCGACTTTGGTAAACCACGGAAAACAAATGGAAAGTACGGATAGATGTGGAAGGTAGTATGGGACCGTACTACTGAAAGCAGAGGATTCGTACTTGACTCTTGGGGAGCTGCAAGGAACCACGAGTGATAGAGTGTAAGATCTATTGATGTTATGTATGACCCTAATGGTTGTGTGTTTTGTTTCAGAATGGTGGTGACACGTCACAGAGCAGGAGGTTCAGGGTCTGGGTCAGGTTCAGGTACAAGTTCCGAGCTGATTGATGATGGATTGCATGCGCTTATTGCATCCGAGATTACGAGAGGCATCCTTGAGGCGACCCCGATGATTTTCGGGTCGATCAAGGAAGGTATCATTCAGCTGATAGAGGATCGCCTTAGGGGCATTTAGGAGTGACATGGCACTTGGCCAGTCTGGGACTCGTATGCTCTCCTATAAGGATTTCGGGGGATGCGGGGCACCAGACATCTACGGGGTGAAGGACCCTATTGTATCCAGGAGATGGATTACGAACATGGAGTATGTATCCATGAAGAGCTTCTATCCTAAGGGGTCGAAGGTCAGGTTTGGTGTTTAGTGTTTGAGGGAGCGGGCTAGAGACAGGTGGGAGGTAGTTGGTGATACTTTGGGAGCCACAGCCATTGAGGACACGACCTGGTCAGATTTTGTAGCCAGGTTTCGGGCCGAGTTTGCACCAGCTGTGGAGATTTAGCAGCTGGCCAGAGAGTTTTTAGATATGAAGCAGACTACAGAGACAGTGGTTGAGATTACCGCCAAGTTCAAAGAAAGGGCCTTGTTGGTGCCTCAGTATGCGGGCGATGAGGAGATGAAGAAAACTGGGTACCATGATATAATGAGAGCTAACATTCGGAAATATATCAGTTATTCAGTGTGCCTGACCATGATATCATAGCCAGGGAACGATAGAGGGAGATTGATATAGAGCACCTTCAGAACAGGAAGGCGGAGACTGGGCAGACGACTGGGGTTTTGGATAAGAAACCCAAGGGATTCGACTCGAGGTCAAAGGGCAAGCAGGTTCGGGGCCGCTATGGGAAATGCGGCAAGTCACATAGGGGAGGTTGCAGGGCAGGGGGATCGGGTTGCTATAGGTGCGGTAAGACTGGTCACTTCAGCAAGGATTGTACTACCCTATCCCTACTATTCAGACATCAAACATGCTTTGTTTTCACTGCAATCAGCAAGGCCATAAAAAGGCCAACTGCCCGAGATTGGTATCAGGAGTATCAGGGGTGGAACCAGCTCCAGCGACCCTGCGGATCACCAATGGCCAACAGGGCAAGCCAGATGCTCCTGTGGTGAAGAGTCGAGCCTTCTAGCTGACTGTCGAGGAGGCGCGTGTCGCACCAGATGTGGTGACGGGTATGTTTCTTCTCCTATCTTTTATTACATTTCGGTGTTGATATTTATGTTCCATGTATTATGTTTTAGGATTGTTCCATGTGAACGGTATCCCAGTGTTGGTGTTATTTGACTTAGGAGCTACCCGATCTTTCGTTTCTCTTGCACTCAACAATATATTTTCCGAGTCTACGAGCATGTTGGATTATCCTTTAGAGGTCAAGATTATGGAAAACCGATCCGTCCGGGCATCAGAGGTTTATAGAGATTGTGTCCTCAGGATGTGTGATGAGCGTTACCTCGTGGATTTGGTTCCCATACCTTTGTGTGGGAACTAGGTCATCATAGGCATGGACTGGTTAAGCCCTAATGGCGAGGTGATCGACTGTGAGAAGCAGTTGGTTCGAGTCAGGACCCCAAGTAAGGGAGAGTTGGTGATTCAGGGTGAGAGACCGCAGCATGGACCGGTCATGTGTTTGCCAGCGAGAGCTCGATGTGTAACATCCCGAGTTCAGGAATGCAAGTTTAGGGTTCAAAGTGAAAATGTGAATGATCAACTCGGCGAGTAGGTCGCGATTCTGGTCACGTGTTAAGTGACCAACTCGACGAGTCAGTGGCTAGACTCGGCGAGTTGGTGCTGTGTGGAGAAAACCCTAATCCTAGGGATTGAGCCCTATATAAAGAACATAATACCCTCTCCCCAGCCTCTTTGCTCCCCCTTGAAGTCCAGAAACCCTAATTTTCGTGTGTGAGAGAATTAGAGAGCATTTGGGTCTTGAAGGAGTGTTGGTTGAAGAAATCCTTGAAGATTAAGAGCCTTGGAGCAAGGGGCTTTGCAAGGTTTTGGCTTATTCTTCTGTTGGAGTCTTCTTTGGGGGTAAGGATTCGTTGCTTGAGCTATTATTCATGTAGATCTATCATTTGTGTGATTTTTGTGAATTTATCTAGTGCTATCTTGAGTTTGGAGGTTGGATCTGAGGTTGCTACCTCACATCTAGAGTAGTGATGATCCAAAAGAGCATAAAGTCCCTGTTCAAGAGCTGTTGATGAAGCCTTTTAGTCCCAAACCTTAGCCAAGAGTGTATTATGCTTAGATCTCCTTGGATTCACGTAAAGTTTGCTACTTTACGTGATGGATGTCTTGTATAAGAGTAGATCTATGGATTTGAGACCCTGCATGGCTTGGAAAGCCTCTGTATGAGTTAAGAATTAGTGGTACTCGGCGAGTCACATGGGTGTACTCGGCGAGTTGCATGAAGATGGGCAGCAACTCGATGAGTTGGAAGAACAACTCGGCGAATTGGTTGAAGATAGCCTTGGACTCGGTGAGTCTGTTCTTGGACTCGGTGAGTCTGGTCTTGAGGTCCTAACCTTTTCTGGTTAAGCTGTGAATCGGTGAGTCAAGGGATGACTCAGTGAGTTGAGTACGGTTAGACTCAGAGTTGTGGGACTCGGCGAGTAGAGTCGTGTTATGGGAGTTTCAGAGCATGGGGACTCAACGAGTCAGCGGTTTGACTCAGCGAGTAGAGTTAGTCAGGAGGGTTGACTTTGACTGAGGACTTTGACTTTGACCAAGAGTTGACCAGTTGACTTCCAGGGGTATTTTGGTATTTATGAGTATTTATTGAGTTCAGTCTTTTGGTATTGATCAGTGGTGGAGTTCGTGTCGGAGGTTGGAGCAGCGTGATCTTATCCTTTTCAGTCAGCAGTTGCGAGGTGATTTATCCTCACTATATCAACAGGGTCTAAGGCACCAAGGCCGGCCCTTTATCGTATTGTAATCCGGGTATTGTTGTTATGTTATTACTTTGCTATGTTGCATCCTGGTAGTTAGGATGGTATATGTTAGAGACCAGGTTAAGGTCGGTATCCTGGTATATAGGATGATGCTATGCTAGTGACCGGTTAGGTCGGTATCCTGGTTAGGATGATCTTATGTTATGTGATCTGCTAGATCGGTTTGATTGGATGCGTATTGTTATATGATTGTATATTTATGTGCACGTGGTTGTTGGGCTGGAGTTGGGTTGAGGCGGGTCCTGCTTTGTGCTGTAGGCCAACATACCCAGGGCAGACCAGTTATCCCGCAGGCCCAGCGAGCGGTCCGGATAGGCTGTAGGCCCCACGAGGGCAGACCAGACGTGCCGAGGCTCGGAGATTGGACTAGGCCGACTGAAGGCCTGGTGCGGGCGGACCAGTCATACTGTAGACTCAGAGAGTGGACCAAGTGGATTGAAGGCCCGGTGCGGGCGGACCAATCACACTGTAGACTCGATGTATATGGCTAGACTTGGAGGGTGGACCAGGTGTACTGTAGGCCGGTGCGGCGGACCAGTCACACAGTAGACCCGAAGTGCATGGCTGTTCTGTATCGGTTATATGATATGGTTATGTTTGTACGGCGTTGGTATTTTGGGGGTATCTCACTAAGCTTTCGGGCTTACAGTTGTGGTTTAAATGTTTCAGGTACTTCAGGAGACCGTGGCAAGGCAAAGGCATGATCGTACCGCTCCTCGAGTTTTATGTGTTATCGATGTGGTTTCTGGGAAATACTCTGATAATAAATGTATTCAAAACCTTTTTGTAATAACTTTATGAAATTCGGTTGTTTTTGAAAAGTTTAAATTGGTTGGAATTTTTAGAGTGTTACAAGTTGGTATCAGAGCCTTGGTTTGAGTGAATTGGAGGAACATTCGTGTGAATCCAGTCTCAAATCAAGGAGAGTTTTCAAAAGAGAACTTAAAAAGGGTTTTCAAAAATAAGCAAAGGAAGACGCAGAGGTACGATCAGCCGGAGCCAGTAAGTAACCCCAAAATACCATAAAAGTTATTTGTTTATGAGATATGATAGAACAGCATGCTGGTACTAGGCTAGGGATCTTCAGGAATTGCATGATAGAGTTGCCTGATTTATGATGCCTGCTAGTCTAGGGTTTCCTTTTGTATGAGATTTCTAGTGTTCCTCTAGGAGTGAGGGTTGAGTGCTTGTTATGCCTGTTCTTCACTATGGCGTTGTGGTGATACTTGATATAAATATGGGTAGGTGTGGAAGGTAGTATCGGCCCGTACTACCGAAAGCATAGGACCCATACGCGTATCAAGGAAGTCACAACCCCTAAGGTTGGGTCGAGAGTCGGTTCTTGGGTTAGTGAGAAACGTCTGATGTTTTGCGGTAATTTCAGTATGGTGGTTACAAGGCATGCTCGGAGTGGATCTGGGTCAGGATCGGGAGCAGAAGGAGGCGGTCAGGGTGGGTCAGCACCACCCGAGGTTATCGGTCAGATGAGCACAGACGAGTTGGATGCTAGGATTCGTGAGATCCTGCATGATGAGGTTGCTGCTATGTTCCGGGCCGAGTTGACGGAACTGTTTGGGTCGATCAAGACCGCCATGGTTGAGTATTTTTGATGAGTGCTATGCAGCTCTTACAAAGACGGCAGCCGCGGCGGCTACAGCGGCTGTAGCAGCGGCAGAGGGAGGAGCCGGTAGAGGTTTTCAGTATCAGGACATTGATAATACGAAGCCCCTACCTTCGATGGAGTTCAGGACCCGATTGTTTCTATGAGATGGTTGTCATACGTGGAGAGGTGTTTCTTCACATGTTCATGCCCTGCTGATCAGAGGGTGAGGTGTGCTCTGAACCTTTTGAGGCTCGGGGAGAAGGATTGGTGGTGGTTGACCACATGATCGTATTCTGATGCGCAGCGAGCTGCGGTTTCTTGGGATCAGTTCAGGGAGATGTTCAATACTCGTTATGTTCCGTGAGTTGAGAGGGAAAGATTGGCCTAGGAGTTCCTGGAGCTGAAGCAGGATTCTGAGTCGGTGACGGAGATCACCAGGATGTTCACAGAGAGGGCGATGTTTTGCCCGAAGTTTGCTTCGGACCAGGCTCAGATGTGCCGATATCTGAGTATGCTCAAGAGGGATATCAGGCAGTTTGTGTCTACACAGAGGTGCGAGACCTTGATGGAGTTGCAGGAGGCCACTCGGTGGCATGAGTTGGAGATTGAGTTATAGTTGAGAGAACAGAGGCAGGCCCCGGCACAGTCGCAGCTGGCGCCGAAACGGTCCAAGACCGTTGATTCAAGGTTGGGAGATCAGAGCAGCCGCACTTGTGGGAAATGTTGGAAGGGTCACACTGGAGTTTGTAGGTCCAGTGGTGCATGTCGCAAGTGCGGAAGGGAGGGGCATTATGCGAGGGACTGTCGGCAGACAGTCCCGATTCAGGATTTGAGGATTTGCTATCATTGCCATCAGGTTGGACACTTGAGAGTCAACTGTCCACAGCTTGCTGCAGGACCGGTGCAGGCTCTAGCACAGGCCACTTTGAGGATTACGGGTGGAGGTCAGGGTGGAGCGGAGCCCCCAAGGGCTCAGGGTCGTGCTTTTCAGCTTACGACAGAGGAGGTCAGGGTAGTGTCGGATGCAGCTGCGGGTATGTTTCCTTCTTGATATTTTGTTATCCTGTGATTATTATGAAGTATTCTATATCTGCTAGTCTTGTTGTGTGATTTTAGTATTGTATTCATTGTTGCTTGAGGGTTATGATTCGGTTAAGGGTTTTGGTATTGGGAATTTCGTTGGTTATCATCCATGGGGATTATTAGTGGGAAATTAGGCTTTTGGCCGGAATGTCGGGTAGCATCTACAGTCTGAGGAGTGGTTAGATGAAGGTCGGGCTTCTTTCGAGCCCGAGATGATTAGTGTTGATATGTGATTTGGTGAAGGTTGCTCGTTCTAGTGTGAATCAGTTCACGTGTAAGGGAATGTGTGTGAAGGGTTGTTAAGGAAGGTCGGTTATGGCGACTGGTGGTGGATAGTTAGTGCTCTAAGTGGGGAGAATTGGAAAATTCTCAGGAGGATCAATAAGCGTTAGAGTTCGATTAGTTGTTTGGGATCCAACAGTGTTTCAGTTAGCCAAGAGTGTGGGCTGGTATGAGTAAGTGACAGATCGATGGGGCGGAATACAGACCAAGGATTTCGGATAGGGTGATTGGTGGTTGTAAGGCCTAGGATCAGGCCGGGATCTGAGTATATGGAATGGAGTTAGAGTTCGGAACCCCTAGAGGGCTAGAACAGTATGTATGGGCGGAATTCCCAGGAGGAATAATTCGGGATGATGCATGATAGTTTGAGTGGTCCGGGGAGACAGAAGGCCAGAAGGCGTATCAGTCAGGCCGAAGGCTCGGAGGACGGTCCAGACAGGCTGAAGGCCCTAGAGGGCGGTCCAGACATGCTGAAGGTTCTGAGAGTGGTCAGGAGTGGCTGAAGGCCTGGTAAGGCGGTCCAGTCATGCTGAAGACTCTGCATGTGTTGATAGATCTATATGAGGACATGGAATGAGTATGTTGCGATGTGATAGCGTCAGAAGGTCTGGCCCCAGGTATTGGTCATGATTAGTGGAAGGTAGTGCATGGACTCGAGAGCCCTTGCGAGCAGATTCAGAGCATGTGTGGTGCTTGAGATAGCGGTTATGCTATAAAGGAATAGTGTAGAGAGGAGTGTGTACACCGTGGCACTTGTTGTAGTGACAAGGCGGCCAAGTAGATTTCCTTGGATAAGGAAAGGGAAAGGTATGTAGCTCCGAGAGGGAGTGTAAGTTCACGAAAGTGAAATCAGTAGCGCGGGGGTATGTTTGAGGTGTTCCAATTATGGTTTTGATCCGAGTGTTTGCGCCGGTGGTATGGAGCACATCCGGGTTGGATGTCTGTTGAGATCAGAAGGAATTCCGAGGGTGTAGAGCCAAAGAGGCTCGGAAGGGGATGCAAGGATGGAGCCTTGGATTCCCAGTATGGTTGTGATCAGGAGGTTATGTATGTAGCGGTAATTCATCATGGGGATGTCTAGAGGTATTGTCAGTGTGCCGGGTTTTCCAGCCTGAGGATGTTGGATCAGGTTCAGCATGTGGGTGTGATTGCAGAGGAGAACTCAGGAGAGTTGCTCAGGAGCTGAAGGATGGGTCATCTTATCAGCACAGAAAGAAAAGAGTTTGACTCGGATTGAAAGCGGGATGAGTACCAGAAGTGAATTCATTAGAAGTTATGCTAATCAAGGAAAGGGATAGCAGTTTGGTACTGGGTCAGGACCCGGAGGTCTGGGGGATGTCTAGCTGTGTAAGGGTCAAACGATCATTGTGACTTGAGGCGAGTGAACTATCCTGGAATGGTACTCGGTTGATAAGTGTGGTTATCAGAGGATGAGGCGGTGGTCAGGACACCACAGGGGAAGAGTTAGGTTGTGGATTCCTGTGGTTGTGTTTTGAGGAACTTGGTCTGGTTAATGCCAGGTGGTGCATTGCGAGAGTAATTTCCGGAGTTGTGTTGCCGCAGGCTTCGACGACGAAGCCTAATTTAAGTGGGGGAGAATTGTAACATCCGGAGTTCAGGAGTGCAAGTTCAGGGTTTAAAGTGAAAATGTGAATGATCAACTCGGCGAGTCCATGGGTGGACTCGGCGAGTAGGCTCGCGATTCTGGTCGCGTGTTAAGTGACCAACTCAGCGAGTTGGTGGCTGGACTCGGCGAGTTGGTGATGTGTGGAGAAAACCCTAATCCCAGGGATTGAGCCCTATATAAAGAACATAATACCCTCTCCCCAGCCTCTTTGCTCCCCCTTGAAGTCCAGAAACCCTAATTTTCGTTTGTGAGAGAATTAGAGAGCATTTGGGTCTTGAAGGAGTGTTGGTTGAAGAAATCCCTGAAGATTAAGAGGCTTGGAGCAAGGGGCTTTGCAAGGTTTTGGCTTATTCTTCTGTTGGAGTCTTCTTTGGGGGTAAGGATTTGTTGCCTGAGCTGTTATTCACCTAGATCTATCATTTGTGGGATTTTTGGGAATTTATCTAGTGCTATCTTAAGTTTGGAGGTTGGATCTGAGGTTGGTACCTCACATCTAGAGTAGTGATGATCCAAAAGAGCATAAAGTCCCTGTTCAAGAGCTATTGATGAAGCCTTTTAGTCCCAAACCTTAGCCAAGAGTGTATTATGCTTAGATCTCTTTGGATTCACGTAAAGTTTGCTACTTTACGTGATGGATGGCTTGTATAAGAGTAGATCTATGGATTTGAGACCCTGCATGGCATGGAAAGCCTCTGTATGAGTTAAGAACTAGTGGTACTCGGCGAGTCACATGGGTGTACTCGGCGAGTTGCATGTAGATGGGAAGCAACTCAACGAGTTGGAAGAACAACTCAGCGAGTTAGTTGAAGATAGCCTTGGACTCGGCGAGTCTGGTCGTGAGGTCCTAACCTTTTCTGGTTAAGCTGTGAATCGGTGAGTCAAGGGATGACTCAGTGAGTTGAGTACGGTTAGACTCAGAGTTGTAGGGGGTTGAGCGCTGGAGTTGGGTTGAGGCGGGTCCTGCTTTGTGTTGTAGGCCAACATACCCAGGGCGGACCGGTTATCCTGCAGGCCCAGCGAGCGGTCCGGATAGGCTGTTGGCCCTACGAGGGCAGACCAGACATGCCGAGGCTCGGAGAGTGGACCGGGCCGACTGAAGGCCCGGTGCGGGCGGACCAGTCATACTGTAGACTCATAGAGTGGACCAGGTGGATTGAAGGCCTGATACGGGCGAACCAATCACACTGTAGACTCGATGTATATGGCTAGACTCGGAGGGTGGACCAGGTGGACTGTAGGCCGGCTCGGCGGACCAGTCACACAGTAGACCCGAAGTGCATGGCTGTTCTGTATCGGTTATATGATATGGTCATGTTTGTATGGCGTTGGTATTTTAGGGGTATCTCACTAAGCTTTCGGGCTTACAGTTGTGGTTTAAATGTTTTCAGGTACTTCAGGAGACTGTGGCAAGGCAAAGGCATGATTGTACCGCTCCTCGAGTTTTATGTGTTATCGATGTGGTTTCTAGGAAATACTCTGATAATAAATGTATTGAAAACCTTTTTGTAATAACTTTATGAAATTGGGTTGTTTTTGAAAAGTTTAAATTGGTTGGAATTTTTAGAGTGTTACACGATGCTACCTTCATCAGGGATGTACAGGTTTTGTCGCCTACGTTATGGATACTGTGAGAGATGTGCTAGTTGTGCGGGAGTATCGGGACGTGTTCCCAGAGGATTCGACTGGGGTACCTCTAGAGAGACATGTGGAGTTTAGGGTTGGCCTAGTTCCATGTGCGGCTCCGATAGCCAAGGCACCATATCGGTTGGCTCCTCCCGAGATGCAGAAGTTGTCTACATAGCTACAAGATTGTTAGACTAAGGATTTATCAGGCCGAGTAGTTCACCTTGAGGAGCGCCGATTCTGTTTGTGAAGAAGAATGACAGGCCTCATTGGATGTGTATAGACTACCGGGAGTTGAATAAGGTAACAGTGAAGAACCGTTACCCACTCCCGAGGATTGACGATATATTCGACTAGCTTCAGGGGGAATCTTGGTTTCCGAAGATCGATTTGCGTTCAGGCTATCATCAGATGAGAGTCAGAGATGAGGATGTATAAAAGCCTATTTTCCGGACTCGCTATTGCCACTATGAGTTCGAGGTGATGCCATTTGGGCTCACCAATGCTCCTGTTGTGTTCATGGATCTCATGAACCGCGTATGCAGACTGATGTTGGATCGGTCTGTAATAGTCTTTATTGATGATATATTGGTTTATTCCAAGACGCAGGAGCAGCACGAGGAGCACTTGAGGGAGGTGTTGGAGACACTGAGGAGGGAGAGACTTTTCGTGAAGTTCTCCAAGTGCGAGTTTTGGTTACGCGAGGTGTAGTTTCTGGGGCACCTCGTCAACCAGAATGGTATATAGGTCGATCCGTCCAAGGTGGAGGTCGTAATGAGATGGGAGGTTATGAGGTCTCCATCCTATATTTGGAGCTTCCTCGGTGTAGCAGGACATTATCGGAGGATCATTCAGTATTTCTCTAAGATATCGGTACTCGTGACCCGACTGACCCAGAATTCGGTGACTTTCTGTTGGGGGCCTAAGCAGCAGGCGGCCATCGAGACTTTGAGGCAAAAGTTGTGAGAAGCACCGATATTGACTCTGCCATAGGGTGTTGAGGATTTTTAGTATACTGTGATGCGTCCATCTCAGGTTTGGGCGCAGTATTGATGCAGAGAGGGAATGTGATTGCTTACACCTCGAGGCAGTTGAAACCTCACGAGGCGAACTACCCGACGCACGACCTAGAGTTAGGGGTAGTTGTTTTTTCCCTCAAGATTTGGCGTCACTACCTCTATGGGGTCCGTTATACGATTTACATGGATCACAAGAGTTTGAGGTACTTGATGGATCACTAAAATCTGAACATGATATTGCGACGGTGGTTGGACGTGGTGAAGGATTACGATTGTGAGATCCTCTACCACCCGGGGAAGGCCAATGTTGTGGCCAATGCACTTAGCCGCAAGGCATTCATGGTCCCGATCAGAGACATCTGCCTGAGGATGACAGTAGTGACTCCGCTTTCGGAGCGGATTCGGGAGGCCCAACAGGAGGCTATGAAGGAGGAGCACCGGAAGACTGAGCGTATCGTGGGTTAGATTTCCTCCTTCGATTATGATAGCCGCAGTTTATTGATACTTCATCATAGAGTGTGGGTTCCATACTCGGGTGGCATGCGCCAAGTCCTGATGGAGGAGGCACACAAATCAAGATTTTCCATCCATCCCGAGGCGACGAAGATGTATAGAGATCTTCTTCCTGATTACTGGTGGCCCTGCATGAAGTGGAATGTAGCCTGGTATGTCGAGAGGTGCTTGACCTGTAGGAAGGTCAAGGTCGAACACTAGAGGCCTCACGACAAGATGCAGACGTTGGATATCCCTATGTGGAAATAGGAGGATATTACCATGGACTTCATTAGGAAGTTACCTCGGATGGCGAGCGGAGTTGACGTGATATGAGTCATCGTGGATCGATTGACCAAGAGCGCCCACTTCATACCGATTCAGGAGTGTATTTCGGTCGAGAAGTTAGCATACATCTACATCTGGGAGGTAGTAGCTCGGCATGGGGTGCCGATTTCTATGATTTCTGGCAGGGATGTGCGGTTCACTTCCAGATTCTGGAAGAAATTTCATAACGAGTTGGTTACTCGTCTGCACTTCAGCACGACTTTCCACCCACAGACAAATGGTCAGAGCGAGCGTACCATCCGGACCTTGGAGGATATGCTACGGACGTACGTTCTAGATTTCGGTGGTAGTTAGGATATGTAACACTCTAATTAGGCATTACCTTGAAAGCCCTAGAAAATTCTAAAAGTTGCATAATAAGTACCTTAAGTACGATGGGCGTACTCATGGGTACGCTTAGTGTACTTTGCAAAAATGATCGCGAAGGGACAGCACGTATGCTAGGCATACCAATAGTACATTGGGCATACATGACAGATGTACAAACCCTAATTTCCGGACTTAAAACCTATATAAGCATCCTTATCTCATTTGAGCCTCACCCTAATCAGCCTCTTTCACCTTCAAGCGTCTCTGAAAACCCTAATACCATTAGAGAGTGTGCTTTGAGCTTAAGGGGTGCATTTGTGTCCATTCAATAAGAAGAAGTTGTCAAGCAAGCTTGGAGTGTCATTGGGCTTCAAGAATCTATATCTAGTTCACCTTGAGGAGATTCTGGAGGTACAAATATTTGATCTTGCCTTCTTATTCTTTAAATCTAGTTAGGGTTTTCCTTATGGTCCCTTTTGTTGGTTTTGGACCTTCTTTTTAGAGTTGAGCAACTCCAACGGTTGAAATTGTTAGACCTGAGTCTTGTGAGCATGCTAGATGCATAAAGGTGCTAACTTGGAGAGTATCTAGACTCAAGGGCGGAGCTTCAACGTTTGATTTGGGGGGGGGGGGCGAAAATATAATATATATATATATATATATATATATATATATATATATATATATATAATTGGTAAACAGGGGGGGCCACAGCAAAAATTTTATATTTTTGGACCTAAAATGTATAAAATGAAACTATAAGGACTATTTATAAACAAAAAATCAGGGGGGCACAGCCCCCCTGCCCTTATAAAGCTCCGCCAATGTCTAGACTCCATGCAAGAGTTTGGAGCTTTATATGAAGTCCTAATGTGAAAATTGAATTTTTTAAGTTCCATAGAGCATGCAAGGAAACAAAGTTGCCAACTTTATGCCATAGGACGTCTTAGTGAGCTAAGATCTGGTTTTGGATGTTAGAACATCGAGTATTAAGCACTTAATGGAAGGAAGTGCTTAACCTGTTTGTACGCTGGGCATAAGTTAGTGTATGTCGCGCTTACTACTCAAGGTGGTTAGAGGTGGCAGCCACCACCTCACGGTGGTGGTTGTGTGTTTTCTTGTCGAATAAACACCCAAACACTACTTCACTGAATAAACACACACAACACTCTTTTCCTGGAACAGTAACATGGTCGCCGACTTGGTGGCCTACGGCAGCAGCGATGCCGCAAGATAGAAGGAAGCAGCGGCAGTTTGCGATGACAACCACAACCTCACGGTGCTGGCGAGTTTTCTTGAGTCATTGCCAAGTAACACATGTCTACACAAACATATACTCTTCGAGAGCTCAACACTGAAGTGCATCCCGATCTCAGCCACTCTCGTGGTGGCGCAAGGCAGTCAGCGAAGGACCCTAGCCGCAACAGCCGCTTGGAGTGACAACTATGGAGACCGCTAAGCAGAAGAAGAAGACGGGGAAGACCACTGCATTTTGACCAGTCAGTGGGATCAGCGACGTTCGTCGGTCTTTGCGGTTTACAGCTGCGTTGGCGGATTGGAGCAACGACAGTGAACAGCTTCGCCGGTATCAACGATTTGCGATCTTGACAGCGGAGGGGGGTCGTGGACAAGAGCTTTAAGTGGCAATTGAAGAAGGAGAAGAAGAAGAAGGATGGGGGAAGTTCGGTGGTTCTTGTCGTCAATGGCTGATCGAAAACACCATGATGGTGGCGCCGGTGGGGAGACCTAAGGGTGGAGGTGGCGGCTGAGTCTTATTAGGGTTAGGGTTTATGGCATCGGTTATATACCCAGTGCCCTACAAAATTTCCTTCAATAATGCCACCTATGGTCTCTCCTTTCCCTTTTTCTTTCAAAATCAGTCCGTAATTTACCCTTTTAACCCCAACCATCCAAAAACCCTTCAACTTAAGGCCCAATAGTTACCATGCAGCTCCTTCATCTACAAATTATTTTCAACTGAAGTCCTTATTTTACCAAATGCCCCTGTCTTCTAACAATCTTTAGAAAACAAATCTCGAATTTACACTTTAACCCCCGAGTAATCCAAAGTATAACATTGGGCTCCCGAAAACCAACACCCCACTAAATATTATGGATTTTAGGGCTACAATTCATATTAGATTTATCTATTTTACTTTTTTAATAATCGGGGTGTTACAACTCTCCCCCACTTAAGTCAGATTTCATCCTCAAAATCATTCCTTGCCATCCTTTACACGCCAACCACTCAAGTAACATGGCCACAATCCTGAGCACACCCTAGCCTTCCCAGGGTAACCGTGACCAACCTCTGCAAGGCCCAAAAATCCACAGATGAACGAATTCCTTGCAACCATCACAATTACTCAACCTGAAATCTGCAGTATCGAGATGATCTGACTCCCTGACAGACCACCCATACCGAATAATTAGCGTTGAATCCAGTCTACTTGTCTCTCAACTGACTACTTAGCTTTTGATAACTCGAGGTTCCCACTGGAAAACAGGGTCAAATATCTATATATTCATGCAGATCACTTATACTTGGCCAAGGCTCAGGTAATCCCATTGTGAGTACCTTATCACTTCCCGATCAATCAGTTTCTTCGTCCGTACCTACAAACCTGAAACACTAATGTTGCCCGAGACCCCAAAATTGTCTGAAACACTAAACTTCCAGAAGTAGTCTGTTGCCACATGGCTGCTTTCCAAAATCTACCGAGGCCTCCATAGTCTCAATTCGTTCGCCATCCATCAAAATATCGGGTTCCGGCCAGGTTGCAGAGCCAAAGGACTCCCACGTAGTCGCCTCACATGACTTCCGAATTAAATCCTTCTATATCGATAGTTGCCACTAATTATCATGCCACTGTAGCTCTAGCGATCTTCTGATCTAACTGATTAGGTCCATACGTCGAGTCCTGACTTCACCAAATCCAAGGCTAAAAGTGATTGCTACATAACCAATTATAGCCTTATATCACAAACAACTTTAAGCAATCCATTGCTTCCTTGATCTCATAACTGTAGTGGCGTTCCTACGGTCGTATCGCTGGCTCAACCAGATCTACCCATTTGGGTAATTCCGTAACCCAATATGTGGATTTCCATATCCTCATTGTTGCACCTGAACTGTAGGGTACTACTGTTCCTTTTGCGTTCTAACAACACGCTCATGCTATATACTAACCTAGTGAATGCTACGGTTATACCCGCAGTCTCATAACACTCTAGCACTATCTGTCAACCTTGTGAATGTTGCGGCTACACCCGTAGACTTACAACACTCTAGCACTATCTGCTAACCTTGTGAATGCTACGGCTACACCCGCAGACTTACAACACTCTGAAACTATCTGCCAACCTTGTGAATGCTACGGCTACATCCGCAGACTTACAACACTCTAGAACTATCTGCCAACCTTGTGAATGCTACGGCTAGACTTACAACACTCTAAAACTATCTGCCAACCTCATGAATGCTACGGC
Source organism: Lactuca serriola (assembly GCF_051521515.1). Taxonomy (NCBI): domain Eukaryota; kingdom Viridiplantae; phylum Streptophyta; class Magnoliopsida; order Asterales; family Asteraceae; genus Lactuca; species Lactuca serriola. The sequence goes on from NC_136412.1 coordinate 228,107,012, forward strand.
TCCATCCGCAAACTTACAACACTCTAGCACTATCTTCCAACCTTGTGAATGCTATGGCTACACTCGCAGACTTACAACACTTCCCATGCTTCCTGGCCGCTAGTGAATGTTATGGCTCCCTCATAGTCTTACAACACTTTCACCCTACTCACCATGAGTGAATGCTATGGCTCCCCCATAGTCTTACAACACTTTCATCCTAACTGACCATTAGTGAATGCTACGGCTCCCCCATAGTTTTACAACACTTTCATCCTAACTGACCATTAGTGAATGCTACGACTCCCCCATAGTCTTACAACACTTCCATCCCAACTGACCATTAGTGAATGCTATGGCTCCCCCGTAGTCTTACAAGACTTTCACCCAAACTTAACTCAATTCATGACTCGAGCCCCAACCTGCCTCCCCAAATTCTACTATCAAGCCCCAAGAAGACGCGCCTCACATGCTGGGGAGTTTTACCGAACTCCAAACTCACATGACCCTCAAACCAAATAGCTACTTGGGCTGCCATTTTCCTCGGTGAGGATGAGAAATCCATCCCGGTCTCATACCTGCCCCTGTCTTGAATACCTGCATGATTCTCCCCCACTTAGATTCGACTAAGTCTTCGCAATACATGAGATTTGAAGTATTCCTAATCCTTTTTACTCTTCGAAAACTAAACTGTTGACAATGTGCTACTTACTTGTACTAGTGTTCTATTACTGGCCCAAACCCCAAAACACAACACAACTCCTAAAGATCAGACGAACACTTCCCGAATCCTAGCAAAACTAATAATCTCAAACTCCTTGAAATGATGCCATGCTTATATCTTAAAGTCCAAATAACCTATGTCCAAAACAAAGCCTCAACAGTAGACCACTTCCCCTGGCGCTTCCAAAAGCCGACCCAAGCATAATGGATGAGTCACCAATCCTGACCGTAGACGTTCCACATCATGTCCCTGAACCGATCTCGACCATAGACCAAAATAACATTGAACGCTCCAAACTAGCAAAAAGGGGAAACAACCTGTCATTAACCACCCCGTAACTCACGGTATGCAAATGGCATATGAAAATGTTTGAAGGTGTAACCTAAAGACAAGTAGGGAAATAAACCCAGAGATACACTCACTAAAACCCTAGGAACGAAAACTACCTCGTGTAGTTTCCCGCAAGTACTGCACTGAATCCGGCCCTGTTGGCCTCTCAAAAGCTGACCCGAACTCTTGGGTCCCTTTTCGGGATCCTCCAATATATGCACCTGATCTGATCCCTTCTTCCCAATATGTTCCAAATCAATCCCCCGTTCTTAGCTCTAGAAATAATAACATTTAGGGTCTCGCACCATGACACACTCACCGACTAAATCGTCAACGGCTGAACTGCAATAGCTGGAGCAACTTCTGCCCTATCCGGGCTACAACTACTCCCAAGACATAGTCTCCAATCCCAAAAGCGCAATATAACGCACAATCAATCTATGATGTCCGATACAAGATAACCAAGGCGAACTCAATACCCTGGCAGTCCTTCCACTAACTGGCTCACCACCGGAGCCGGGACTAAACCCTAGTCCTTCCACATGTATGCTCATCCTCATCTAGCAAAGCAGCTATCCCCACTATCAGAGCATAACCAAGAATTCTGCTTCCCATAAGCTTCTTAGATTCTCCGAGACTTTCACCGATGCGAGTATAGATCATGTGCTTTCAGTAGTATAGGCCCATACTACCTTCCACACCTATCCATACTTTCCTCAGCAATCCTCCCAAATCCTCTAAGTCAGGTACTCCACTGATGCACCAAATATCTGCTAAACAGCAACACAATACCCACTAAAGAAACTCGTACTCTCCCTCTAGGTTCCCAACCTCACCGAACCACCCCACTAACTCACTGGAGCATATCCTAGGCTTTCCTAGGTTCCCAACCTCGCCGTGCCATCAACTGCTGAAGAACTCTCCATGATGCCAACCATCAACCTCCTGGATATCGTCATATCCACTTAGTAGCTGACTCCCATCACACAAGAGTTCCATAAAGCACAAAGCAAGCAACATCCGTGTAGTAGCACTCTGATCCAAAGAACTATTGTAGAACATTCAGCCCACATAGCACAACTCATTCTATCCACATCCATTCATCCTCGCTGTCGGTTGTCTTATGCATGCAAATTATACATAGAACAAGATCTAATAGACTGTCAACTAATAGAATCTACCCTAGGACCACAACCAGACAAGGAAAGTGAAATAAGGTCAAATCAGTTATTCTAAGGCTATAACATCCTAACCGTATATAATTTTAAAAGCATACACTTAACAAATACTAATACCAATAATCTTTCTCATTCTAGCATGACATTCAATATTCCCAAGGGTACAAGCCTCACATATCACGCCAATCTATCGCTGACTACTCAACACTAGCATGCTAGTCTACTAGCTCGTACAACATATAAAGGCATCTCTCCTAGCCCTAACTAGCATGTGATTATCATATTCATAAACCAAATCATAACAGATAACATATATGGGTACTCTGGGAAACTTACTTGAGCTCCGCCGATTGCATGCACCACACCCTTTCTTGTTTTTAGAAAACTTTTTCCATGAAAACATTTTTCTTTTTGAAAACTTGATAGATCCTTAGTTTGAGTTCAGACACTCCCGAAAGTATGTCCGAATCCCTCAAACCAAGGCTCTGATACCAACTTGTAACAACCCAAAAACCAGAGGTAAAAAATTCATTTTTAATATAACCAAAACGTATATATCATTTATTCCAAACATTCCAAAACATTGCTAATTAAAACATTTATCAGAGTTCATCCAAAAAGCAATCATTGCGGAAAACATGGGTGTATGTGCTGCAATCAAGTCGGGCCCTTTCTTTCCAAACCAATGATACCTGAAACAATAAACAAAACTATAAGCACGAAGCTTAATGATTTCCCCAGAGCATACCCCACATAATCCACATAACCACATAATCCATACTAGCTATAACAACTACATAAACCATATCAATCACATAAGCCATATCAATCACATAATTCATAGCATATAAACATATAAGGATGTCGTGGGCTCCTCCCAGGGTCTTACTCCAGGATGCCATGGGCTCCCCCACATGGTCTTACACCTAAGTGGCATGGGCTCCCCCCATGGTCTTTAAAAGGAAAACCATGGGCTCCTCCACATGGTCTGACATCGAAGTGTCATGGGCTCCCCCATGGTCTTTACCTAAAAAGCCATGGGCTCCCCCACATGGTCTTACATCCAAGAGCCATGGGCTCCCCCCATGGTCTTTACCTGAAAAGCCATTGGCTCCGCCCATGGTCTTCCATGCAAGTATCACAAAGACACTAGCATACCACATACCACATAGTCAAATAGCATACCACGTAATCACTAGCATACCACATATACATTCATACCAGACATATCAGTAATGAGTATACAATAAACACTACAACTAACTGAATGGGTCGGCCTTGGTGCCTTAGACCCATTGGTATGGTGAGGAGACTCACCTTGCACTGCTGAAGTCCCGTGGATAAATCATTGAGTGTTGGCTGACCGATCCTCGTACTGTCAATCCTCAAGACAAAACCCAATTAACCATTTGGGTTTCAATACATAACCATAAATCTACACTTGGGGTAAATGGACCCTTTTACCCCCTAAACTAGCTTTGTTCAAAACCAAAGCCCAAACTTACACTCTAAAAGCCCAAGAGCCCAATAATCAATCAAGGCCCAACATATGGCCCAATTTTCCAAATTGGGCCCAAACCTCTACATGGACTTATTTTGAGGCCCAATCATTTATTCTAGTCCAAACAATTGGCATTCTGATGGTCTAATATCTCATAATCATCAAGGCCCAAGTATGGCCCACTTATGGCCTAATTTTCCAAATTAGGCCCAAGCCTTTCCATTGGGCCATATCTTATAGCCCACTAACTTCCATAATCCATAATTATGTTCCCAATTGGCCCACAATGGCCCACATCAGCTTAGTTAAATTAGGGTGTTTCACATAAATTGACAATTAGGGTTAAGTGTTCTCACTTAACCCATTAGGTCCATCTCTCTACTAGATATGTAATATGGTATGATCGGGTGTAATTTCTGCTTCAATTCCAATGGCCCAAAACGTGGGTCCCGATAAGTCCAATCAGACAAACCCAAAATTTGGGTTTTCTAAACCCTAATTAGGGGTTCTAACCCAATCACATTCTACTTAATCCATTTGTTAAGTTTTTGACTAATTAATTATTAATTAAGTTGGGCACCACCCACTAACACCTCGGGTAATGGTGGTCAATGGTAGCTTGCGGCAGCAGCCACCACCTCATGGTGGTGGTGACGAGTTTTTCTTTATTATTCAAATCAAAATACAATATTACAATGAATTAACAAATAAACACACACACAAAATCTCATAAACACATCCAGCCACCCTTGTGGCGCCAGACAATGGTTGGAGGTGGCAGCCACCACCTCACGGTGGTAGTGGTGGCTTTTCCGGCCGAATAAATACCCAAACACTACTTCACATAATAAAGACACACAACACTCTTTTCCTGGAATAGTAACATAGCCAAGCAACACACGTCCACACGAACATATACTCGTCGAGAGCTCAAAACTGAAGTACATCCCGATCTCAGCCACTCTCATGATGGCGCAAGGCAGTTAGCGAAGGACGCCAGCAGCAACAGCCGCCTGGAGTGACGACTATGGCGACTGCGCAGCGGCAGAAGAAGACAGGGAAGACCACTGCATTTCAACCAGTAAGTGGGAGCAGTAGCACTCGTCGGTCTTTGCGGTTCACAACTTCATTGGCGGCTTGGAGCAACGATAGTGAAAAGCATCGTCGGTGTCAACGATTCACGATCTTCACAGCGGAGGGGGTGGCGGACAAGAGCTTTATGTGGCAGTTGAAGAAGGAGAAGAAGAAGAAGAAGAATAGGGGAAGTTCGGTGGTCCTTGTCGTCGATAGCTGATCAGAAACAGCATTGTGGCGGTGCCGGTGGGGAGACCTAAGGGTGGTGGTGGCAGTTGAATCTTATAAGGGTTAGGGTTTATGGCATGGGTTATATACCTGATGCCCTACAAAACTTCCTTCCATAATGCCACCTTTGGTCCCTCCCCTACCTTTTTCTTTCAATGTCTATCTATAATTTACCCTTTTAACCCTTCAGCTTATGTCCCAATAATCACCATGCAACCCCTCCCTCTACAAATTATTTTTAACTGAAGTCCTTATGTTACCAAATGCCCTATGTCTTCTAAGAATCTGTACAAAACAAATCTCGAATTTACACTATAACCCCCGAGTAATCCAAATTATAACATTTGGCTCCCGAAAACCAACACCCCACTAAATATTATGGATTTTAGGGCTACTATTCATGTTAATTTTATCTATTTTATTTATTTAATAACCCGGGTGTTACACAATGGGACTAAAACTCTCCGACATAACATTTTCGTACAAGTATACTTTAAAATATTAGGATTATTTTTTTAAAAGTATAAGTACATTCATACTTACGAGTTCAGTGTCATAACAGTAACAAAACAAAAAGTATTAAGAGAAGTTGAACCCTACTGGTAGGCCTCGGGGTATGTAATCAGATCGGGGATGAATATAGCTTGATCATCTATATTTATCCAGGATGTGACTAACATATGCCAAGGAATGGTCATGGTGAACGACGACTATAAAACTTACCAACAAACCATACTAAGAACCTTTAACATACAAATTTAAAATACTATAGGAGTATTTTATGATACTATAAAACCATAGACTTAGATTCTTTATGTACCTTTTCACCCTATTTTCGAATAGACTCTATGGCAGGATTCCACCTACCTGGAGATCCCTACTTCCCTAATCAGGAAAACAACGACTGGATAGAGAAGGATCCAAAGGAGGATCCTGAAGACATCTCATAAGAAGAAGAGGACGGAGAAGAAGTCGAGGAAGACATTGATTCAAAACTCGAAGTTTACAACCCACCATAAGTCCTCCAAAACACAGACGGAACTTCCAGGGCCAGGCTCCCCGATGGGCAGTAGACTTGAAGAGATGGAGCCAAGAGTAGGGACAGCTCCCACCCTATGGTATGGAACGAGGTTTCTACAACCTCGTCAAAGGGGGTTGAGCAGACAGGGCTCTCCCTGTCATGGTCCGCCACATCGCCTGCCATGGCGAACAAGAAAGGGCATCCGCCAACCAGATCATGGAGATTGGTGCTACCACTGAAGAAACTGAAGTTCGTCTGCGTCGTCTGGACGAAGATCATGACTGAACACGATATCATACCGAGGCCCTTCATAAGGAAGTTAACGCAAATCGAGGTGATATGAGAGAATATCGGGAATGTCAGGCCATATTGGAGTGGCATGTCATTGAGGTTTAGCACCAAGTGAAAGAGATACAGACCTTCATGACTTCATTCCAGGGCTCACAAGACACCATGCATCACGAGTAGTTCCTATACTACTCATGTTTTGTTATAGATTAGGTGTTTTTCGAGTAAGCGTCAATACTACTCTTTCCTGTATTTCGGTTCGACCCTACGAATAAGTGATTACACTATTCAAGGGAGTCAATATGCTGTCAAAAATTTTCCTTTACATTGATGTATTGTAGGCCTGCTTAAATGGCCAAATTTTCCTAGTATTATGTACAAATGTATATCAATGAAATTAGCATGCATTTTATTGCATTGGAGTGTCACTATTAAATTCATAAATTGATTGTAATCTTTTAATTAACTATGGTAGATTCCATCATGGATCGCTTACAAAATACACTAAAGTCAGATCATCAAATGCGTGGAAATAAAATAATCTAGTCCATTAGCACCTGACTTGTAACCACTATTGAAAACTCATCATTGTTTCATCTTTAAAATTTATGGCAGAAAAATGCCACCATGCAAATCCAACAGGCGTTACAACAACACATCAGCATCACCAACACCACCACCACACCGCCGCCACCCCCACCGATGGACACTGTTGTCGTTCAGGTTGCCGTAACAGCCGTTGTAACCGCTTCCATAACACAGATTAGCTCCAACGATACCAATGTGGATGGAATTGGTGCTAATAGTTCTAACCAAGGCGACAGCCATGGTCGATCAAGAGGATGCTCCTATAAGGACTTCTTGAACAGCAAACCCAAAGCATTCTATGGTGATAGAGGCGTCATCGCCCTGACTAGGTGGTTCGAGAAGACTGTGTCAGTGTTTGAAATATGTGCCTGTCCGGAAGAGAGTAAGGTCTAATTTGCGGCCTGCACATTCACCGATGCGGCCCTCTCCTGGTGGAACGGTCAGGTCAAATTTTTAACACTCCCCGTAGCCAACGCTTTGAGCTGAGAGGACCTAAAAATCATGATGCTAGCAGAGTATTGCCCAAGGGGAGAAGTACAAAAACTAGAGCAAGAACTCTAGAACCACACGACGGAGGGTTCCGATATAACAGCATATACCACCAAATTCAATGACTTAGCGGTGCTTTGTTCTGGGATAGTCACCCCGGAAAGAAAAATGGTGGAGTGTTACCTCTGGGTACTGTCCCCCCCAGATTCAAGGAAACGTGCTATCTGCAAAACCCCCACCTTTGATACTTCCAAACGCTTGGCACGAACGCTTGTGGATCATGGAGTCCGCCAGGGCTTTATGACGGCCATGCCCGAACAAGTAAAAGGGAGTGACAACAAAAGAAGACCTTGGAACAAGAGGAATAGCAAATCCATGAAAGGGCCCACAAAGAAACAACAAATAGTGGCAGCCCACGCTGTCACTGTCTTGGCCGCCCCAGCACCAGCAAAACAATATGCTAGAACCCTACCCAAATGTAACAAGTGAAAATTCCACCATGTTGGCGCTTGTCGGGAAATGTATTGCACAAATTGCAACAAGAAAGAATACACTATCCATTTCTGTAAAGAGCCAGCTCAACAGGCCGTCCCAAACACAAATACTGGAGTAACCCGAACATGCTACGGGTGCGAGGAAACGGGGAATTTCAAGAGGGAATGCCCTAAAACCAATAACAAGAATGTTGGAGGTACAATAAGTGTTATGACATTAGAGCAAGAGGAAGCCCTAAAGGACCCCATGGTGGTTACCGGTACGTTCCTTCTCAATAACTCATATGCATGCATACTCTTCTATAGTGGAGCGGAGAGAAGTTTCCTGAGCCACAAGTTTAAACACACACTCAACCAAAAACCACAATCACTCAATGAAATATTCACAGTAGAAATGGCAAATAGTAAAACTGAAAGCACTAAAGACGTATACATAGGGTGCACTCTAACTCTAAAAAACCATTCATTTCAAATTGATTTAATGCCAATTACTATAAGGAGTTTCAATGTTATCATTGGTATGGATTGGTTAAGTCCTCACCACGTCGATATCTTATGTTACGAAAAAGCCGTCTGACTCAACTTACCAGATAACGAGTCCCTCTTCATCTACGGTGACAAACCTAACACAAGTCTCAAAATTATCTCATGCATCAAGGCTCAGACCAACCTGCGCAAGAAGTACCATGCATTCCTAGCACACGTTGTTGACAAGAAAGAGGAGGTAAAGGATATTAAGGATATTCTGGAAGTGTGTAACATTCCTGATGTATTCCGAAAAGACCTTCTGGGAATACCTCCTATGCGGAAAGTCGAGTTTAGAATCGAATTAATTCCTGGATCCACCCCCATAGCCAAGTCCCCATACTGATTGGCTCCGACCGAAATGCAGGAATTATCCAGTCAACTAAACAAACAGCTGAACAAAGGATTTATCCGACCAAGCTTCTCACCTTGGGGGGCACCAGTTATGTTCGTTAAGAAGAAAGATGGATCTTTTCGAATGTGTATTGACTATCGACAGTTGAAAAAACTCACTATCAAAAACCAATATCCCCTACCCCGAATCGACGACTTGTTCGACCAACTTTAGGGAGCGTGCTACTTCTCAAAAATCGATCTGAGATCAGGTTACCACCAACTGCAGGTCCAGGGGGAAGATGTTTCCAAAACGGCATTTCGGACTCGCTACGATCACTACGAGTTCGTGGTGATGCCCTTCGGATTGATGAATGCACCAACTGTGTTCATGGGCCTAATGAATCGGGTATGCCGACCTTACTTAGATAAATTTGTGATAGTGTTCATCAATGACATATTGATCTATTCACAAAGTAAGGAGGAGCACATACAACATTTGTGACAAACCGTAATTTCTATTCTTATAAAAGTAAAACTTGGTCAGCTAATGGCAACTTAATTTTTATTCTATCTTAAATGGGTTAGAGTAATGACTTTTAAGTGTTTAAACCTTGTATTCAAGGTGTTATGTGTTTAAGAAGGGAATTAGTTGGAACCGAGAAACTTTGCACCTCTCTTCGTCTCTCTTCCCTTCGGACTGCAAACCCTGACCGCAAACCCTCGCAGGGCCGCAAACGAGCCTTCGGCCGTGAACAACATGCGGGCCGTGAACAACCTTTGGGCCATGAACTGGCTTCGGACCGTGAACAGGCTTCCATCCGTGAACCCTCGTTGTATAGCCGTGAACTCCCCCTATATATATATATATATATATACATATATATATATATATATGAGAATTAGCAGATTTTACTTCACTTCTTCCCTTTCTAACCGCAAACACAAGGCTTTCTCCCAAGGATCTTCAACCAAGAACACTTTCCTCTAAACTATCATACATTTCCTTTGAATCTTCTTCAAGAGATTGCTAAGGATCCTCTAGTATTCTTAATCTCCAAGATCATTGGGCCGTGAACTCAAGAACATCAAGTGTTCTTGGGCCGTGAATCCTTGCATCCTCACCATTTGTCAAGAACATCAAGCCGCGAACCCAAGATCATCATGATTTTTGGGCCGTGAACTCCTTTCAGCCTTCCATTTTTTACTCTAACACCCACTTTTGTATGTTAAGCTTGCAACTCAATATGTTTCCTTGTTATATTTATGATTATGATCACTAAGTATACACGTATACATGTCTTGATATGCTAAATAGGACTCGTTTGTGCTTCAGGACTTCACCCGTGAAACTTATCATCTTATATCGAACATTTAATTGAATAACCCACATAAAGTGAGTTCATACCCCTACCAATTTACAGTTTTAAATGCTTTTGAATGCTTTTAGGGGGAGAATACAAGTAGAACACAATGCAATTGTGTTCAACACTTACATATGAAAACATCAAACGAAAGGATTTCTTATACTCAAACACTTGTTAAAACTATTTTAAAACTATTCTTAGATTTCTGTTTTTATTAAATTCATATTCGTGTATCTATTTGCGTATAAATATGCTTTAACAGACTTAGGACTATTGTTAAATACCGTAACTCCTGTTCCTTGTTTGGTTGTGGGCTTAGGGTAGGATCACTAGTCCGACTGTCGGCTAAATCATAGTTATACTCATTGAATACATACATGAATGTTAAACCTATTTTAAGGAACATACTAACTCGGTTGCTTATGTTGAACAACTGAGTCTTTTCTACAAATCAGTAACAGTTGAACAAACATACTAGTAAACTATTATAGGTATAGTTTAGAGGATTTCTACATACTATTTCTAGATCAGAGAAGCATACATGATTCATTACATACATACTACTACTATTCAACTACAAGAACAAGAAGGAACATACATACTATAACAAGAACAAGATAACTAAAATGTGAGATACTATTTCATGGCATAGTAATTTCCTTGCTATGTCACATTTTATAACCAGAGTCTCATGTAGGGAGAGTGTGAGTTTGTGTATAGATCTATACTGGATTGACAATCCTAGACCTTTCTGCTAGCTACAGTAGGACCTGCAAGTCTACGTGTGACAAATGTCATAACTTTTTCGACGCCTGAAGAACGTCGTGTTTCACACTAGTCAATCAAGCATGGTTATAACTTTATCACATTTTAACCTTAAAATCAACCAGTTTGGTTACAAGGTAGTTAATGCATCAGTAGTGTATTTTATACAATACTACTGCAAATCTTCATTTTTCCATATACATTCATACAGTGATATTCACACAAGTGAAACCATACTATTTTTTTAGTAAAGATAGTTACCAATATGGAAAAACATACATTTATACTATTTCAAGTATAAACATACATTTTACACTTTATTCAAGAGAACAGAGCATACAAACAGTTGAGTCTTGGTAGAAGACTACTTTTCATTTAAGTAGAAATATAGGATTTTCTGGAAAGATACAAACATTTTTCCTTAACATATACAAACATTTTCAAGAAGCAAATGCAAACACTTGATACAAAAATAATTATGCACTCACTCAAATTTTATGTTGATACTCTCTTTCAAAATAACTTGTATTCTCAGTTCAGTAGTAGACAGGTACATTGGACCAGGTTTTGAGAAGACAGAGCATGTTCAAGACTCGTCTTTTATTTTGATATAATTTTTGGTGTCTTACAACTTTACACAGAACACACTTGTATTAACTATATTATTAATGCAATGGATGTTGTTGTTGTTTTACTATTGTGCATTGTTATGATACTGTACATGACGTCCTCCGCCCCTGAATGTTTCCACCAAGCAGGTTTGGGGGTGTGAAACATCTACGAAAAGTCCTGGAGACATTGAGGACAGAAAAGCTATATTCCAAGTTTTCTAAATGTGAAATTTGGATCCGAGATGTGGACTTCTTGGGTCATGTGTTCAGCAAAGTGGGAATACATGTGGACCCCTCCAAAATCAAGGCAAATGAGAACTGGAAAGCACCAAGAACACCGACGGAGATCCGCCAGTTCTTAGTCCTTGCTAGCTACTACAGGAGATTCATATAGAACTTCTCTAAGATCGCTAAGCCACTCATCACCTTGATCTAGAAGAATGTAACCTTCAAATGGGAGGAGAAACAAGAAGTTGCTTTCCAAACACTAAAGCAAACCCTATGCAGCGCCCCGATCTTGTCTCTTCCAGAAGGAACCGGTGACTTTGTGGTCTACTGTGACGCATCCAAGCAAGGGTTGGGATGCGTGCTCATACAACGAGGAAAGGTCATTTCCTATGCCTCGAGGCAACTTAAGACTCACGAAGTTAACTACACCACACATTACATCGAATTAGGAGCCATAGTGTTTGTTTTGAAAATCTGGAGACACTATCTTTATGGTACGAAGTGCACAATCTTCACGGACCATAAAAGTCTCCAGCACATCTTCGATCAAAAGGAACTCAACATGAGGCAACGATGATGGGTGGAGCTACTAAATGATTTCGAATGTGAAATTCCTTATCATCCAGGAAAGACCAACGTACTAGCATATGCCCTCAGCCGAAAAGAATCTCAGGCCATCGAGTGAAGTTGTTGACCATAACTATCCATTCACACCTATCCATACAGATCAAAGAGGCCCAGCTGGAAGCCTTGAAACCCAAAAATGTCGCATGTTAATCCTTAAAAGGAATGGATAAAAATCTAGAAGTCAAGGGTGATTGAGTTCGTTATCTCTTGAATCGGATCTGGACACCGAAGTTCGATGGATTCAGAGATGTTGTCATGAACGAGGCTCACAAGAATTGATTCTCCGTTCATCCTGGTTCAGAGAATATGTACCTAGACCTTAAGAAACTTTATTGGTGGCCGGAAATGAAAGCCGAAATCGCTACCTATGTAGGGAAGTGCCTGACTTGCGCCACAAGGTCAAGGTAGAATACCAGAAATCCTAGGGTTTGCTGCAACAACCAGAAATACCCAAGTGGAAGTGGGAGCAAATAACCATGGAATTCATCACCAAGTTACCCAAGATGAAAAGTGGACTCGACACCATTTGGGTGATCGTTGATAGATTGACCAAATCTGCGCACTTCGTACCAATAAAAGAAACCGACAAGATGGAGAAACTAACCAGAACCTACATTAAATAGAACGTACAATTACCTGGCGTACCAATATCCATCATCTCCGAGAGAGATAGTAGATTCACCTCACGGTTCTAACAGTCACTACAAAAGTCCCTGGGAAATAAACTCGACATGAGTACGACCTACCACCCACAGACCGAGGGGCAGAGCGAAAGAACTATCCAAACATTAGAGGATATGTTGAGAGCTTGCGTGATAGACTGTGGTAAATCTTGGGATACCCATTTACCACTTGTTGAGTTCTCATACAACAATAGCTGTCACACTAGCATTGGAGTTGCTCCATTTGAAGCTCTCTATGGCTGCAAGTGCAGATCACCTCTGTGTTGAGCTGAAGTGGGTGACACGTAACTAGCAAAAGGGCAAGTTCCTGAAAGCACTCTCACCGTCCCAAAGATTATAAGAGAGACAACAGAAAAGATTGTCCAAATTCGAGAAAGACTGGAAGCATCTCGAGATCGACAAAAGAGCTATGCAGATAAGAGACGCAAACCCTTGGAATTCCAGGTAGGTGACTGCATTCAGTTAAAGGTCTCACCTTGCAAGGGAATGATATGCTTTGGAAAATGTGGAAAACTAAGTCCAAGGTACATCGGGCCTTTCGAGATCATTGCTAGAATCGGTCTGGTAGCTTATAAAATTCGACTGCCACAGGAACTTAGTAACGTTCACCCCACCTTCCACGTCTCCAATCAAAATAAATGTTTGTTCGACGAAACTCTCATAATCCCACTCGATGAAATCGAGATAAACAAGAGTCTACACTTTGTAGAAGAACCTATGGAAATCATGGACAGAGATATCAAAAGGACGAAGCAAAGCCGCATACCCATAGTGAAGGTCCGATGGAACGCCAAGCAAGGACCGGAATTCACTTGGGAACGCAGGGACTAGATAAAACAAAAATACCCACATCTTTTCCTCGACCCTTGAAGTCCCACTCAAAATGATAATTTCGGGACGAAATTCTTTCTAACGGGGGGATGATGTGACAACCGTCAATTTTTGTCAAACAAAGTCAGCAAGCCATCCCGGTCAGCCCAATTAGTACTAGTATGTTAGGGTTTACATTATGTTTTCCTAATGTACAACATATAATTATAATACAAAGTATCACTCAAAAAGTACAACTAGGCATCCCTTGGCGATAAAGAACACTCATAACACGGCATAGTGAAATTTATAATCCTAACACTACGAGGCAAAATCATAACAAAGGCTACAAACACCATCTCTCTAAACTCTCTCTCTCACTCTTTCTAAACTCTCTCTCTCTCTCTCTCGCTCTCTCTCTAAACTCTCTATATCTCAAATTTCTTCCAAATCTCCCTTGATAACAAAAATCGCATTTCTAACCTTTCCCATAAACACCGACATCATTCCATCCCTTCCTTTGTTGAAAACAGCTCAAAGTAAAAGAAAAAAACCCAAAAGAACAAGCTCATTTCAGAATACACTATTCATTCTCGGAGCCTCTCGTCTTCGTCCAGAACCTTCTTGGTCCAGAACTTTTGACTTCGGAGCCTTCTCATCCGGACAATCTTGCACCGGAATATTTGCTGACTCTGGAACTTCTGACTTCGGAACCTCCGCATGCTCCGGAAGAATCAGCCACCGGACAATATCGCATCTCGGAAGCCTTGCAGTATCGGAAGAATGCACTCCGGAACCAAACCCTCTTGGAAGACCAAGCACTCCGGAAAATCCTGATTGACTCTGGAACCTCCTGACCCACTCTGGACCCTCACGTTTCCGAACCCCACTCCTGATTTTAGGCCATTTTGGACTTTTTCTTCATTTTAAGAGATTTTGATGTCGGGATTTCCATCAAACTCGTATTTTTCATAACTTAGACCCTCTAAAATCCTATTTTATGCCAAATTTGAATCTTTAAAACACATTTGCATTAAATAATATCTAAGATTATAAAGATATTATATTATCTTAAGGATAAAGAAATCACCTACTTGGTCCACTAGTGTTGCAACTTGATTGGTTAATTACCTTCCCAATATGATATATTACATTTACCAATGTAAACATCACTTCAAGTTATCCTTTCCTTCATATATGCATGATTTAAGGACCATGTTCAAACTCATTCACAGTAAACAAACTTTAACCACAATTCTCTCATGGATCAAACCTCACTTTCTCTCAAAAGTCAAGTTCAAATATCCTCAGAAGAAGTTTTCTTCGAAGTTGCTCTTAAAGATTTTGGGTAAGTTTCCTCATTATCTAGTTTTTTTATAAACACTCTCATGATAGTTCATATATTCACACATTATAATGTGTTTAAAACCGTTAGGATTACGACTACCTTCAAGATCATCATCGTCACCTCGTTATCAAACTGCAAATTCATATAAGGTGAATTCATACCTCTACATTTTTCAAGACTTTTTCTATGCTTTAGGGGGGAATACAAGTAACACACAAGAAAATTTACGTTAAAACGCAAACATTTAAATACATTATTTTACTATTTTTACGAAAAGTGTTAAATACATGAAACAGCTTTACTACCAACCGTGTATATGTTTATGTACAATGTTTTGATAAAAATGTAAAGATATGAAAAACGGTTACAAAATACACTACATTATTCTTATATATATATATATATATATATATATATATATATATATATATATATATATATATATATATATATATATATATATATATAGGTGGGTTCAATTGAGAAAATAAAAAAGGTTGAGAATGGGGGAATCATTCTCAGCCACTCATTTAATAAGCATATTAACATAAAATACACGGTGACAAATTTGTAAATATGATATATTAACCTTCAATCAC
Organism: Lactuca serriola; assembly: GCF_051521515.1. Taxonomy (NCBI): domain Eukaryota; kingdom Viridiplantae; phylum Streptophyta; class Magnoliopsida; order Asterales; family Asteraceae; genus Lactuca; species Lactuca serriola. The sequence continues at coordinate 228,122,802 of NC_136412.1, forward strand.
AGATACCATTTCTTTTGGATCGTTTATCTGTTCTTCATCAACATCATCTATTATTCATTCATCTCAATTTGTTCCTCTGTGTTCTTCATCAACATCATACGTTTTACTACTTGTTCTCTATCAAAATCACATGTTCTTCATAAAAAAAAGACATCGACACTTCATAAAAACATCAATTCTTCATCAAAAATCTTCGTTTATTCATCAACATGTTGTGATTCGTCATTAAAAACATTTATTTGTACTATTAAGTGTAACTCGTGATTCAATCTTGTCCAGTTTTGTTGACATCAAACAAAATCGTTAAAATAATCCACATTTATTGATGTCACATCATTTAGTGATCACCAATCATCGAAACTTCATCAAAGGAACATTCGCCAATATCAAACAACAGGTAGCAATCGAAAGTTAATCAACATAACCATATATTTGAAGATTTTTTTAAAAATCGTTTTTCAAGCTTGAAAAACTTCGTTTTTCATACATTTTTTTCACAATTTTTGATATAAACCTATTGATTATTAATTGATTTTGATAGGATTTGATTTTTTTGTAATTATTCGCTTCAATTGTGAATTTTTTACCATAGTTATATAAATTAATTTATTTGCACGCCAATTGTTCGATGAAATGCATCAACTAAATATATCACGTAATATTCACAAGTGAATATGCCTTTATACGAGAATCAATGTATATCTTTTAAAAACACAGAGCAAGTATGTAACTGATATGTGAATAATATAAAAAAAATATTCACATGCGAATACATGTAATATTCACAAATGAATACAGGTAATATTCATAAATGAATACAGGTAATACGTCATTTTAAGGTTCTAAGCAAGTTTGTAATTCATATGTGAATAACATATACGAATTATATCCGCATGTAAACATATGTAATATTCACAAATAAATATATATGTAATAATTAAATGTAAATATATATGTATTATTCACAAATGAATAAAATTGTCAATAAAACCGAGGACTATAAAATATATAAAATTAAAGATAAAAAAAATATTTGATAAGAATATATATTTATTCACATACAACTAATATTTTTAGGTTAATAAAATAATTATATAAGCGTATATATTTTTATTAATGTTATATTCATTTGTGAATAAATGATAATTTTTTTTTCAGAAAATTATAAAAATAGAAAAACATCATTTTGAGGCCCTAAACGGTCCCGAATGGCCGAAAAACACCGTACGTCACGGCGAAGCTGTGAGTTTTGTAAATCACACCATTTTACAATCAAATATGCGAATTTCGTCCAATTCCGAGACTAAACTTCATTGCGGCAAATTGTTTTGATGATGTCACTAAATTTTCATTCCTACTAGTGATGACATCATCATTATTCATATATGAATAAAGTTTAGAAATCATTACGACATATTTACTGATGATGTTACTAACTTCAATCCCACTAGTAAAAACATCGTTATTGTAATCTGTTATTTTTATTTATGTGAATAAACTATACATGTTGATTTATTTATTTTGTGAATACAACCTTTATATATAAAAATAAATAATACACTATAAGAATTGGTTTGTGCATAGTTTTTTTTGTATAATGTAACAATATTATTTTACATGTAAAATCAACATTATACTAAGACAAACAACATTGTATTGGTTAATGAATATCATTTGCATTTGAATTTAATACGATCAAAATGAAGAATATATTAAATTGTATAACATTTACACGTGAATATAAAAATATATTGTCTTCGTCAATGATATCTTCTCAATTACGTCAACCAATCGTCAACCACCGAGATATGAACCAACCATTGATTGAAATGTTATTCTTTTTTGAGTTATAACGATGCCTGAAAAAACATGTGAATACACATAAAAATGTTAAAAATGTACTTTTATTTCATAATAATAGCGATTTATCACATTCTAATTATCACATGGTATATTCACATATGAATGTATAATCATATGTGAATATTATATGATATATGTTGTTTATATTGTATATTTACATGTGATATTACATGGTATGTTCACAAATGAATATTACATAGTATATTCACATATGAATATTATATGGTAGATTCACATGTGAATATTATATGGTATATTTGCTTGTGAATATTACACATTCTAGTCACATCTAAATATTGCATGGTATATATTCATTCATGAATATTACACAGTATATTCATATATTAATAATATATAGTATATACACTTGTGAATATGATATAGGATATTCATATTTAAATATTAAACGATGCATTCACTTGTGAATATTACATAGTATTTTCACTTGTAAGTATTAGATGATATATTCACTTATGAATATTAGATGATATATTCATATATGAATATTACACAGTTTATTCACATATGAATATTACACAGGATATTAGCATATGCATATTACAAGATATATTCACAAATATATATAATTTTTATATGTTATTCACATATGAATAACATATGAAATTGTATATTTGTTTTGTGTTTTAATAATCATATACTGATTAAGGTGCGAAAACATATTCATATGTGAATATAACGTGGTAATTTAGTTTATGCATTTCATCAAACAGTTGGAATGCATACAAGTAAGTTTTATTAAAAATGGTAAAACATGATACTTTGACTATTTAAAACTTACAAAATAGTAGATTGATAGAGAATTATATGAAATTTTTCAAAAAAAATGATTTGATGTTTTTCTAACCTTAATTTCGAAGTTTTGTTTGATGACCGATGTTGAATGAATGATATGAAGTGAAATTGCTGTTGATTATCGATGATATTGATCTAATGAAACTGGGAGTAAAATTAATCGTAGATGTTGAAGATATTCTCGTATTCAAGCATAGTTAAAGGTTGGATTGAAATAACCAAAAACGAATTTTTTTTGGTCTACTGTTGAATGATGTTGATGAACGTGTTTTTGACGAAGATGGATGATTGATTAACACTAGATGATGTTGATCGATGATTTAATTGAAGAAATCTGGATGATCGTTGAACGTTGGAGAAGAAATTTGGATGATGAACGATCGAGTAGTAATGAATTTGAATTGTTATCAAATTATCCACAGTTAGATATCTGTGATTGAAGGATATCATATCATATTTACAAGTTTGCCACCGTGTACTTTAAGTTAAGATGCTAACTAAATGATTGGCTGAGAATGATTCCCCCATTCTCAACCTTTTTTTTCTCAATTGAACCCTCCTCTCTCTCTCTCTCTCTCTCTCTCTCTCTATATATATATATATATATATATATATATATATATATATATTTTGAGTACAAAACGTTCATTTCTTTAAACTATATAAATATAGTTTACGAAACATTACCACCTTTGTAACCTGTTGAGCAAAGGGTGTAATTATATAAAGTATCTATATAATTGTTTTACGTCATTTCTTAATTATCCTGGAAAAGGGGGATAATTACATATACAAACGTTTTCATTACAAAAACACATACTCTCGTTTAATAAATTTGTGAGACATTGTCTTCATCATACGTAACTGAGGTATACACGAAAGTCCTGCTTTATAACCAGAATCTCTGGTAAGAGAGTGTGATACTTGTATATAGATCTATACGGGACTGATGATCCCACACCTTGACTATTAGCTACAGTCAGACCGGCAGGTTATGGGTGACAAACGTCATAAACACTTCGACGCCTGAAGAACGTCGCGACAGGCAATTCGTTTTTAGCACAGTTATGAAAACTTATATGGGGAAACGCTATACATATATTTTACACGAAAACACATTTCTTCAATTGGTTTTATACATGAATAAGACCACATATTACTATTTTAAGTATGGAAAACATCGGTACATTCAGTCTTGGAACATTAAGACTACAATTCATTTCTATAGAAAATATCGGATTTTCTGGAAACAAACACGATATCTTTTCACGGAAAGGCTTACTATTTTTCATAAAAACTCTTATAAACTCACCAACTTAATTGTTGACATTTTTTAAACAACTTGTATTCTCAGGGAATCAAAAGAACAGGTAACCGATAGCTTTTGAGGTTGGGGCGCTAAGGCGTCAAACAAATATTTTGTCATCATATTGTAATTGAGTTTTGAAACATGTAACACTTATAATGATGTAACGTTTTCTATTATATATATGATGATTATATTTGCTTTCTTTACTATTACTCAATTCTTATGATTCAATACATGAAATTCATCCACCCCTGGACGTTTTAGCCATCCTAGTTTGGGGTGTGACAGACATGGGATGATATTATGAATGTTTTGAACTATTACTTTTATAATTACTTAATTTAAAATAAAATTTATGGCCTTAAATTTTGGGGTGTTACACTTGAAAAGCAACCATTACTACTCTGCTCGAAATCCGGACATCCAAAGCCTTGACTTTTTATCCACTGCCGATAAACCGTCCTCCCAACACGAGTCTCTACTAGAAAGCCGCTGCAGAGAACAACACTGACATATTCCAAAACTCCCTCAACCACCTCAAAGTTAAGGCTTCATATAAAGAAAATTCAAGGAGCCACTCGGAAGCCTGCAATTTCTGACCAACAACTCTATAACTTGAAAATGCATAACCGCAACCAGAACTGTAAGACCCAACTTCCAGAGAAAACCATTCAAACCAGGAACTCTGAAATTTTTAACCATGAATCAAAGCCATGAATATACTTCCCAAATCGGGAACCAAACGGTCTAACCTTCAGAAACCATAACCTAAGAATGATGATCATACATATGTCGTACGTACCCTTAGTCCCTAACTAAGAACACTACCAATCTATGCAAAAGAATACTTAAAAGGCACCGATCGTGAATTTTAACCAATCCGAAACCCAGAAGATGTGCCCGAAAACTTTAAATACACTCTTGACCTCTTGACAAGTAATCATCAACCCACTATTCCCACGAGCATAATGATGGTCCATCCAAGAAATTCACGTTGCATCCAAAACCCTTATCATTCCAGGTGTACCTCCACCTGACAGATCACTCGAGACATGTGAAACGGACTTCTTGACTCGATATTTCATAACCAATAGCTAACACTGGTAACCAAGCTTCTAATCAACAACCTACAAGGAAACGGGATCCAACAATGCATACATTCATCAAGCGACTTCCGATGTACAACCAATACATCAACCAAACAACCTTTCTGACCAGATTATCCAAACCAACCAGTCGCAGATTCTCCCGACTCCCGACAATGAACTAACATCCAAAGAATTACATGCATAAGTAAACAAACATGATCACTAGGCCCACATCCTATGTCTAGAATACCCTTACAAGTTCCTCAACATAAGTCTGGATTGATTCCGAGCCCACATCATGAATCTAGAATGCTCTCCCAAGCCCTCAGCCAATGACTGGAATGCTCCTAGTATCTTGGCCTTCCAAAAGACTACTGATCCCAAACATGCCAATATGACTAATAATTTTAAGACCTATGAGTCTCATCCAATTGACTACCGGGTTCTGCCCATATGGAACATATAGCCACTGGTTCACGATACATTGTGACACCTTCTAACCACTAAAATGATAAGCTTATGGTTCCTGACCGATCTTGCCGTCCTTCCTTTACTCGCCTGGAAAATTCACAATCAGCACCACGGTCCTAAAGATACTCACCCTCGATCCACCATACTGCAGGAACCCAATCAACATCCTTCTTAATCATTAACCGAACATGAAGCTACCATACTCTTTTACAATGTTCAATTCCTTTCACAGTTTAGGCTGCCACCAATGCAAAATCAGACGGAAACATAAGCGCACACGACCTGAGTATAGGATAGATGGTCGCACTCTTGTTCTGATTCAAATGCTATAACCCAAATAAGCACCATGCATATAATTCAAACCAATCACTCCATTTCTATCTTTTCCATCCCACACACACCCCTAACGACAATATCCAATGCACTTACCACAATACACACCATTAAGGGAACCCACAACCTTACCCAAACTTGAAGTACCAGAAGATCTAACGATATGACAAACCTCAATCATTAACAGAGAAAATTCTCATGAACTATCAAAACAAGATCCCATACCTCGATTGAGACTGAACAGATGCCATTAATACGTAACTATCTCGATAAGACTTTTAAAGTTATCCAGAAATGTTGCTAAAACTCTGGTTAGATCCATCCAAACACCAACTCTGCCAGTATGACTTGCCAAAATTAAATTATAAGCACATTTAATGTCTCGTCTGGAAAACTAAACAACACTGCCCCAAATTGTAGACTCCCAATAACCAGGGACATATTCCCAAACTCGAGCCGAACTTTATGATAGGTTGACATATCCACTTCACTTCAACTGATACATACCAAAGCTTCCAAAGAATGTCCACTATTGATGATGATCAAAATGACCAACGATCAAGGATTCATTGACCACTAATCCAATGAACAAAAACTCACATGGAGCTGAACATACCCATCTCTGAAACTGATTCACCAATCGACAACTGCCCAATCTAGACTATAAATAGCAATCCGTACAATGAGCTGACAAATCCCTCAACAACCGATACTCAACCTGAGTGATCCTAGCGCCTCCTCATCTATTCATTGGCATCCTAAAGGAACCAATGGCTACAATTATCTCATTGACCAACTACTTCCTAATGCGAGACAACTCGTGTATTTCTTTAACACATACATCTGATAGCCACTTGCTCCACAGCTCTGACTTGACCAAATATTGGACCGAGATCTCGCATACCCGTGTCGTAGATCCTTATGAACCATTCTTCTGACACCACAAACTCGAATAGATCTATGATCTTCCAAACAGACAACCTAGTTCTCCCCCCACTCAGGGTTCGAACTACAATTCACTGGTGTTGCAACCAAACCATATTTCAAACCGACTCAACCAGATACAAACCATCCCTGACTTTTGGAATGTATAACACACACAAGATGCTCTTCCAGATAAGGACCAAAGAAACGCTAAGAGATTATGAATCTTAGATGAAGACCTCAAGATTTTCCAATCATAACCACCTTTAACATTAAGGATTTCATGCAAATGCATAAGCAAAACACCAACTTACTATCCAAAAACATACACTCCTCGCCTACAATTCTAACCGTCTATCCGGTACCTGACCTAACTATATTAAAAAAAGTAGACCATTGGTCACATCGCATGGAATCCATACCACAATAGCCCTCTTGTGCATTATTACACTGCCATATTGGCGCCATAAACCGCAGATAACTATTATCTTATTTGTTTACATCACAACTCTAAAAGTCACATGCCTGCTCACTCCTTCCTCCAAACTCGGAAAAATGGAAGGATATATCCCTCGCCATATATATTGACATCCCAATCCATCTACCAATCACTCATCCTTCGGCCGAAACCCTCGATCCGATCACGACAACCACTTCCTTCTTGAGTCCCCCGACTCAACTGGCACTACTTTGGGCAAGGCCCACAGAACCTCAAAATCAACTAACTCACCTAGGTCTGCACCCTTCAACCCAATCCTCTATAGCCACCAAAGCCCATCCAACCACCAGGATCATCCTCAGCCTGAAAAACCATAACCAGAAGATCGATAGATATAGAAACCCTGTCATGAGTCATGGTTATCCAACCATACTATCTACCCTCAACCAGCTCCTTAGAATCCCCGCAACTTCCTTGATTCGAGTATAGATCTTGTGCTTCAAGTAGTACCGGCCCAATACTATCTTCTGCACCTATCCATACTTTCCTCAAGAATCATCCTGAGACCTCTAAGTCACCTACTCATAATAGTTCTTCCAACATCCGCTAAACAGCGTAGCAACCGCACTAAAGCACTTCATAGGCTTAATCATCTAGGATGCATCTTCGTCTTGTCCTAACTCTCTCGAGAGTGGCTAATACTTCCTCAACTAGCCTGCTACACCCACATACTCACTCATGAAACTTCCACCAACCCCATAACCATTCGTACATGCTAATCATACATAATGTTGGGTCCTATAGACAGTCGAATACTTGACGCTGCCCTAAGCCCTTCATCAGACAAGAACATGAAATAAGGCTAAATCAAACACTCTCAGGCTATAAGATCTTAGTTATGTACAACTATGATGCACACACTAAGAAAATACAGTAATGATATCAATTACAAAAATTCTCCTAGGCTATTTTACATCATACATCAGGCAATTCTATCATACAATTCATGAAGATCCCAAGCCTACTACTAACATGAAATTCTAGGAGGATGTGCACGGTCAAGCCTTTGCTTTCCCATAATCCTCTGAAGTACCTGAAACAATAAATTAAACTGTAAGCTAAAGATTAGTGAGTTCCCTAAAGTACCATCACACAACATAACAAACAAACATGAAAATATGAGACTTCAGTCTGAACAAATAGTTAAATAGGCCTCTGCTCCGAATCTCAGCTCTACTCGTCACCTATTCATCAAATAGGGACCAATCTCAAATACCACTCATAATACTCAAGATGCCCTTAGGTCAAACTTGGTCAAAAATTCAACGGTCAAAGGTCAACAAAAGTCAACACTCAACCTCCCTCATAATGTCATGTCACAACTAGTATTTTTAACTAGGAAATTTTGTCCTCATGTAAACATCAACTATTGTAAGACTTGTGCTAACACATTTAAGTTTACATTAAGGTTCCTAATGAACCATGTAATGTTACAATACAAAGCATTTACATCTCTCTAAATCTCTCCCAAATCTCTCTATGTATCTCAAATCTCTCTGTGTATCTCAAACCTCTCCCAAATTCTCTATGAAGTTTCCTTAGTCGAAACCAACTCAAATCAAAAAGGGAAAACTCGAAGTAGCAAGCCCAGTTCGGAACCCCTCTTAAGTGACTTCAAACTCTCTGATCAGCCTCGGAACCTCTCCCTGTTTCGGACCTCCTGATGGATTCCGGAATGTCCTTGAACCGGACAATCTTGCTCCGGAATAATCTCCCATCCGGAAAATCTCATTTGGAGCCTTTGTATTTGCTTCGTAACCTTGCATACTTTGGAAGGTCTCGCCTCGCAGCCACAGAATGAATTGGTTCCGGATTAGTGCTGACTCCGAAAAGTGAGGTTTGACTCTGGAAAGTGAGATTTGACTCTGGAACTTCATAATTGTCTTCGGAACCCACCTAGTGGCTTCGGAACTCATTATTTGGCTCCGGATTTTAGACCATTTCAGAACTTTCCTTCATTTTAAGGCATTCTGACATCGGGAATCCCACCAAACTCATATTTTTCATAACTTAGACCTACTAAACCTCTATATTATGCTAAATTTGAGTATTTGAAAACATATTTACATAAAATAATAATTAATATTTATAAAAATATTATATTAAATCATAAAGTGCTAAGGGGTTGACTTTATGATGGGATGTAATTCCCTGTTCCGATGCAATTCACAGTAACCCATGCAAGAACCACTAAATAACAATGTTTGAACCAATAGATTTCCATGCACCTATCCCTTCTCCCTTTTTCCTTATCCTCCGTTATAGAAAATGTGAACTACTCTTTTCTCTGTATCCCACTTCCCATATCTTTAATATGTGATCTCCAAAGTGTGCTCTCAAACTTGTTCAAGCTTCAAGTTCCATTCCTTCAATGAAATTCCCAGATTTTTGGTAAGTATCTCCTCTTCTTTGACAAAGTGAATCTCCACATTATTCCTAAAACTCTATTATATTTACATATTCTTAGGATATTCTAAAGTTCAAAGAGTTATCAAACCTTTCAAGTGTTGGAACTTGGAAGCTCCTTAACACCTCTTCAAATCACACAACAGCTAAACCAAGGTGAGCTTCATAACCCTACTTTTTTGAGATTTTTATTGTTTTTGGGGGAGTATGCAAGTCAAAATCTTTCACAAAATATATGTGCTAAAGTTATGAAAACTCAAAGAACTCAAAATCTTGGGCAAGTCTCAGGTGTGAGAGTCATATTTCACAAAATATACAAAGAAGCAAGATCTAGTATGTTACAAAAGAGAAGTTACAAGTTTTTATAACAAAAAAGATAAGTATTTACGTCCAAAAATTACTTAAATAAATATTTTGGAGGAAAGGGACCACTTTCAACAAATCACATAGCTTTGAGCCACCTTTTGACAAAAATGAGTCTTATTTGGAAAGTTATAAAATGAAGGGCCATTTTGCCAACATTAAGAATATTGGGCCATCTCAACAAGCCGGATTTACAAAGGAATATTTTCTATAAACGAAAACGAAATATCTAGTCAACAAAGTACAACATTCTTATTTATGTAATAAATAATGGATTACAACGATTTGCTCAAAAATCTGTTAGTATTCTAGTCAGACGATTCTTCACAATACCTATATATATATATATATATATATATATATATATATATATATATATAATGGTGTACACTTGAAGTCCTGTAAGAGTTATAACTAGAGTCTCCTGGAGGGGGAGCGGGAATTTGTGTATAGATCTATACGGGGTTGACACCCCGTACCTTTGTTGTTCACTACAGCTAGACCGGTCAGTCTAGGGAGACAAATGTCTTAAACGAAACCGACGCCTGAAGAAAGTCAGAACAGGCACTCCTTCATATTAGTATGGTTATAACGACTCACTAAGAATATAACAGTATGTTTTAGAAAATTACTCAAGTTACACCTTTCGATTATAGATAACTATTGTTTTGAATACTATAAACGAAGCTTTTGTCACACAGTCTTAGGGTTTTAAGACCGCCATCATACACATCAGAAAATATAGGATTTTCTGGGGAAAACAATTTTATACGATTTCGGAAAAAAACGATAAACTAAAACACACATGCAACTATACCTGATTAGAATCGAAAACTTACGACCATTTGATAAGAAAATATGGGATTTCTGGTTGTTTTTCAACTATCACAGATTTTTATACAAAATGCTTATGCACTCACCAACATATTTTATGTTGACGCTTTTCAATCGACTTGTATTCTTAGAAAATCAGTAAGCAGGTCAGTGACATAGGGATTCAAGATCATTTTGCCGACATTTGGAAATTTATTCAATGTTGTCTCTTTTGTGTATTTTCAAGAACATGAACAATATGTAAAAACAATGTAAGTTTGTTATTGATGTATGATGTTTGGATTGCTATGTTTCATTTATATCCAATTGTTATGATACTACACAATGACGTCACCCGCCTCCGGATGTTTCCGCCGTTCTGGTCCGGGGTGGTGATATGTCACCATCTATGGCTCACATTGTGAGCCACTACATGACAAAATAGTCGAGTCCTGCAAGCCTCACGGTGTGACATGCATCCCTTTTGTCGAAAGATCCATCTAAGTGCCATTTTGATCCAAAAACATCTTCATCCATTAAGCCACTAATCCATCTTTTCCAGGAGGCTTCCTATCATTTCTTGGATCATAAAAATCGATTCTTTAAGGTCTTGTATGTCCAATACAATATTTGAGCTCAAACTAGGTCATTTATGAATAAAAAGGAGTTAGGTTCTCAAGTATGGACTCAAACATCTTCTAAACTTTAGATCCATAAGATATAAGCACCAAGGGACCCCTTGGACCCACAAAGTTGCTAACTTTATGGAGTCCCAACACTCTAACTTTTAAACCATGGCTAAACATGCATAAAACCTTAGATCTAGCAACAAGGAAACATAAATTTTGGATCTTGGTTACTCACAATGGTCTAGAAGTGTAGTCAGAGGTTGCAAATGGAACTTCCAAGCGGATACTATGCTTCAGTGGTGATCTCTTCTTCTTCAAGCCACCAAAACTCCACCAAAAGTTCAAGACTCATAATGAAAGGATAGGGTTAGGGTTTTACTAATCTTGGGGGTAAAGGAGGCTATTTTGGAACTGTAAAATGAAGTTTATGGGGTTTAAATATGAACGAACCCCTAATAGATCATGGGTGTGGCCTACAATACATCTCACGCCGTGAGCCCTTATTACTCACGCCGTGAGTCCTGGTTTTACCCAAAAACCATGCATCAATCTGGAAACCAGGTGTTACACAAGTTATGAGATATGAAAGAACATATAATAATTTTTGTAGCTTCTATATCTTATATAACACTCAGATAAATATTTCTAGAATTTTTCATAACGTATTTCTATTTTTCCACAATTTTTGTGTATTTAATGGACTAAACCGAGGAAAAATAGTTAAACTTTCCCATAAATCATGAAAATTTACCATGACCTCTATTATTATATTAGGATACTAAATAAAAATTCTAGTTATTTTTCCCTACTATTTACTATTAATTTCGAATTTCTTGGCATTTAAAACATCTAAAATCATAAAAGTGGGTTATACAGTTTACAAAGTTCATTGATCATTTTCCGTAGCTTCAAAATACTGTAAAATAAATTAGCCAAAAAGTTTAAGAATTTATTTCAATTGTTTGCAATTTATTTCCATTTTCCTAAGATTAAACACTCATAAATCCAAAAATTGGACTCCACTATCTGAAAACCACATTTGACATTTTTCCACATTATATACATTGTATATTAGTTGTAAAAAAGATTGGAAATGTTTCTTAACTGTTTGCTATTTTTCTTGATTTTGTGTTGATTCGAGTAGTTATGTAAAGGAAAAATAGTTATGCATATCTAAAAGTCTTAAAATATTTTCTGAAAGTCTTTGACTACAATTGGATCACAAATAAAAAGTTCTGTGATTTTTACCTACATTTACGGTTTAATTATATTTTCTTGATATAAAACACATTTAAATTATGAAAATCGGGTTTTATTGATCAAAAGTCTCATTTATTATTTTTCCCAGTTTAGGGACACTATGAAACAGTTATCAACAAAATTCCAAGAATTTTTCATGTTCATTTACTATTTTTCTATGATTTTATGATTATTCAAGGAATTAAATGGTGAAAAATACTTTGGGATATTAAAAACTCATGAAAATTTATCTGGAGGTCATTTATTACAATTAGAACCGAAATATAAAGTTTGAAAATTTTTATAACTTATTTGATTTAGTTTTAAATATTTAATCATTTGAAACACCTTCTAAAATGTTATAAGTACATCACAATTAACATTGTAAAAATGGGATTTTCCATTTAAATTGTTATTTAACAAATTGATTCATGAAATTCTTAATTTTACAGAAAAAAAAATATTGTAACCTATTCAAACCTAAACTTTTGACACATTGTTGGCATAATTATATTGTATAAGATAAGTATAGTAGTATTAGATTTAGATTAGTGACTCACTAGTGTATACCTTTACTGTAGGACATCGGTAGTGGTACAATTGAAACTTAGTTCAAGGAATCGTTAGCATCATCTCAGAGCATTTTGAGTACTTACGGCCCCTATTTCCGGTTTTTAATTGTAACATCCCAAAATTCATGACCAAAAATTTTATTTTTAATTTAATGGTTTATTAAGCAGATTACTAAAAACATCATTAATGTTATCTCATATCATAAAAACCCGTAAGTCATATATCTCAAAAACATATCATAAGGTAATAATGTCAAAGTACAAAATCCTAAGAATCTTGTGGTGCGGAAAATCCTGTGTGATGCGCTGCAGTCAAGCCGGATCCTTTCCCTTTGAGGAAGAAGTACCTGAAACCAAAACTATAAAGCGTAAGCACGAAGCTTAGTGAGTCCCCCCATCATACCACATACCATACAACTAACATACTATCAGGCATACCGGGGTGCGCGGCCTACCCTTGTCAGGCATATCTGGGTACCCAACCTACCCTGTTGAGCATACCTGGGTGCTCGACCTACCCATGTCGGCATACCGGGGTGCCCGACCTACCCCTGTCAGACATATCTGGGTGCTTAACCTACCCATGTCGGCATACCAGGGTGCCCGAACTACCCCTGTCAAGCATATCTGGGTGCCCGACCTACCCTCTGGTTTATCTTTCTCGGTCGCATGGACTATTTCACTTCCTACCACTACCACATAATAACATATCATAATCATGCTTGTCAGGCATATCTGGGTACCCAACCTACCCTGTGGTTTATCTCAACCAGCTACGAGGTCTATCCACCCCTCCTACCACTATAACATAATATTATAGCATACTAACACATAAAACATAACAAATAGTGGCATACCAAACAATTATCACAAAGACAATCATCTAACCATAAACACCTACTAGTGGGTCGGCCTTGGTACCTTACACCCACTCCTATAGGATGGTAACTAACCTCGATAACTGGAAGTAACTGCAAAAACTTCGGCTACGAATATCATATTACTCAAGCCCTTATACATAGAAGATTTCCTTAGTTATCCTTTATACTCATGACCCCTTCAGGGTCAACTCTGGTCAACGTCCAAGTCAAAGTCAACATTCTGGTTGACTCAACTTGCCAAGTTTGTCCATCAACTCGTCGAGTTCCATAAATCAGATTACCCTGCAATCGCAATCCAACTCGTCGTGTTCTTTCACAACTCGTCGAGTTTCTCCTATTTAACAGAAATGGGACTTCCCCGATCAACTTTTCGACTCATCCTTGAGCTCGTCGAGTTCTTCAGTCTATTAAGTTATCTTAATAGATTAATCCCTTATCCTTCAGATATAGCCTTCATACTTCATGTGCATACGGAAAATGTCCTTTTAATGGTAAAGTTTCCACCTTTACCCGTTAATACTCGTGCTTAATGGATTTAGCTCAAACCCTAACTCTTTAAGACATAGATCATGGTCTACATGTCACACCCCCGAACCAAGACGGCAAAAACGTCCGGGGGCGGATGACGTCATTTTGTAATATCATAGCAGTTGAATATAAATGATACATAGCAACCAAACATCATACATTATCTTATACCAACATTCATTGTATACACATTGTACTTGTTCTTTGATTACACAAAAATGACATAAAGTATGATGTCTCAAAAAGGTAGCAAAATATCCATGTCCAAGTCTCGAGTACCTGTTCACTGAGTCCCTGAGAATACAAGTCGTTTTGAAAAGCATCAACATATTATGTTGGTGAGTTCATAAGAATATTTGCAGGAAAAACTTTGTAATATCTTTGTTTATAATAAGTTGTAAAATTCTAGAAAATCCAATATTTTCTATAAAAAGTAGTTGTGAGTTTCGTTCCTAATGTCGTGTATAATTGCATGCATGTTTCTTATTTTCCTTTGTTTGTATTTGAAAAGAGTGTGTCCCCAGAAAACCCTATATTTTCTTATATATAAACAGTTGTAGTCTTAAAACCCTAAGACCGGAGTGGTGACCTTCTTCAGGCATCGGTTTCTAGTAAAGTGTATATTCTTCGTAAATTCAAAATAATATTGTTATTCTCTATGTGAGTCGTTACAACCATGCTAAATATGACTAAAGCGCCTGTCTTGACCTTCTTCAGGCATCGGTTTCTATAAGATATTTGTCACCCTAGACTGGCCCGTCTAGCTGTAGCAAACAGCTCAGGTGTGGGGGTGTCAACCCCGTATAGATCTATACAGAATTACCTCGCTCTCCCTCCAAGAGACTCTGGTTATAACTACATGACTTACGGTGTACGGTAGGTAGGTATGGGGAAGGAGTATCTCACAAGATCCTCAACAAAATTTATACGAATTTATCGAATAATGCATATGACGTTCTTAGTGTAAATTCATGATTGTGGTTTTATGACACGCGTTTTACAGCTTTAAGAGATACAACTTAACACTTGTATTGTTAAAAGCTTTATAATGAACAGATTATGACATGCTGATATTCTGTCGTAAAACTTTGTTTTGCATATCGGATATATTAAATTATTTATAACGATATTTATAAATAAGTACTAATAGCTTGTGAGCTTACAATATGTGTTGTAAAAGTAACAAAATACTCTAGGTTTTAAACCTTTGAAATAGTACAACCTTTTACGATTATTTTACTAATAAACATTATATTTTAGTAAAATATTCAAGTGTTATGGTGAGTTTTTAACACACCAAAAATTTGTTTGAGTGTTTTGTACACCAAAAATACTCTATTTTTGCTGTGACTAGAACTTGTCACAATTTACACAAAATTACATAAAACCTTGAAATTTGTTATGTTTCAACAATTTTACAAGTATTAGTGGTAAAAGTTTATATATCCAAAAATTTACCATTTTGAGTGTAAACTCTCATATTTTACCATCTTTCAAACTTTTATAACCAAAAATGTTTTAACATTTTATTTGACATTATTGGTGATTTTTAACACACATTAAAAAGAAACCATTTTCGCGTAGCAACTTGTTTCATTCTTAACATGATACCAAAATATGTGAAATTACACAAAGATAACTTTGTTCCAACAACTTGAGACTTTGTGAAAATCTCGAGTTTAAGGAGTGTTAGTATGAAGTAACAACATTTCAACACACATAAACATATATACATACAAGTGCATGTAAATATCCAAAGATTTCAACAAGACTGGACTTGTATTCCCCCCCCCCCCCCCCCCCAAAAAAAAATAGAATGAAAACTTGAAAATAAGGGGGTATGAAGATCACCTTGGGGATTTTCGAAATGTAAAAGAAGTTGAAGAAGAAACTTTGATTCTAGCTTGTGTTCTTGGTGAGAAACTCGAAGTGTAGGTGTTATAGGGGCTATGTCCACGATAATGAAGGTGTAAGAGGAATGATCTTAGTATAAATATGAAATAAAATACTTGAGTTTAACCTAGAACTTACCAAGTTCTTGAAATAGTTTGAAGGAATCCAACAAAATCATGCACTCATTTGAAATTTTTGGAGAGAATGGGAGGAAGTTCTAGAGAATTAAGTGAAGGAAATGAAGTTTGTTGAATGTGTGTGTGTGTATATCGGCCGAGAGGTAGAGAGAGGAGGGGGAAAGGATATAAGTTCACTTCTTCTAATGTGATGTGAAATGCCTTGTTGTATGGGAGTTAAGAAGTTTAGAGGTATGTTAGACAATGATGTGGTGGCAAGCTCATTGTCCATCTTATTTCCCTTTTTTTGTTCATGATCATAACCGATCAAGGGTTTTTGGCCCAAAAGATGGCCCAAAAATATTAGTGGGCTTTGATTTGGCTTGGTCCAATAAAGATTTTTGGCCCATTAATGCTTAATAAGGGGGTTCTTGGTTCAATGAGCCCAAAGATAGGAGTTCTTGGACCAAATAAGGCCCAAGTATCGGTTTTCGGCCCAAAGAAATTCCATTAAAAGCTTCCGGCCCAATGGGAGGCCCAATAGTGGTTTTCGGCTTAATGGAATGCCCATTAGTGGTTTTCGGCCCACTAATGCTAAGTAAAAGTTTTTCGGCCCAATTTAAAGTCCAATGGTAGTGTTTGGCCCATTAGGGACCAAAGAGGGGTTTTCAGCCCAACAAGGCCAAATGGAGAAGTTATCGGCCCAATAGGGCCCAATAAAGGAGTCTTGGTCCAATAAGGGATTTGGGACCAAATTTCTTGGGCTTAGGCCCAAAATTGATTGGACTTGGCTTATCGGATCGTGTTTTTGATTTATATTAGGTTGTTTCGGCTGGAATCACATTGCATAAACGTAGGCACTTAATAGCATTGAAGTTTGAATTTCACTAAATGAAATGTTACAAGGTTACGCAGAAGAGATCATCTAGCACAAGGGGCAACATCTTAACCCTAATTTGCTAGTTGTGACACCACAAGCCATCAATACTCCAAACTAAGGCATATACACTAAGATCTGGACCCTAGATACTTCATAAATACGTAAAGCTTCTAACTTTCCTTCCATGCATGGCCTTTTGGATCTTAAAAGGCCAAAATGACATCCTAAAGCTTACATGAGGCTTCAATGGCCATAAATTTTGCACCTTTATGCCATGAGAGCCCTTTAAGGTCCTAGATCTGGAAGTATACTCATTTGGGACGTCCAAGTCCCAAGAGCTAACATTTTTGGACCAAAATATGGAGAAAATGCCCTAAAACTAGATCTAAGCAAATTATTGACAAGTTAGGGGCTTTATACCTATTTTGAACCAGAAATGAAGCTAGACTTCTAGATCTACTCTTCTCTAACACCCCCTTGCTCCTTCTTCAAGTGTCTTCTTCTTCAAAACTACAAAGTATGCACCAAAAATGGCTCAAAGCTCTTAAAAGTGGATTAGGGTTTCGTGGCTAGGGTTTGGGACTTGGAGGTTATAAATGAGGCTAGCCTTTGGAGGTTAAGGTGTCTAAATAGGGTGCTAAACCCTGAAAATTAGGGTTTCACTCTGGCAGTCCTACTCGTCGAGTTGAGGCTCTCAACTCGTTGAGTAAACTTCACAACCCGCGTCCTAAATCAATCCCTAATCGACGAGTTTGGGGCCTCCAACTCGTCGAGTTTCCATACAAAAATGAATAAATTAAAACATATAATACATACTAGGAGTCGGGCGTTACATCAATATTTTTGGGGTGGATAAGCATGTCAGTTATTCAATTATGTTCGTTGTACTTATTTTAAATTGTATCAAATGTGATTTTCTATGTATGTGTATGCTAATGTTAATTCATGAGGCCTTATCACGGTCAAGTCCCTGGAATCATTTCACATAACTCATTAACTTTTTTGAGCCCATGGTCATTATGGATAGCGCTATTAGGAGGAAGATAACTCCTCACTCGCACGGTTCGCGAAGTGCATTTTACCATATTTCTCACTATGTTAGCGATAGACATAGTATTCAAGAGGGCACCCCTCAGTTATTATGCTTGGGTTGTGAACTCATGGCTTGATCATTATGTATATATGAACTTTGTTTCTCATTTTAGCAACGAAATTTGTTTCTCATTTAGCAACAAACTTTGTATCTCATGTTAGCAATGCACTTTCATTTATGGGAACTTATTTACTCATTTTAGCAACACACTTTCATTTATGGAAACTTTTATCAATATTCTGATTTTCATGATTTAAAACTATGTTATGCTATAAACCTGTGAACTTACTAACTATTTCGGTAGTTGGCCGCTCATTTTACATGCTTTTCCCGGTATGATCTAGTAAGTGGCACCTAGAGACACATCACTTATAAGAGCATTCGCATGTGTTGTTGTTTTTTGTTTTTTTCTAAATATATTGTGATTTCTTTTAAAAGTTGTTCAAACTCATTATAAATTATAATATTTTTAATACTATGGTTGGTGTTGTCTTTTAACTTTTGCTATGAGGCCTTTGTACTGTCGCGTCCCGTGTTTTCGCTTTAGCGGGGTGTGATAATGAGACAAGCGGAGGTGGTGGTTAGCTGGATCTAACCTGAAAATGCAAAAACACATCAGATCTAGTGATATCTAATGCAGATGTGGTTCATCAGAGAGAAAAGAGAAACATATGGATACGATCATGAATCTGGCGAAGTGGAGGCTGAGGATGATGAAGGTGATGTCGTCGGAGAAGGTAATACGCCGGAGTTGGTATGGTTGTAGATTAGAGCAAGCTATACAAACATCAACGGAAGGTAGGTGAAAATGGTGCTAGATCTAACCTCAAAATGCACAAACACATCAGATATAGTGAGATCTAATGTAGATCTAGTGGTTCACCGATGAGAAAGAGAGAAAGAGATAAAACACGTGACGTTGATCTTCTAGTGGAGTTTCCCTAACGCCTGTGGTGGTTACGGCGCTGGTGGTGCCACGGACGATAATTAGTGGTGGTGATGTTGCCGGCTTGGGTTTGTATATTCTTTAAAAATGATGAAAGTGTTTTGAGAGACTTCAAAACTTTAAAAATTATATCTGATTGTAACAATGAAATGTATGTTTGTTTTATAGTACTAACGTTAAATTTACAAACATTTATTTGGCACCGTTGAGCTTAGGGGTAATCAAAAGTATCCGCATCCGGAAAATCCGATCCGAAAATCCGATCTTATATTATCCGAAATTTCAGATACCCGAATTTTCGGATATCCGGTTTTTCGGATTCGGATACGAATAACAATTTTGTAAAATTTCGGATATTTCGGATATCCTAAATCCGAAAAATATGATTTTATTTTGTGTTTATTCTTTATTTCAAAACACTTATATCTTATAGTATCTTTATTAATAACTAAAAATATTCATAATATCATTAGTTAAACTACTTTATTAATACATCTGCATTTGTATTGAAATAGCATGCTGGTCACGAGAATTAAAGAACAGAAGCATTCATGCATTTGTTTTATTTTAATTTGGCGTAAGATTAACAATTACATATAAAATGACTATAAGTTGATGATTATATATGTCAAATAAAAATGAATTAAACTGTTTATAAATTTATGTGGTGTGGATGCTTAAATGCAACATATTAACATTGATATTAAATGAATTGATATTTAGTAATTACAAAATTTTAGACTTTTCGAATATCCGTTTTGGTATCCGAATCTGTATCCGAAAATTCCGATATCCGGAATTTCGGATACGGATTCGGATATTAAAAATCCACTATTCAAAATTTCGGATATCCGAATTTTCAGATATCTAGTTTTGAATACCCCTAGTTAAGCTTGGGAACTTATACCGGATTATTGGGCCTATATGTTAACAGTTATAAATAACATATTTGTCCTTCCCGGCCCTAAAACACCTAAATGGGTTTTACTGTAAAATAAATTCTCTTAGTTCTTCCATTTCTTGTCTTGAACATTCGTAATTCGTAATTGTATGATAACTTTAAATGGGCTTAAAGCCTTCACTTAACAGGCTCGACACAGTTCTTTATTTATTGAAAGTCAATGGGTCAAATACTTCGTAGGTTTATAACACCATGGTCCTATGCCTTTCCTTAAAGTCCAAATTTTTAATTTTAAAAATAGGTAAATTGCAAATTATTATATTATCATAAACTTTTAATTTTAACATTGAGGTATTTTTTCTTTTAATTATGTCATTATTTTTATAATTTTGTTGCAATATCAACCAAATGATGGGTGATTTATGGTCTTCTAATAACCATTTTTTTCCGAATTGCAATAAAATCACTAAGTTTATCAAAATTTCGATTTTGACACCGAGTTTTAAATTAGAAAATAAGTATATCACCAAAAAAATCGATTTTGACACCGACTTTTTTCTCTCAACTATATCATTACATTTACAATTTTGTTGCATTGTAAACTAATTGACTGATTCAGGAGAAGTTATTGTGGTTTAAAATCTCGATTTGTACAACAAATAAATGAAGGTTGGTCCATAGGTTCAAACTCACTTACAAGTCGGCAAAAAGGCACAGTCACGAGGGTGATATTGTGGTTTAAAAACTCGATTGTACAATAAGTAACTGAAGACCTCTAAAAGATCTATCTAAAATCCCTACAAAGTCGATTTATACAACAAATAAATGGATACCCCTACCAGTTTGATTTATTTGTACAACAACTAAATGAAGACCTTATAGATGACGATCCCTACAAACTCACTTCTAAACCAATTGAGCAGTTACCATCAATCTAGCATGATAACAAATAAATGACATGAAAATATTATAATGTGGAAGCCACACAAAATTTTATGTGGTAGGATTGAGTTTCAAATATAATATTTGCATCGAACCCAATTTCACATATCTTTTTAGGTCAATCCAGTGATTCAAAATCATTTAAAGTCAACAAAAAGGGCATACTCACCCATTTAGATGACATTTTTTATTATAATGTTTAATGTTTAATGTTTAATTCTCGTCAGAGTATTTCTTCACAAATGGAATCTAAATGTCAATCTAGTGGTTCAAATTCACTTAAAAGTCAGTGAAAATGGATACGCACCCTTTCAGGAGACGATATTGTAATTTCGAAGCTTGATTTGTACAACAAGTAAATGAAGGCCCCTACAAGGTTTATCCAGGAGATGCTTAGTGAGTTTGGACCACTAAATTGGTCTTGTAGAGTTCTTCATTTACTTGTTGTACAATTCGAACTTCTAAACCACAATAACATCTCCTAAAAAGGCAAATATGTCATTTTCACTTACTTGCAAGTGAGTTTGAACCATTGGACTGACCATCATTTATTTGTTGTACAAATAAAACTTTTAAACCACAATAACATCCCCTGAATAAGTCAATTTGTTGACATTGCAACAAAATTGTAAATGTAATAACATAATTAAGGAAAAAAATCGGTGCCAAAATCAGAATTTTGGTAAACTTAATGACTTTATTGCAATTCGGGAAAAGTGGTTACCAAGAGAACATGGAGAACTGTCATTTGATTGATATTGCCACAAAATTGTAAATATGATGACATAATTGAAAAAAAAAATAACTCAGTGTCAAAATCGATATTTTTTGATAATATAGAGACTTTTTTGCAATTTACCCTTAAAAATATAACTATATGGAACTCAACTATGTGAAAATCTGAACTCAATTTCTTAATCTATAAACAAAAACAGAAAATTGTTTCAATAATCTTATCTAATAATTGGAAAAATGTGCAAAGATTGTTATATAATTTAAAGCTCCGTTTACCGACCACAAAATACATCAATACACTAAATAAAAAACTCTCAAAGTGTCAAGTTGTTTTGTTACCTTATAAAAGTGTAAATATTTTCCTTAAGTGCAATGCTATTTCATATACCAATTTTTTAGTGACAAGACTAAGTTTTTGAAGAAAATGCCATTTGATAACTATTTTTTACGCTAAATAGGAACAAGCGGGCATGCACATTGTAAAAAAGTTAATGAAATACTATAATTCGATATGAAACTAGGTGGGGAACCCCCGCGTTGCGGGGGTCGGATGCGACAGGTCTTTCAGCAAAATTGAAATATGAAGAAAATAACTTTACATTTTACGTTTTAAGAACGACTTTAAAAAAAAATTAAATTCCTATTTTTTACTTATTCATTTTCATCATAGGATGTACAAAGTTTATTTTTTATATATTTGTTTTAAAAAACAAAAATTGCACCTTAAGACGGATTTGAACACAAAATGACAGGGAAACCAGAATTATTCCCAACACGTGTCCGCACAAAATATGGATACTGACATAAAATAACCTAAAGACGGATTTGAACACAAACACATAAACAGAGGACTGGGGACCCCCGCGTTGCAGGTGTCGGATGCGACAATTTTTTCCGTTGTTTGTTCTTTGTAAATCTCATTTCATCAACTATTTTTTTTATAGTTTGAGTATTGTTATGAGGCAAGTCAATTTAAAAAACATACATTGTCCCATTTTATTGTTATACAGCTTCCGTAATTGTACGTAGTCCAAATAGAACCACTATAGTTCCAGTTTTCATATTTGCAGCTTTCCAAGCAACAGCTACCCCTGAAAAGAAAAAGTATTTTCATGAACACAATTTCCCAAATGCATGATCTATTAATGTTCATTCATTTTATTACCAATCTATATATTAAACATAGTGAAAGGAACATAAAAATTAACAAAAGTTACCTAGTAATACTACAAATCAACGAAAAATGGCGGTGACAAATTCACCTAAAAGAAGCTTCATTCTTGACATGTAGATTCATGTAGGTATTCCAGCGAACAACTGTTGTGCAATAATAAAAAATAAAAACAAAATTAGAGAATGTAATCTTAGACAACAAAAAAACAAACATAGCATACGTCTGATATAGAAGTTACCTTAAAGAATGGTGAAGTTGTGAAATCGGAGATTAAATCCGACGGTTGGTGTATCGATGGTTCTTCTTTCCTAAATGAGAATGCACTTGGGGCATTTCAGTCGTAAAAATGAAAAAAAAAAATATACATATAAATTGAAAGTATGTTGCCATTTGGGTCATTTTACTCGTAAAAATGGAAAATGCACCTAATAGCAATGTAGTTTGGTTTTTGGAAAAAAAAAAATAAAAGAAAAGAAAATTACAAAAAAAAAACCCGAAAAAAATGTGTAAATTCAAAGCTCGTTGCTATTTATTGCATTTAGCACCTAAAGATGGAAAAACAAAAAATGACTATGTACTTTGTTTTTCGGTAAAAGAATAAAAACAAAATGCAAAGTAGTTTGTTTTTTACTCAATTTACTACCAAATTTTTTTTTTCTATTCTAGAATCGTGTAAAGACAAAATGTTTTAATGCAGACGTATTATTCAACTACAAAATATAGTAATAAATAAGTGTACATAGCATACTTGTTTTAATCCCAATTATTCATTTTGAAATTAAATAATATCAATTTGAAAATATAAATTTTTTAGATTCTTAATGTCAATAAGTATTCAACATCTGAAATACTTTACAAATACTTACATTGTCCAATTGTGTCAACTTTCACAAAAAGTTACCCCATTGTTGATCTGTAATATTATATAGAGTGATAGACAGAACACTTGGGATAGCAATGTAATATTCCATCCTTACAATTTGGTAGAAAAACTTGCACTATATCTATTCAATCAAAAGAAATTGTGATTTCTATTAAAGGTTTCACACTTTTAGTTTTATTACATAAAATGAAATCATAAGCCATTTAACATGGTAAAGGGATGAGAAAGAACATATATTTTTCCTTGCTTAATTTGATGAATATATTGTGATGTCTAAAACTAAGCATTTACCTCATCAGCAACATTGTTCAACAGCTCAGCAATTGTTGCAGTAGATGTAGGTACAGAAAATTCTCAAAAGTTCATGGCCATACCTTCAAAAGCCATTTGTGTGAAGTTGCATTGGAGACACCTATAACTGTCAGTACACCTTTTAAAGTAGCCCCTAAAGGAAAAAAATAAGGAAAAATTTTAGCAGTAGCCCCTTCAGCAGTTGTAACCATCAGGTTCGTATCATAAACTATAAAATTGAAAACCCGAAATTTTCCAAACCTGATATCTCTTTGGTACAATCCTTTAGAATCAGTGTCGGGAGATAAGATGGTACCTCAGTCATTGTTGCAAGACGAAATTTGTGAATTTAAAATCCCACTAAGGTTGTTCTTGAACCCAAGAACATGAGTTGGCGTATTTCACTCCTTTCATCGAACACTTGGCGTGCAATCTTTCAAACTCCGCCTCAAGACGCAATTTCTTAGTGGAAGGAGCTAATTTTCGATTCAAATCAGCATACCAAATACAATTTAATAAAATCAGAAAGAAGTATACATTATTAATCACCTGATGCGAGATCAAAAACCCGTAGGTGCCAGTAAAGGAAGTGAGCAGCAGAAGTGCATCTTATTCGAAGAAGGGAGACGGTGAGGCATGCACTACCCACCAACGCTGGTGATTTCGAGATCCTGAAAACATTCCTGAAATCAAAGCCAAAACGAAGCTGTGAGAACCTGAAGCCGACAGTGACGAAGCGGTGTGGGTGACCAGGGTTGGATAAATGAGTTACCTCATGAACAATATCCTGATAAGGTATTAGGGCCTTGCAACACCGGTCTTGAAATCGAGTAGCAGATCACCAACACATCACAAAACAACACATCATGTCATCATAAACGAACATAAAGAAAAGGGAAGTAGAAACTCAGAAGAGAAAAGAACAGAAGAAGCGCATGTGGAAAATTAGATGGAGGGAAATGCGCAAAACTGTCGTAGTGAGAGGAGGCGGTGGAGGTCAGAACGCAAGCAGGGAAAACACACCTGTAGCAAGCAGAAAACGGGTCAGTCTAGGTGTTGAAGAAGAAGCGAGAAGCGTATAATTGATCACCCACCGGAACTCCAAAGCACCACAGCTGAAGTGAGAGGAGACAGTGGAGGTCAGAATGGAAGCAGGGAAAACACACCTGTGCCACCAAATCCATGGCAACAATTGAAGGCACCGTAGTAGAAGGACCAAAATCGATCGGTGGGGTGGTTTTAGGGCTTCTAGACGATTTTGATGGGAGAAGAAAAGGCTGGATAAAACCGAAGGACCGGTATTCCTTACCATGGTCGAGGAGCGAACTGGATAGGCAATATTCCTAAGAAGTGCTCCCTTTTAATAATATATATATATATATATATATATATATATATATATATATATATATATATATATATATATATATATATATATATATATATATATATAAGAATTTGTGGGTGTCGAAAAAATAAACGACAATAAATCACACACATAAAGTTACATTATGTAACGTAGTTCGGTCAATGTGCCTACGACCACATGATAGAAGAATGTATTCTTATTCACGAGCTTGAAAGGTGAATTACAATACAAATGAAACCATAGCTAGCTATCAACCTATAAAATAGGCAAAATACAAAACATAAACCCTAATTAGAATAAAGCCAAGCCTAACTTCAAGCCAACGACCCTCAACCTTTGTTGAGGTAGGTTGATATCCATTCATGCCAACAATTCTTAAGTCGCATTTAATAGTGGGTATGCAAGTTGTAACAATTTCCTTTACCATAAGAGCAACAAGAAAAATTCGATGTAAAATTTGTGATGTATAACATAAAATCTGCCAACATAATACTTTAATCTTTAAAATATTGCAACGGACTGTATATAACAAGCTCAACGGTTTGCACTATAGTACAAAAATCTATATTATTTCTTTGGCTTGTGGTTCTCCTATTTATGTTATTGATGTTAGTGTTACATCAATTCAAGTAGAGGGTGTTGGTTTTTATTGTTAGCCTTCATATTTTTCTCTTTGATGTCTATTGTATTCTCAAACTTGATTTTAAATTTGCTTTAATCGGTCAACTCTATAATTTAATTTTGGATATATGGTTATTTTTTATATTAGTCAAAATACATATATGATTTGATTTGTTTGATATGACTATTAACGCACCTTTTGAAACCAATTTCCAATATTCTACGATTAATGATGTTCCTTTTATCAGATCTGACTTGTGCTATATTGTTGTGGGTATGGGCAGTCTAATTTACCTTCAGGCGGGTAGCCCTAAGCAGGTGTGGGATTCACAACCGTACAAAGCTCCATTTTAAAACCAAATTATCTAGTTAATATATAATATTATTATTTTATGTAAATAGTTACATATATTACCTATTGTTGATGATTTTAAGGAGTGTTGTTAATCCTTTTTCTTTCCTATTTATTTGTGTTCGATTCTTAAGTCAGGTTTCTAATCGATCCGTGTTCAATTAGAATGCCCTTTCCTTGCCTTTTAATTTACAACAACGATATGATAATAAGACAAGGTATAAAACCCGTGTATTACATGGGTTGATTAAAAAAATAAAATATTAAAATTTAAATAATAAGTATTTTTAAAATAAAATTTTGAAATAAGGAATTAAGAAACATATTAATTGCAATTTAGTATAATCTTTATTACATTTTATACTATATATATATATATATATATATATATATATATATATATATATATATATATAAGTATTATGTGACTTTTTTATTTTAAAATTGAAAAAAAAAAACATAAATTGACATGTGAATATTATTTATTTAAAAAATATTACAAAATGATAAATGTCAAAACTCATTAGAGATTAAGATGCGACAAAATTATCTTCTAAAATAGTTTAGTAAAATAGTTTAGTAGATTCGTTATTTTCTTTGCCAAACGAAAGTTACATTAATAGTCCCTGAAATATTGATCATTTTCTTACAACACCCGTTTTTTATTTTCTTTTCAAATGTAGTTTCCTGAATTTACAAACTCGATCCATCAAGTCTCCAAGACACTTTTGAATCATTTTAATTAATTTTCATTCACAATTTGGTTTAACATCCATCTATTTTATTTAAATGTAAAACATGTTTTTTTTTTAAATATTAATTAACCCCTTGTGCTTAATTTAAATATAAATAGGTCTGCTTATAACATATTTAAACTTCAAAACGCCTAACCCGGATTCATGGGTGTTATAGGTTTATACTCTATATGGTTTTCATAGTATTAAAGTATTATTTACGGTCTACAATACCACAAAAATATTTAATAACTTTTTAATAATAGCTATTGAGAACGATATATTAGAAAATATTGATTATGAATAGTCGGTGAACAACTTTTCTTTCAATAATGTTAGAAGAGTCTTGCTATTCATATAACTATGTAAGATTATTTATTGTATTATTGTTATTTTTTCTTGATTTTTTTATAATATTAATCAACTTATCGTATTATTAACACATTTTTCTTATAAAAAATATATATTCAGGGGTCCACTTTTATTTTTCACACAGGGCCTTCAAAATCCACAGGACACCCATGTTTACCTTAATGTCACTTGCGCCAACAAAGCTCATATAGTTCATGCGGTTAGCTAGTTTTTTTTACTACTTATAATATTGTTCAAAAGGGATATGTTCTTTTTATTTTGAATATCTTCGTGGGACTCAATTTCAGAGTCTTTTGTTCTGTTTCATGTATTCTCTAGAGTTGTGTGCCTATAATGATGTTATTTGGGATATCGATCCTAATAATTTCAACTCCACCACTGGTTTTCTATATTATCTTTGAAGATTCAATAATCTCATAGAAATGAAAGAAACAAAATGTTGTATCTCGCTCTTCTATAGAAACGGGGTATTGTGTCATGGATGTGGCTATTTGTGAGATTGTTTGGTTACGTTGGCTTCTTGCAGATAAGCTTTTTGTTATTGAAGGGTTTCGAGCCTCGTTAGAACAAACAAAATGGCAACGGAAACGACAAACAATTTGATGTAACACTCAAAACAAATGGATCTAAACTCAACTAATTTATGCAACTTATTAGAACTCAATAGAACAAAAAACATATCTCTGACTTCTTCGTATGTTTCTTCTTATGAAGAGCCAGTTGATTGGACTAGAGAACCCAACAGAGAGTTCTATCTTGTAATCGCACCCAAGATGCAAAACTCTAGTAGATTTGAACAAACCTCGAACTCCAACAGCAAACAAATTAAAGAAACTCGAATATGTGTCTCGCCACGTCGTGGCAATTTAATGCCCACATCGTGAGAACCTGATTCTATCGATCAAAGGGTTTTCAGTAACGACCCAATTTTTTTAATATAAAAACAAAGTAAAGCCAACCGTTACCCTTTTAAAAATAAAATTAATGTTTTCAAAAAACATTCAACCAATTTTATAGAATAATATTTCTAAAAACATTGCGGAAGCAGAAAATATCCAAGGTTTGAAACATAATATAATAATTTCATATATCTTCATGAGAATGTCGCTTGCAATCACACCGGTCTCTTTCATTTATTTAAACCTGACGACCTTGAAAAATGTTAAATAACAACGTGTAAGCAAAACGAATAGTGAGCATACACATTACTCTACCATTATATAGATCACTTACTTACACATAGAATAACATTTCACATAAAAAAACATAAAACATTAACATAAACATTCCTAGCACATTCTTAGATGTCATTTCATGCATATTATAGGGTAGTTTTTATTATCATTTTAGCATCATATTTTGTACATTTGCATGTCATTTTTTTAAATAATGATCAACTCATGTCTTTCGTTAGAATTCCCGTACTGCTCATGTTTTTATGTCAATTTCAGATAATCCAAGTGGAACAGTGCATCGGGAGTAGTTGGATCCATGTTTGGAGCTTAAAATGGAGCTTGGGACTTATGAACGATTTTGAGGAATGATTGCAAGATGCTTTGGTCAAGAAACATTCAATCAAATTGATCACACGAAGATAGAATCTGTAATCTAAAGTTAAAGGAGGTTGTTGGTAGCTTTGACCCCCTATCAGTATTTTTACCATATCTCATGAACCATAACTTCGATTAATGCGATTCAAAATGATCTGAAAAGTTAACGAAATTTCGGACGTCTTAGGAAAAACATGTGATTGCAACTCTGGTACATGCGATTGCATGGAGCCTTTATGATATCATATCTTTGGTCGCAACTTGTCTTCGAAGTTTTTTTTGTGCCAAAAAAATCATCCGGGAGTGAAAACTCAAAACATGCGAATGTAGGTTCCCTTTATGAGATTGCAGCTTTGCCAAAAAGTGCCAAAATAGCATCTCACTTCATTAAAAAGGCCCGAGATGCGTTTTCTTTAAAACATGCGATCGTAGCTTTGAAACATGCGATCGCATGCGAGTCGTTTTTGTTGTTGGACGTATAAATAGACCCTTATAACCTTCCAGTAACCTAAGTTGGCGATTCCAGAGGTACGAGACGACAAAAATAAGATTTTGGAGGCGTTTCTTCTTTGATTTCAACAATTTCTGAAGATCTGAACATTGTGGATCATCTCCTTCAATTAGTAAGATTAGTTGTTTGATGTCTTTTTTCATTTGTTTTTATCAGATTTTAGCCATGTTTGGCTAAAGCCTTAGTTTTCAGTTCTGCAAAGACAAGTACTTTTCATGTGATTGATCATTAGATCTGGTTTGTTTATTTGTGTTTCTATCTAGACTCTTTAGTTTTTTTCTTAATGAATGTTTGCTTTTAAATTCTTGTTAGCCTGATCACCTAGCTAGGGTTACATTATTCAAGTTAATCAGTTAATAGAATTTGTAATTGTTCTTGTCAACTCGTAAAAGTAACAACTATTAGATTGGTTCCATGTTTGGGATTTGACTTTATTATAAACTGAAAAATCATACCTTTATGCTTCCAATCTTGTGACAAGTATTGGATATTGCTGGGAATTTTACAAAGAACTTAATGCAACTTTTCTGATCTTAATTAAGAGCTTATTTGATTAGACAATAAAAATTTAGGGTTAATTGAATTGCTTGTTTTGTTTAACTAAATAAGGTAAAATAGATTATGCTAGAGCTTGTTAGTTGTTCTTAGTACCAGGTTAGATAGAACGCATCTATAATAATCGGGTCAATGTTGATTGCATGATTAGGAAAGTCGCAATAGAGCTTAAACCGTTTTTATTATTGATTTTGTTTAAATTTAATATCATTGCAACTTTTAGTTTATTTATTTTAATTAAAAAAAACCCCTTTTATACTTTCAGTTTCTTGACTAGATGTGCCTAATGCAAAAAGGCATTGACCATTAAGTTGTGTCCTTGTGGATTCGACCCTGCTTCACTATGTTATATTTTTAGCACAACCAGCAGTGATAATTTACTTGTTTAATACGCGTGCGACAACGTGTTAACAAATTGGCACTGTTGCTAGAGCACAATGCTTTCTAATAGTTTTATGCCAAGAAATTTTCGTTCAGGTACACCTTTAGTTTTTGATCCAGACATCGAGCGAACTGCAAAGAAACTGAAGAAAGAAACGATCAGGTGATCTCTTTGGATCATCTTCATCTGTACCTCCAAAAAACCCCACACCACAAGGCACTCCCTTGTGGAACGAATCAGATCTGTTTATTCTGAAAGTACCCCAATCTTCTCCTTAAAACAACCCTTTTAAAAAAATATTCCTCACCCTCTTCCGCTAATTGTGAAACCACATACTCTTCAGAAACCGAATATGAAGAATCAGACATGAGTGGAGACGAAACAAAGAAGATTCTCAGAGAGTGGTCCACTCAATAGGTCAACCAGTAGCCCCTCTGTATCACTTTTCCAGAAGCTCAGAACTTCGAACTCAAATCTAGGTTGATTCACCTTCTTCCCGCTTTCAAAGGATTGGAAAACGAAGACCCACATAAATTCCTCAAGGAATTTCATGTGGTTTGTTCAGGAATGAAGCCTCATGCTATCACAGAAGACCATATAAAGTTAAGGGCATTCCCTTTTTCGCTTCAAGATTTTGCAAGGGAATGGTTATATGAACTCCCATCTGGTTCCATCACCACTTGAACCGAGCTTGTGAAACAGTTTTTAGAGAAATATTTTCCGGAAACGCGAGTCTCCAGTCTCAGAAGAGAAATCCTTGGGATCAAACAAGGAAAAAGAGAAGCTTTAGACACTTACTAGGAGAGATTCAATAAGCTTTTGGTTCATTGTCCCCAACATGGGATCAATGATTATCAACTTTATAATTGATTTTGTGAAGGCCTGACACCCATGGAGAGGCGCTTGATAAATGCTTCTAGTAGTGGTTCCTTGGGTGACATGACACCAACTAAAATCAAATAGTTGATCGAAAATCTGGCGATCGAGTCTAAACATTCTGGAAATAAAGATGAATGGTATGCAGGCCAGCCAAGGGGAGTCAAAGAAATAAGTAATGCCCACCTGGGATCTGAGATTTCAGAATTGACTAAGGTTGTCCTCCTGCTGACAAAAAGAAAAATGTATCGAATCAAAAGTTAAAGCTTGCGAGATCTGCTACAAGACTGATCGCCCTACTGATATGTGCCCAATATTGCAAGAGGATACAGTTCTACCGAGGGCTACCAACAGAATTTTCAGAATAATTATCAACAAGAACAACAATTTTAGCCTCCACCAAGATTTCAGCAACAACGAAATTTTCAGTAGTCAGGTTTTCTACAAAAATTCCAGAATCAACAGAATTCTCATTTTCAGCCCAACTTCCAGAATTCAAATTACCAGAATTAGAACACACATCAACAACCTAGTAGCTCCAGTGTGGCCTTAGAAGATATTGTGAAGAGTCTTGTCACGAGCACCCAAGCCTTCCAAACAGAGACCAGAGCGGGTATTAGGAATCTGAACCAACAGGTGTCTCAACTTGCCACTTCTTTGGGTCGTCTGGAGTCTCAAGGAAAGTTATTGGGGCACACAAAAAACAATCCGAAGCATAATGTGAGTGCTATTTCCTTGAGAAGCGGGAAAACATATGAAGGCCCAAGTGCATCTGAACCAGAAAACGAATCCGAGGAAGAATTTGAAGAAGTTCTGGCCGAAGAAGAAGATTTAAAAGAGCCTGAAAAATAAGAGGAGGAATATGAAGAGGTGTTGGTTGAAGAATGATCTGAAAATATGGAAGAAAACGAAACTCCAACACTACGCAAGCCAATTCTAAAGGAACATAAGCCATTACCGCCCTTCCCATCGCGGCTGAGGAGCACGAAACGCGAGCGTGAGGATGAGGACATCATGGAGATTTTTCGCAAAGTTGAGGTAAACATCCCATTACTTGATGTTATAAAACACATTCCTCGTTATGCTAAATTTTTGAAAAATTTATGTATTTCAAAGAAAAAACAAAAAGTTAATGAGATTGTAAAAGCTGGAAAAAATATATCCTTTATTTTACAGAAAGGTTTACCTCCACAATGCAAGGATCCGGGGATTTTCTCAGTTTCTTGTAAATTGGGAAACCTTGATTTTCCAAAAGCCATGCTCGATCTAGGAGCTTCAATCGATGTCCTTCCCTATTCTGTTTTTGAAAAATTAAAAATGAGAACTTTACAAAAGACCGGGACAATTATACAGGTGGCTAACCACTCGACAATACACCCAAAATGTGTGCTAGAGGATGTTTTTGTCCAAGTGGATAATCTAATTTTTCCCGCTGATTTATACATTTTGGAGATGGGAAACTTGGACAGTTCTAATGCGAACTCTATTATTTTGAGAAGGCCTTTTATGAAAACCGCAAAAACGAAAATTGATGTTTTTAATGGCATGATTTCAACGGAGTTTGATGAGGAAGTGGTTAAATTTCAAATTAATAATGATGATTTTCTTTCTGAAAATGTTTCTGTCAATTATATGGGTACCAGCAATCCTTTGTCCGAGGGCTACTGTGGGTTTTCTAATGTCTTTATGCAAGAAAATTTTGCAAACATGAATTTATCATACATATTGGAAGAGCTGACAAGAAATAAGCTTGGGGAAGTGAATGAGGAGTATCTGATTCCTCCTGTGGAGAAATTGAATAAACAATTGAAAAGAAACAAACTTTTGGAAGAAGAAGAGTAGAAGTTGGAATATGAGGAGGAATCAGAAGATATGGAAAAAAGAAAAGGTGGAAAAGGTGATTTCAGATCCGAATCTGAAAAGAAGAAAAGATTAAGAAAAGAAGAAGAAGATCAGAAAACGGAAGAAGTCTGAAAATAATTTGAAAGATATATCTGAAGACAATCTAGAGTTTTTCGAGGCTGTTGAGCAAGTTTTAGATCTGCCTATATTTCCATATTTGAAGGGATCTGGAGTGATAAGAAAAAGAGTTGAGCTTCAGAGAAGTCCCAACCACACCAGTTAATTAATCTGGTTGGGCAAAGTCAAGCTAACAATTTTAAAAATGGGCGGCTTTCCGGGAGGTAACCCGATAAGTAGTTTTTTGTTTTTATGCTTTCAATAAAGAGATGGTCGTAGTTCGAAGCAAGCTTGGGGAAATCAGAGGATCGACAGAGTTACTGAAATTCAGATTTTTCGCCGCATCTTCGTTAAAATCAGATTTCTGCAAATTTTTTAGGTACATTCTTCCCTAGCTGAACATTTTTGTTTTTATTTGCTTTATTGAGTTGTTCATTCCTCTCTGAGCATTGAGGACAATGCATCATTTTAAGCTTGGGGTGAGGGTTAGTATAAAAAATTGCATTTTTTGTTAAAAATTTTATTTTTTTTATTTTTTAAGTTTTACATTTAAAATAGGGTTTTAGTAATAATAAAAAAATTGAAAACATTTACATGAGATGAGGATATATTTATTTACATTCGATAGCTTTGTTAAAATGAAGTGTGATAGTTACTGAAAATAATGGTCTTATTACAATCAGTTATAAGAATTACCTTTTTAAGTGCTTTAAATCTTTTCAATATGAACCAACATATGAGCCAAATAATTTTTACAATGGAAGTGTTGAAGATATGGTGGGTCTCAAATATGTATATATATATATATATATATATATATATATATATATATATATATATATATATATACACTAGGTGTAAAACCCGTGTAATACACGGGTTGATTAAAAAAATTAATTAAATATCAAAATATAAACAATAAATATTTTTTTTAAAATAAGAAATGAAAAACATATTAATTGTAATTTATTATCACATTTAATATATTAATACTTTACATATATACACCTAAGTATTATGTGTCTTTAATTTTAAAAATTAAAAAATCTAGAAATTGGCATGTGGACTTTATTTTATTTTTAAAATATCACAAAATGACAAGTGTCAAAATTTATGAAAGATTGACATGTGGCAAAATTGATCTTTATTTATTATAGTATATATATATACACACTAAGTTATAACCCGTGGAGACCATGGATGAATATTTTAAAAATAACTTTAATTAAATTATAAATTAATTATTGAACAATGATAATTAAAAGTTTTAATAATTAATAAATATAAATGTTTATTGGTAAATTCATAATGAATAATGATCGGTTGAAATTATGAAATCATAGTTGTTTGATGATTACATAATGATATAATTAATTATAACCCATGACAACCATTGTTACAAAATACAACGAATTTTGATAGTTAAAAATCATAATTATTATTAAATTATTTTCAAAATGTTATTAACTAAGAGAGTTATGTCATTGTTATGTAACTTTATAACGATTGATTGAAATAAATATGTGAAATCATATTTTTAAGATAAATGGGTCATTATTTAGTTGTAATTTAATAAAAAATGATGATATTATATAATAAAATATACTAAATATAAAATAAAACAACCACAAGTAATGAACACTTATATATAACAAATTAAAAAATTAAGTAAAAGTATAACAAATTACTAAAAAAATAAGAATAAAGTTTTTTTACTAATAATAAAAAAATAATTAAAAATTAATAATAATTTTGTACTTAAATAACATTTAGAGTATAAAAATACAATCACTAATATTATATTTGCATAACTTTATTTTTATAATTCTACACATTTCTTTTTATACTTCTTACATTAACGATTATATATACATGTCATAGTGATTTTACATAAATGCATGAGTTATTTAAGTTGAAATTTTGTTCTGAATATAAAAAGATTAATTTACAATAAGATCTTTACTCATTTTCCATATTATTAAATTATCAAATTATATATATAAAAAAACCTTTAACTATCCAAATAATCCCCACCTACCCACTTATCCCCCATAAACCCACCCGATGAATCATAAATACCGTTTTTCCCCTAACACTATCGGTGGTCTCCTTTTCCGGCACCAAAGCCCGTCATTCTTCCATCTACGTTTTTAATAGCAACCTATACGTGCGCCTTCCTCGATCAAATATCATCGGATTTAAAGACATCTACTGATGACATTTGAAATGCATTCGGTTAAACCCTTTTTGCACATGATTGTCATCGCTTACAAATTAGAAGGACCAACTTTTGAAATTGAATGTGATATCGGTTTGACCGGAGTGATGAAATCTAGAAGTACGCTTAAAAGAAGATATGCACCGAACCAATCGACGTACGCCATATGATGATGGTAAGATTCAACCTGAAACGCCAATAATTGTTCCTCCTTCATTATTTTAACAAAAGATAAGTATAAACATAAATACACTTACCTGTGTTTAATTTGCAGGAATTGTCAAATTGAAAATGGTAGCCGGAAGACGTCAAAAGCAAAAAATTGCAAGTCTTTGACACTTGACACTGAAGACATTATCAGGTAATTGTCAAAATTTTCACCGAATAAAAACATGAAATTTCGAGGTTCAAAAAATGTTAAATATTAGGTGGTTTTTGTTTACAATATTCATTTGATTAATATAAATAAATAAGACATTGATTTTCTTGATTTACCTTCCATATAAGGTTAATAGTTGTTTGACAAAAAAAAATCAATATACATTAATTTTGTAGATACATGCTTTTGTTGTGCTCAAATTCCATATGAAGGCGGTCTTTCAATTCAAAACTGCCCATTGTAATTGGACTTTAACTAATAAAAATAAAATAAAAAATTACAATAAATATACCAAATTCTATACCAATCATATGAAAACAATTTTCTATTCTTTATTATAATATTTCCAATAATATCTTAAAGACCTTTGAATCAGACATTTTGTCAAACCCAAACTTATTAGTTTAAAGTACAATTAGAAGCAACTATATCAAAGGGCCAAAATTTAGTCTATAGTAAAACTATAAGCAATTTAAAAAAAAACAAAAAAAAAATGAGGAGATGATCTTTTATAAATGGCATTCGGTAAATTTGAATCCTTAATATCAGACTATACATCAACATGTATAGAATTTGGTTTGATAATTGGTGATTAGAGGCTGAATATTATTAATCACCTCTCAATCTTAAAATCTCCTTGGTAGTTCTCAATCCAGAATATGGCATACTCACCAACAAAGAAAATGTGAAAAAAATAAGCAATATGTACATGTTGAGGCATGATGGATAAGGCTAAAATAACAATGTGTTTTGAAAGTACAATGTTATTTTAGCCTTACCTTGCGAATTAAAACAAAATATCTAGTCTTAACCCTAAAATATAGCAACATGGACATGCTGAAGGCATGATGGAATGCTACGATTGTGTGTGGAATCCCAAAGTGTGCTAGATATTGTTTACCCTTTTTCTTCCAAACCTACAACCAAGATCGAATCACACATAAATAAAAAAAAAAAAACTATATCATATTCATAAAAACGTAAGTTAATTAAACTTGATCAGTTTCAAAATCATAAAACTACAAACGCAAAACAATAAACATTTTCTTGAGTAAGAAAAAGAAAAAGGTTAAACGAATCATTATATCCCCGCTTCCCAAGCTGTTTAAAGAGTGATTAATATATGCTCCACCAATGAAGCCCACCAAAAAAATTTGCTTCATTCTAGCAACTTTAGCGGGATACAAATTCACAAAAGTTAATAAAGACTACGCTTAACATAAAATGGGGAACCAACACCTATTTCATTCCCTGACAGATATTCAAATCTCATAAAATATTAAAATTTAATAATTTGCAAGAAAATAGGCTTTGAAGTCAATTGAGAAATACACATATTTAAAAGGAATGTCCATCAGATTCTTTTTGTCAGACTCAAATTACAACCTATAAATACATAATGAACCAATTGTCATATGCGCACCTTCACATCTTGTAGATTCTTGTATTTAGATCTTTGTATCCAGAATAAAGAAGTGATTTATGAGATAATCCACAAGATATGTGTGAATTGTTAACATAAACGTTATATTACTTTCCTCTTGTAAAGCATTACAACAATATAAATTTCATGTTCATAAACAACATGTTTTTTTTAAATGAATTGGTTGGATTAAAATAATAAAAATGTTGTATGAAAATAGTTCCTACGCTCAGATTTTAGTGTGAAAAAATTCCACTTGCATAAAGACATACACACTTAAGAAATATGTATTACATATAACTTGACCCTCTATTCCCCAATTCGTACATAAAATTTAATATAAACCATTACTTTGTAGCATTTACATTTAGATATACAATAAAAGTAATAACATAACCAATAAATTTTTCTGTATCTAGACACAGGAATGAAACAATCGTCGGAAATAATATCCATAAAAGTAAGAGGATATATGAATATCAAATGCTTAAAAAAGTAACCGAAGGAGAAGAATAATAGTAGTAACAGTAATAGAAGGTGAAGAAGAAATCAATAAAGTAGGATATCGTTTTGTAGATAACAAAAACATAAAGCAGTAAAACTTATTTGTTGTATACTGACCAAATTGATTGAATAAAGTGATATACCTTTGGTATTTTGCAGAGATGCGGAAAAATTCTTGAATGATAGGTTCGAAGACTCCAATGAAGAAGAGAACAATAGGGAATTGTTATTTGTATGTTGAAGGATTATGATTAGCTGATTTTTAGGGATTGCATCTCTACAAAAGTTTGAAATTTATGTTTACATATATGAAACGTAATTTAAATGCAGTTTAATTGGATATTGAAACTGATTTCCTTAATCTTAGGAGCTGATTAATTGACAATCACGACAATGCATGGGCGGGAAAATCATTCTAAGAATATATGTGGTAATGACACGTTGCATAAAGGAGATGTAAAAAGAATGCCATGTGGCAGTTTATGGATTCTTTTATTAGGAGTAGGGATATA
Source organism: Lactuca serriola (assembly GCF_051521515.1). Lineage (NCBI taxonomy): Eukaryota > Viridiplantae > Streptophyta > Magnoliopsida > Asterales > Asteraceae > Lactuca > Lactuca serriola. The sequence goes on from NC_136412.1 coordinate 228,161,704, forward strand.
TATATATATATATGTGTGTGTGTGTGTGTGTGCGTATGTGTGTGTGTTACAAATGGTATATCAAACAACTTGAAGAAATCTGCAATTCAAAGTCAAATTCAAGTCAAGTTCAAGTGGAAATCAAGAACCTAACAAGTTAAATCTGAAGAGTTGATCAAGACGAAGAAGATATGCGGTATTATAAGATTGATCCCTCGATAGTGAAATCATAGGGGTAAGCTTGGATTTTTTGTCCAAAATGGAGCTCACCGCGTTTACTGGACGAGTTCGAAAAAAATGAGGGGTTTGTCAAACTAAGTTTTTATAAACGAATTTTCATGAAGTTGTTTTTAAAAATATAGTGTTTTCACAAATTTAATTCGGCGTAAAAACTATTTGTTCAGACTTGGTTTAACTCATTAAATATAATTATGAATCGTTAGTATAAAGTATTGAGACTGTTGTCTAGGTAGTGATTTCATTGGAGCTTCCTCGTTGTGAAATCTAATTATGTGACAAAAAAAAGTGAATTATTTTATTTTAAGTTTTTATTTTCATTTATTTTACTCTAAATTCGTTTTATGTCATCTACATCTTTCCATTTGTTTATAATGTTTTATCTTTTTCTTAATTGAGGCAAGTAAGGTTTAAGTTTGGGGAGATTTGTTAGATGTCATTTCATGCATATTATAGGGTATTTTTATTATCATTTTAGCATCATATTTTGTACATTTCCATGTCATTTATTTAAATAATGTTCAACCCACGTCTTTCGTTAAAATTCTCATACTGCTCATGTTTTTATGTCAATTTCAGATAGTTCAAGTGGAGCAGTACTTTAGAAGCAGCTGGATGCATGTTTGGAGCTTAAAATGGAGCTTGGGACATATGAAGGATTATGAGGAATGCTTGCAAGATGCTTATGTCAAGAAACATTCGATCGAATTGATCACACGAAGATAGAATCTTAAATCTAAAGTTAAAGGACGTTGCTGACATCTTTGACCCCCTGTCAGTATTTTGACAATATCTCATGAATCGTAACTCCGATTGATGCGATTCAAAATGATCTGAAAAGTAGACGAAATTTCAAACGCCTTAGATAAAACATGTGATCGCAACTCTGGTCCATGCAATCGCATGAAGCCTTTATGCGATCGCATCTTTGGTCTCAACTTGTCTTCGAGGTTTTTTTGTGCCAAAAATTCATCCGAGAGTGAAAAATCAAAACATGCGATCGCAGGTTCCCTCTATGCGATCGCAAGTTTGCCAAAAAGTGCCAAAATAGCATCCTACTTCATTAAAAAGGCCCGGGAAGCATTTTCTTCAAAACATGTGATCGCAACTTTGAAACATGCGATCGCATGCACGTCTCTTTTGCTACTGGAGGTATAAATAGACCCTCATAACCTTCCAGTAACCTAAGTTGGCGATTCCAGAGGTACGAGACGACAGAAATACGATTTTGGAGGTGTTTCTTCTCTGATTTCAACAATTTTTGAAGATCTGAAGACTGTCAATCATCTCCTTCAATTATATTAGTAAGATTAGTTGTTTGATGTCTCTTTTCATTTGTTTTTATCAGATTTTAGCCATTTCTAGCTAAAACTTTAGTTTTCAGTTCTGCAAAGGCAATTACTTTTCATGTGATTGATCACTAGATCTGGTTTTTGATTTGTGTTTCTATCTAGACTCTTTGGTTTTTTTCTTAATGAATGTTTGGTTTTAAATTCTTGTTAGCCTTATCACCTAGCTAGGGTTTTATCATTCCAATTAATCAGTTAATAGAATTTGTAATTGTTCTTGTCAATTGGTAAAAAAGTATCAAGTATCAGATTGGTTCCGTGTTTGGGATTTACTTTATTATAAACTGAAAAATCGTAACTTTATGCTTCCAATCTTGTGATAAGTATTGGATATTGTTGGTAATTTTACAAAGAACTTAATGTAACTTTTTTATCTTAATTAAGACCTTGTTTGATTAGACAGTAAAAAGTTAGGGTTAATTGAAGAGCTTGTTTTGATTAACTAAATAAGGTAAAAATAGTTTTTACTAGAGCTTGCTAGTTTTTATCAGTTCCAGCTTAGATAGAACGTGTCTCAAATAACCAGGTCAATGTTGATTGCATGATTAGGAAAGCCGCATCAAAACTGAAACCGTTTTTATTATTGATTTTCGTTTAAATTTAATATCACTGCAACTTTTAGTTTATTTAGTTTAATTCAAAACCCCCTTTTATACTTTATGTTTCTTGACTAGATGTGCCTGATGCAAAAAGGCATTGACTATTAAGCTGTGTCCCTGAGGATTCGACCTTGCTTCTCTGTGCTATATTTTTAGTGCAACCAGCAGTGATAATTTACTTGTTTAATAAGCGTGCGACAACATGTTAACACAGATATTGTTGGTACCAACTCTACATCAGTAGGTTGATTCCCCCGAAGGGTCTATCTCAAACACTACCTTTCTGGGACTAATCACTTCTCCCAAAGGGTTTGACATGATCATCCATAACTCAACCACTTCCCCCGGAAGGTCTATCCTTGTCAAGAATATGTCCTTGTAGACTCTAGCAGATTAGGGTATCTGTGGACAACGTACACATGAAACAAGTAATGCCTACATAATAGGAGAGTTAGTGTAACTCACCTCCTTGTAATTGGAACTTATCTAACGGGAGCTTGTAGGAAATTCGTTTTTCATTTTTTTATGCTCAGATGACGTTTTTTTAGTTCTATATTTTGTTCGACTTCATTATACATGAATTACTTTTGTTTGATCAAGTTATACACAATATATACATACATACATACATGCGTGTACACCATCATAACCCATTACATAAAACATTTGTTTATCATTGTAAATATGTATTTATGTTTATGTACATATGTATGGTTGTGTATGTATATAATACATACAAATATGTATGATAAAAATATTTAATGTATAACAAAGTTGTACAAAATTATGGAATGAAAAACAACATTTAAACCCCGAATAAACAAAAAATGAGTTTTGGTCCTAGCAAATACCTACGTATTTCCAATGGATTAGTGAGAAATTTTGTATTGTGTAGGAAATTCCTCGATATTTCCTACGCATTTTCAAGCGATTTCCTATGAACATCATCCATTTTTCAACTTTTTTATGTTCAAACATTGTTTTTTCATTCTATATTTTGTTCAACTTCATTATACAAGAATTACTTTTATTTCACCAAGTTATACATGATATATACATACATACATGTGTATACACCATCGTAACCCATTACTCAAAACATTTGTTTACCATTGTAAGCCTATATCTATATATACATATGTATGGTTATGTATGTGTATAATATGTATAACTTTGTAAGATAAAACTATTTAATTTGTAACAAAGTTGTACAAAATATGGAATGAAATAAAAAAAATGTTTAAACACCGAAGAAAAAAAAAACAAGATTTGGTCCTATGAAATCCTTTGAAAATATCTATTAATTTCCAAGGGATTGGTGACAAATTTTGTGTTGTGTAGGAAATCCTTCAGTATTTCCTACGTATTTCCAGGCGATTTCTTAAAAACACAATCCATTTTTCATTTTTTATGTTCAAACGTGGTTTTTTTTCATTATATATTTTGTTCTATTCTGTAGACGAAAATTGTAATAAAAACTAAAGGATATCATATAGTTAAACTATAATAGTAATATATATATATATATATATATATATATATATATATATATATATATAATATTAATAATAATCTTGTTAATAATAACAATAACAATAAGAGTAATAACAATAATAATAAGAATGTTTATGATAATAACTAATAATAATAATGGTTTTTATCAACTGCTCAAATTCAATTCAATTCCAAAAAAACCCCAACACTAGCGGGAATCTAGTGAAACAAAACAACCAAAACAATTGTGACAACTAGTGGTCCTTATCTAAGTTCCTACCATGTTTGCTTCTAATATTGAACCAAAGAAAAAGGTGTAAATAACCTCAGAAGAAAGGATTGGAATGAAATTAACCTTACTCTTGAAACATATATTATTCCTGTTACACCAAAGAACCTAGAGAAAAGCACGGATGACCACATCAAATTTATAAGAGTCTAATTTTGACCAACTTGGATCCGCACCACGAATAAGCAGATCATCAATTCCAACACACTGTCGAAGATCAGGTAAATTTGACCACCGCCTTCTTAAGGTATCCACCTATTCCTTAGCCGTTGAGCATTGGAGAAACAGATTAGGGATCGATTCATGACCACAATTGCAATCCGGGCACAAATTAGAGTTTATTAGGACACCTCTTTGCATTAGGTTATCAATGGTGGGTAACCTGTACAATCTAAGCCACCAAATAAACAGATTAATTTTTGTGAGGAACAAACTTGCTCCATATACTATTCTTGGGGGAACTATCCAAAATACAATCATCAAACACCTTCCTAAGAGAGCAAACTGAGTACTTCCCCTCATCTTCAAGCGACCACCTCCATTGACCTACTGAGTTGTCATACCAAAGCAAGTTATCAATCTATAGCCCCACTTTCTGAAGATCCTTGCTCAGCCCACTAATATCCCCCCAAACACTAGACTTTCGATAGGCAGTAATGTTTTCCCCGAGACCACCATTCAGCCCATAGAGTGACTTAATTACTTCCTTCCAAAGACCATCTGGGCCAGCCTTGAAACACCATCACCATTTTCCCAAGAGAGAAATGGTGAGCGCTTTTAAACTACCAATATTAAGGCCACCTTTGTCCCTGTCATTCAATGATTTACTCCAAGAGATCCAAGCAATCTTCCTGGTCTCATTAGAGCTTCCCCCAAAAAAACCTCCTCTGATACTTTCCAGATTCTTAATCACCATATCTGGAACTTTGAAAATTGAGAAAAGATATGAACCAAGAGATACGAGCACTGATTTGCATATGGTTAACCGACCCCCCATTGAGAGGCTTATGGACAAATAATAATAATGCGATAATAAGAATTAAATTTTTCTTTGTTTCCTAGGAAAAGCGTAGGAACTTCCGAGAAACAACCACTTAAGCGAAACACTTCCAATGTAAATATGAGGTTCTTTGGCATACTAAAAAAATGATATGATTCGTTTAATATTAAAATGGTAATAAAAAAAACTACCGAGGAACTACCTAGAACGTTTAATATATATTTATTTCCTAGGAATAGTGTAGGAACTTATGAGATACTTCCTAGGAACTTTAAATATATATTTGTTTTCTAGGAAAACTGTAGGAACTTCCGAGGGACTTCGTAGGACAAGTGGTAAATGTTTCACATGTTTTGATGAGAGACCTTGGTTCAAAAATTTCCTAGGAAATCCTTCGAAAGTTCTGAGAAACATTCTTGGAACCACTTAAACGAAACACTTCTAACGTAAATGTGAAGCTCTTTGTCATACTTGAAAACAATGACATTAATTGTTTATAATAATAAAACGGTAATAAAAAACTACCGACGAACTACCTAGGAATGTTAAATACATATTTGTTTCATTTAAAAAACGTAGGAACTTCCGACGGACTTCCGATGATGAAGAATTCCTCGGTATTTCCTACTTATTACCGAGGAACTTCGAAGGAAATGCTAGAAAAACGTTTTCCTCGAAAATTCTTCGGTAATGTGTAGGAACTAGCCAGAAATTTATTGTTTTAGAAAATTTTTGTAGGAAACTCCATCTTTTTCTAGTAGTGAACGCAACATTGCACCACAATCAAGTCAAGATTGTCCATACTTCTTCCTTAGCTGCCAAAAAAAACAAGAACAAAAGGAATATGGGCGAATTAGGGTTAAACTTTGATTCAAATATAACGCAATAGACATAATAGGCTGCCCAAAAATCAGTCCAACTTTTCCTCCTGTTCAAATGAGCTGTAAATTTGAATTTTACATTTCTGGCCTCTAACTTTTCAATAATGACACTTTTAACCCTCATAACAAAATTCTTGACAAATAACAGTTTTGAAACTTGACATTTTCTTCCCTAAAACTTAAAAACTTCTATTATTATTTTTTTTGGGATTTGATTGATTTTATTTTATTTAAGTTATTTATGTAAGTCCTTGAAATTTATCGAATGTTTTTTAATTGTTTATTCACCCATATAACTTTTCGAAAACATTTTTTCCTAGTTAAATGATTATTATTTATTATGATTATTATTTTTTGAATACTTCGCTTTCCGAATTACTAACAAAACTAGGATGCTATATTTTGAGAGGGTTTTGAATTTTGGTAGCTAAAATGTATTTTTCTCATGTGTCGAAACCGAATTTAGAGCCCTCTATTTATAAGGAGGTGATTTGAAACCCTAGAGATAATTACCAAATATAACAATAATTATCTATGGTATTCAAATCATTCTGAAATATTCCACATTTCTTTATTTCTATTAATTAAATAACGAAAGAAGTCTCTCAAATAAATATCTTTTTAGTTCTACTTTATTTTGTTCTTGTGTGTAAACTAAAAGGATACGACTATTTATAGTAATATTACAGGGCTTGTTATGGTTATGGGCAATACTCTCCGTCAGCTCCCACTTGCACGTAGGTATTAAAGATTGACCGGTCCAATATTTACTAGGAGCAGCAATGAGTGGCAGTCCAATGCAACTACTATACTTATCGCAATATGCCAACAATGCTACAAAAGTACTAAGACTAGTGACTTAAAATTCATTTAATCTTCATGATATATGTATGAATTCGAGACATGAATAATATTCAATCTCAAAATTCAAGATTATGTTTTCCACACTGATTTGTGACGACTTCTTCTAACTACTAAATTGAACACAATAATTCCAGTCAATGCTTGACTGAGCACTTTAGATGTCAATACTAAATCATCAGGGGGGGCATAGATATCGACTTATCCATTTCTGGAAGAATGATAAAATAAACTTTGACCGCATAGGCCAGTACTATTCCTCATGAAATATCTAATCAAACACTGCCACTTACGAACAACGTTCGGGAAAAACCAAGATACAATAGATTGTAGGAAAAACCTCATGCATCTATATTTTAAGAATACGAAATATAGTTATCTTAATTTAGTCTTGACATGAATTATGAAGTAATCTTTAAGCATGGTTACTCCAATACTTAAAATCTATGTTTCAAGTACTCATCGATATTGGTTGCAAGACGTAGCTATGTTCATCACTACAAACAATCTACCAATAAATCAAATAGAGACCACAACTGCATCAATTCCTAAATTAAAAACAAACTAAAGTAAAGCACTCAAGTTAATAAACATGCAAATCTAATAACATTAGATCTTTATGTGACTATTAACCTTGATTAGAGCTTTAGTTTAAAGAAATGAATCAACAAGATTTTCTTTAGTTGATGGTGATATGCTTACAATCATGAAGGTATCTACTGAGTATTTACCATGTGATCTTATGTAACCTGGGATTTGTACTTGAGGTAGAGTCACATTTTAGTCAAGAGAACCATCAATGATTGAATACAACACTACGGTCACTTTTAAATTCCTTTTAGTCACATAGTTTGTCTTTGCAATCTAACTTATTGCAATATACTCTATGTATTATTATCAAATCCACTTAGGTGTATTACGTAGTACTCTTACGAGCTAATACTTTATTATTCATTAAGAGCACAAACTTCAACTGTTAGACGAAAACATCTCTATTAGTAAGGAACTCACCTTCATTATACCTTTCTCATTGATTTCTTCCATACTAACAACTTTATATCCTTCGTCCTTTTAGGATTCCCAAGAATATTCTTGATTCTTTATTCTTTAATTATATCCAAAATCATCTTATATGACTTATCATGCACAAGACATATGAGTCATTAATTTTACAAGCATGAACTCTTTAAGCATTCTTCATCTCTAGTTTCCTTAAGATTCTAAGTACTTTGAATTAAATCAATGAATCACTTAGATCTATCTCCACAGCCTTAATTATTCTTTCGTGTTCCTTCCATGTGTTTCATAGCTAGACAATTCCTAAGCTATGTAAAGCTTTTGCATTTAGCAAAGTTAGGACATCGTTTCCTATTTCAATACAAGGGACAACATTTCTCCTAATAGATTATATGGACTATCTTTTGTTTCTAGTAATTCAACTTTTGAATTTCTCATCGAAACAAATGATCCATCCGTGAGATGCTTGTTAGAATCCATCAATTCACTTCTCAATCCTACATATCTTTCATAACCCATCTTAATTTGAATATATGTGTGTTATTATCCATGTTTGACATATTTTGAAGATCTATAAACACTATATGGTTTTAACATAAAGCGTTGGATCAATTCGAATTTCAACCATACGTGGACTGAATCTCATTCCTCATAGCTTCATCCATTTTTTGTCTTATTGGGCCTTCTATAGCTTCCGATAGTTGATATACTCTAATCATAATCTATCAGTGACTTGTTTGCCATGTGACACGGTGTCAACAAGGTCAAAGACATCTTCTATTAGATTTATGTGGAAGACGTATAGGGATATTTTTTTTTCCTTAATAGGTTTTAACCTCTAATTAAGTGCTAGTATTTCTTTAGGTTCTTGGTTAATTGATTCTTGTGTCTTATCATGATCAATGTTGATCCCACTAGGTCTTTCGGATATCAACTCTCTCTTTCGAGAGACTTCTCTTCGACAAACAAATACTTTGTTCTCAGACGTTTTTCAAAAACATAGTTGGGACATCCAACGAAATAACCTATCTCACTAAGCCTTCGATAAGAAATTTCTTAGGTTATACAAAACCAAGGACTCTTGTAACATGTTGGATTTTGAGCATTCTAACACTCCTATGGTGTACATGCAACCCTATAAACCTTGGATCTATGTTTTCTCTATTGTACATGCAAATAAGAACTTTCCAAGGCTTTAATCCCAACTAGCATACTATGAGGCAACTATACTACAAAGACTAGTTAGATGACATACATTTTGGTGTAGCTTGATGTCTTCAAGCTATAAGAGCTTAGCCCCAATAGTGTGGAAGCCTCAAGTGGAACCACAAATCACCAAAACACCTTGGAAGACTTTGAGAATAAGAATACTTTGGTTCTCTCTAGTGAAATCGGCTAGCCCTCTTAGTGTACCCACACTAGTGGCAATTTACCCAACAAAGGACATCTTTATATAGTGTGGAGACTAGGGTTAAACCCACGACCTTTCATTTCATATGATCTACGGGTTAAACACTCCATGGACTATCCATGAAAGCTTATCCCAACCTAAATGAACTTGGCCCATTCCATATATATAAGAGTCCATATTTAATTAGTTCATTTTGATCACTTAATTAATTCTAAATTAAGTCTTGATCAATACTAATTAAATAATATGATTCCATATCAATATATTAGAACTTATAATATATTAATAGAAATCATAAATATCCTATTCTCAAATGAAAATCCATATAAATTGTGTCGGTGAAGTGCAACCCAAATGGACCATGTCGGGTCGGGTCAAGTACATACCAAATATAGTTATGGACTAAATGTTTAATCCAACAGTCTCCCACTTGGATAAGTCTAAAACTATTATTGAGTATGACTTCAAAACCTAACTGGCAATCGTAACTCTTAAAGCCGTTGTCGAACTCTAACCTTTGTCAATGACTTGTCCATTAGATAAGGGATCGTATATTCCTCCATTCTAGATATCATATGGATTGAGACATGGATTATAATCATTCTCTCAGTCCATTTGTTGTTTCCCGATTTCCGATTCATGACGACTGACTGATTGAACAAATCAAATCAGTCCTGGCTTGGCCAAGCACTCACATGTGTCATCATTAAATCATCGAGGGGCCCATAGATATCACTTTTATCCCGAAGGTAAAAGGAATGGATAAACATCGACTCATATGGTTTGTTCTACTACTTGTTGAATCATACACAAAGGCACGTTTTATAACATTGAGTTACCAATGCGTTTTTGTGCAATCAATGTAATATCAACTCGTAGTAACAACTCATATCTCTAGGTTTTAAGAATATAAGATATTATCGTCTCATGATCACTCGTGATAAAATCCATGAAGTGATTCAAATGAGCGCGGGTTGAATCCAATACTCAGAAATTATGAGCACTCATGAGTGTTGTAGCACAACTTTGTCTACCAACTTGGACATCTACAAGCCAACCCATGACAATCTTGATTCATATCTGCTTCCAACATATGACCGACTATGGATGGTTTGAATAACATAGTCATTCAGGAAGAATAACCTAGTTATTATGGAAGTCACAACATGCAAAGTGAAACACAAAAATAAATGAATCTAATATGGAATCAAACTGTATACTTCCAACTGTCCTTGAGCAACCAATCTTTGGTAAACCTTAGATTTTCCTCGACAATTGCTTAATCACTTTAGTCATATCCAATTCTAGACATTTTCCTCCTTAATGCCTCAAGGAATTTGGAAAATTCAGAAAGGATAAATATTATAGCACATGTAATCGATCTTGTACCCATAACAAATGGGACACGATTCATGATGTTTCACATAAAGACATGGTTCTAGACCAGTCTTTTGCCATAATAATTTTTGTTTGCCATATTCTCAAAATTTGACTATGAAAAGGGATGCCGTAATCATAATCGAATTTTGAGAACGCAATATATAGAATTTTCTTAAGTTGAACCAATCCAACATGAATTTCATATATAGCCTTGACTAAAGGTGATTAAAACTCAATATAAGCTCTTTAGAATGATTATAAACTCAATCTAAGATTTTTAGAATTGAAATGAAGTATAATTTCCTCTCCCTTAATTATAGCAAAACAACTTTTTCAACCCCTGCAACCTCATGAATTGAAACTGTTGTTTTCTATAATTAACATTGCTAACTTGCAATTCTTATCATAATTATCATGCTCCCACTAACATGATGATTATTAGCATAACACTTATGCTCTCACTAGCTTTGACATGTATCCAGAAAACAGCTGGACCTCTAGAAGTCAATACTTTATTGACATTCTTACCAAAGTTCAGATTTCCGAGACTATATTTCTTTGATAAGGCTTTATCAAAATTATACACCTTATCTTAGATAGCTCACAAGTGTGTCTGAACAATTTCAGAACTATGAAAAAGGATGTCGTAATCATAGTCTCAATTGTTTAGACTTTTTTCCAGTTCTCATAAATCAGTGATAGTGTGCCGGTTAACCACGCACGCTCCACTAACGACTTTGAGAACTGCAAATATCACAATTGCTATCTACTTAAAATCTACTTAGTGAAAGAATTTGCTCACCATCATTTTCATGAATCGGAGAGAAACCTTATGACACTTAGATTTTATGGTGTATGTGTTCTTATCCATGTGAATTCTTCAAAACTATAATCACAAGACTAGGTTAGTGACAAATCCTAACTCATATGGATTGAACTTGTGCAATCTTAACTTCCTGCCACCTGGCACCTCAAGGGCCTGCCATTGCTTCCAAGTAGCTATGCAAACAATTGAGAACATGTAGAACTCAAATGTATAACGAACTTAACTGGAATGGGCACAGAAATGTCAACACGATAGGTTATAAACCTCTAGTTGTGTGCTAGTGATGAAATATAGGTTTTTATTCTTGATTACTTCTTGAAACCCTTTCATGATCTTTTAGACTCCCACTGTCTCCTTAACCTATAAGACTTTCTTGCCAAATATTCAAGAGATAGTGCGGATTATAATCAAGACAGACACTTAACACAATTAGCCTTAGTTGGTCTTTGTTTTATCCAAAACATCACAACTTACCAATTTCAAATGTACAAGAGTAGAAAACTTTTACTCTTACATTTGATAAGTGTTTTAAACCTTCTTTAAGACATGTCACTTAAGTTACAATCTTAGAGTACAACTCTATGAATTGTTTTTGGAACGAAGTATGAATCACCTTCTTGATTTAACCACTTGAACAATTCATAACCCCTCTTCTTAACTATCATAATGCACTTAGAGGTTGAATTATGATAAGGTCTCAAAATCATTAAGATGATCTTAAAACATGATACTAAAGTACTCTCCCATCTTTTCAGATTTGAGAAACTTTTATCCTTCTGCCTAATTTGACTCTTCTTATTCGTTCTGTCATACATTGAAATTTTTTCAATGTTTCAGAATTATACTTAAGCTTGTAAGTATAGTCATATTTACTAAGCCTTAGTAAATCATGACGAATAGTCTTATCCATCTTTTGTGGTGGACTTTAACAAGTGCACAAGCAAGTGTACTTGATCCCTTAGTCCTTCTCTTGATTCACATATACATGTGAACACGGAACTAGTCTTAATTTTCCAAAGTTGAAAATTCTCATACATCACACTAAACACCTTGTATGATTCCAAGTTTCGTTCCAATTGAAACTTGGGTGATGAGAATCTTTCCTTGTTTGGTAAATTTAGACACTACCACAAATGAAAGAATCAAATTCATATTTCCAATATTGCTATAAACATACAAACATCAAGTTTTCATGAATGCCATTGTAAGGAGATAAAAATAAAGTAAAACAAACTTTTATTTATTTTAAAATGCGGAAATTTTTTTCCTTACAATATAACTTGAAATGAAAACTATGCGATTACATGTTTCCTAGCAATCTATCTTAACTCCTAAGAAGTAGCTCAAGAAGCTGATCTTCAACTAAGCGATAGAAATCCATCTTCGCGATCAGATTCAACATACTCTTTCTTTAAGTTTCCTTCCCTTTTCTTGATCCTGCTAAATATCAAAATGCAACCGAGTCACATTTTGTATTAAGTATCATCAACTGGGAAGTTAACAGAGTTAGATAGTGGACTTACCTGAAGTAAAGTCAAACTTATTGACTTTACCAGCCTTATGATCTTTCAGGTAAATTTGGCAGCTTTGTAACCAATTCCCTTTCCTTTTTGGCAATAGAACCATATGGATCCTTTGGGAATGGTACATGGGATAATCTCAGACTTAGCCTTTCTATTTACCATTTGGTCAACTAAGTTGATTATAGCCGATCCCTTTCAATTGGGAAGAGAATGCTTTTTCTGGATTTCCAGTGTCACTATATTCAATGTCCATAAAGTTTTGGGAAGTCGATCTTCTAATCAAATTTGCTTTACTAGCCTTCCAAATCATTCCTGATTCAGCAGCACCAAGCAAATAGATAAGATCATTAAGGATCTTGTCATACTCTGTTTCATTGGAGTCCCAAAGGAACCCACTATGTGACTTAGAAAATAATTGAACCACTAACTTTCTCAAGACTTTGACACCCAACTCTCCTGGCTTATCAGTATGTGACTTCATCTCCAAGATGTGATCACACCTAGACCTTGCCTTGCCAATAAGGCTTGAGTGACCTTGAACTTGTGGGTTAGGGAGAATAATTGGAGGAGGTGGAAGAAGTGAAGTTCCAAGAGATTTGGGAAGATCATAGATGTCTGAACTAGAAATCTTTTAGGAGATATTCAAGATAGTTGATTTAAAGCCCTTACTATAACACCCAATATGAAATATTAAGGCTAGGACCCAACATACTATTTTTTAACATGGAAGAGGGATGTTGTAATCCAAGCTATAGAATATTTGAAGGTAGGTGAATGACGATTCACCAATTTCCACCATGAAAAACGAAATAAATTATTAGGTTTTAATTGGTTTTGAAACTCCTAGTTCTTTTGAGATTCATTGAAATTTTCAATGGCATGTTTCAATCTCGAGTGTTCCCTTCAGGTTTTGTGACTGTGATGCCGAGGATCACAAAACAAGGTGTGAATTAACCATGCAAATTACTTGGTACCCTTAAGTGTTTACCCCTCAATCGATGTGCCGGTTAACCACAAACGCTCCATCGATACTACAATAAACATTAAGTTACCCTTTTCCTACCTTGTTAAATACGAGTTAGTGTGTCGGTTAACCACACACACTCCACTAACCGACTTAAACAAAGTGCAAAGTGTAATTTCATGGATTAGCACCTTATTCACATTTTCCTAAGTAACTAAGATTGGGTATTTATAAAAGGTTTAGTTACTTAGTATTTATCATTAATACTTTTAATGAAGGGAGAATTTTTTTTAGTATTTGTCCTACCCGTTCGGCTAACGACCCTCCACCAGTCAAGGAAGCGGTGGGTGAGAGTGGAAACCCATTAAACTGCCATTTTATAGGCAGTAACCTTATACCCCCTTATAGACCGACTTCGTGAATGAGGCCTACTAACGGTAAAACTGGCTTGCTCTTATACATATATATTATTAACTTATAATATTATAAAGTATAAAGGTTGAATTTTAACTTTTAAAATTCTAAGGGCTAAACTTGGAATTAAAGTATTCATAAGAGAAAACTTTTCAAATTCCAAAACCTGAGGGCAAGTTTTGAAAATATTCAAAACTAATTAATTCCATAACTTATGTGTTTAAAGTAGTTTTAATTAAAAAAAACTCTTCAAGTTCCATAACTTGAGGACAAGTTATGGAAGACTTTAAACTATTAAAGAATGTAACTCTTCTTCTTTGTAACTTTGGAACTAATTAAGGTTACACATTTTAATGATTTAATGAAGTGACTCTTGAACCTCCATAACTTGAGGACAAGTTATGGAGTCATAAAACCATTTAGTTAGGACAAGACTCTTCATTTTTGTAACCATTGCCAACTTATATAAGTTTTAAGAAACTTTAATGTGACTTCTCATGTAACTTGAGGACAAGTTACACAAACACATTTTAGAATCAATTCTTAGAATTAAATGGATCAAAGACACATAATCAATCAATCTTTTCTATTAATCTAAGCAACTCATATGAACAAGATAAATAGAATCAAACTTTTTCATGTAATTAGCATAACACTTAAACTAATACAAACATGAATCTATTGACAATTATCTTTGAAATTGGATTAGTATGAACATTACCATATCAAAAATAAGTTTATCAGTCCAAAAACAGCTTAGGGTAATGTTCCTAGTCCAATTCCATCCAAAACAGTCGAATATATGTTGTCTGGGGGTCCAACTCGTCGAGTGCATCAACCAACTCGGCGAGTTGGATCGTTTTGAACACTTTTAAGGCACGGAATCATCGAGTCCGTTGTCCAGACAGCAAAAAACTTCGATTTTTAAGCAGTTTAAGCAAGTATAAAAAGAAAACAAGCCTAGGCTCTGATACCACTGTTGGATTTTGAGCATTCTAACACTCCTATGGTGTACATGCAATCCTATAAACCTTGGATCTATGTTTTCTCTATTATACATGCAAATAAGAACTTTCCAAGGCTTTAATCCTAACTAGCATACTATGAGGCAACTATACTACAAAGATTAGTTAGATGACATACATTTTGGTGTAGCTTGATGTCTTCAAGCTTTAAGAGCTTAGCCCCAATAGTGTGGAAGCCTCAAGTGGAATCACAAATCACCAAAACACCTTGGAAGACTTTGAGAATAAGAATACTTTGGCTCTCTCTAGTGAAATTGACTAGCCCTCTTAGTGTACCCACACTAGTGCCAATTTCACCAACCAAGGACATCTTTATATAGTGTGGACACTAGGGTTAAACCCATGACCTTTCATTTTATATGATCCATGGGTTAAACACTCCATGGACTATCCATGAAATCTTAGCCCAACCTAAATGAACTTGGCTCATTCCATATATATAAGAGTCCATATTTAATTAGTTCATTTTGATCACTTAATTAATTCTAAATTAAGTCTTGACCAATACTAATTAAATAATATGATTCCATATTAATATATTAGAACTTATAATATATTAATATAAATCATAAATATATTATTTTCAAAAGACAATCCATATAAATTGTGTCGGTGAAGTGCAACCCAAATGGACCATGTCGGGTCGGGTCAAGTACATACCAAATATAGTTATGGACTTAGACATTAATCCAACAGTAACATTCATTCATTATACAATCCATGAACTGCTTGTAAGCACAATATGACTCATTGGTTATAAATCAAAAAATGATTTGTTTCTTTATCTAACTAGATTGCTTATGGCAATACTTTGGTTTGTGATGAGTTGTGAAACTGCATTACAATTCCATTATATGACCGTTAACCTTTTGATCAAGATTCTCAATATCCTATTGGATCTGAGTTTCTTATCCTTCTGCCTAGTTGACTATGAACTTCATTTTGTGATAAATCTGAATGGAAAATTAGCAAGAAATAATTCCAACAAATAATATCATCATAAAGTCATGTGTTCATCATTTATCTTGATACTATAAGATATTTATCAATCAGAAGACTTGTGGTCTAATGACTTCCAAAATTATATCCAACTAAAAATTTGGTGATGCACTTCTCATTCATATATTCAAAGACGATGATCTAAACATTGTTACATATATTTGGATCAACATGAATCGTGGTTAATCTGAAAAATCAATTAGTGTAAACTAATTCCAACATATACTTTGCCACTTGATTGTGTCATTGTTATCATTCTTGACAAATTAGATTCTAATTTTTCATAAAACTTAAGGTCGAATGAACTCCAAAATCCAATCCAACTAGATATTTGGTAATGCAACTCTTATTCAAGAAGATGATTCCATAATTTTATTTAATCAAATCAATGCTTCTATATTGAACTATTGTTACTATACTAGTTTCAAAGATTTCATGACTTACTTTTAAATTCTAAACATGTAAAATGTCCTATATTTAAATAAGTTAAAAATATCTTCTAAAACATTGTATAAAAAATTTCAATTATAAGACCCATAGACTTAACATTTAAGAGAATGAGTCATCTTATGATCATAAGGACAGTAAAGGAACCTAAATCGATGTCCTTAATCATAATTACATATGTTTGTTACAGTCTATTGCTTCCTTTTTGTTACTGTACATTCTTTCAAATGTCAATACTCAACCTTTAGTGAAACACTCAAGGATTTAAATGAACATAGCATTGTCTTATGGATTCATTATTCTAATTATAGGATAAACAGTTAGAAGAATGAGTTGACTACTAATCCTTTAAAAAATTATTATTCGTCATCTTTATCGATGATCAATCAACTCTTCTTTAGTTTTTAGTCTGCATCAAATTACTTTGGGCATTTGTGATTTTCTTAGTCCTTTTCTTAGTAATCGATTCAGCCAATCAGAATACATCTCAGAATTGAGCCTTATAACACCCCGATGATTAGGGTTTTTTTTCAATTTTAACCTTGAGTATGAAAGAACATTGCACTTTGGCCCTTGGGTTTGAAAATATTGGAAGAATGGCCTACAGTGGCATTTTGGTAATTTTGATCTGAAGGTAGTACGCTGAGCGTACATTGTGTATGATGGGCGTACTGGGGCGGACCCTAGTACATCGGGCGTACACCATGTATGCAGGGCGTACGTAGTGGAACTTCAAACCCTAATTTTTAGGGTTTTTCTCATATATAAGCATCATTATCTCTCATTTATCATTCCCTCACCAGCCTCTATCTGAGAAAAATGACTCCCAAGCTAACCTTAAGTGAGAAGAGTGCATCTTGAGCTTATCTTTGTGTTTTGTGGCTTTCTTGAAGTGGAAGAAGGTGGTGAGAATAGCTTGGAGCTTGGAAGAAACTTGGATTTAAGATTATCACCTGGTTAGTAACCTCCAGGAGGTAAAAATTCTACTACTTCATTACTCCATCTTGTAGATCTAGAAATTTCTCCATTTAGGGCACTTTTGGTCCCAAATATGGTGACTCTTGAGCATGTCATGTTCTTAGCAAAATAAGTTGTCCTTTCAGACCTTATGAGGGTCTAGTGTCATAAAAATGTAGTCTTGATGCTTAGTTTTTCTTCATGCATGCTCTAGAAGACCTTAAGGCATTAAGATGTTGGGATTTTGTGTATTAAGCACTTAATGGACATGCAAAGTCATAATGTTGGAAACTTTACGACTCTTAGTGGTATTTTATCCTTGGATCTAAATTTTGGATGAAAGATCTAAATGCATTAAGATCTTATTGAGAAAAGAAGATTTTGGGCGTACGCCGCGTGTACGCAGTCAAATTCCAGAACCATTATTTGGGTATTTTGACTTAAGGGTATTTTGGGTATTTTGAGCTATCGTTGAGCCTTGGTGTCTATCTATTGAATAGGTTACCTATAGAACCATTATTTGGAGTAGTATCTTGTTCAGTTATTCGTCGGATGGTGAGGTAAGTTTTCCTCACTATACTTGCAGGTCGAAGGCAGCAATCACGACCCATTAGATTGATATCTTGGTTTACCGTATGTTGCTATGTTGTAGTGATCTGCGAGATCTGTATACTCTTATATAGGATGTTGATATGTTGTTGTGATCTGTTAGATCTATATCCTGGTATATATAGGATGTTATTATGCTATAGTAGTCTGTTAGACTAAAGGCCTACAAGGTAGACTAGTCAAGCCGAAGGCCTGCGAGGTGGACCAGTTAGGCCGGAGGCCCAGAGAGTGGTCCAAATAGACTGAAGGTCCGGTGAGGCAGTCCAGTTATGTTGAAGGCTCTTTATGCATGCTGTTTTTTTATGGTTATGTGGTGGTACTTTGGGGGAACTCATTAAGCATTGGCTTACAGTTTAGTTTTGTTTCAGGTACTTCGGAGGACGGTGGGAAGGCGAAGGTGTGACCGTACACATCCTTGGTTTTATGTTGTTGATCTTGGGAGACTCTGATTTTAAATAATGTTTTGGAAACAATGGTTTTGTAAACACTCTTTTTAGTAAATTAGTTGTTTTGAAAAGTTTAAATTTGTTATGATTTTTGAGATGTTACATGCCTACCTATTGTTCTTTGCATTTGATGTTGCGGTTGGATACACCATCTAAGAACATCCTTTTGTCTATACATAATTGCCTTTCTTCTTCTTGAAACTTCTTTCATGATAGCTAACCATAGGAGAATTTGAAACTTTGAGTTCTATGCTTAGGCATGTTAGTCCAAATAGGCTCTCAACATGTTATTCAACTCCACGATGGTTCTTTTCAAGTTGTCCATGCTAAGTCAAAATCACCCAACCATAGTCAATTCCAATAGGTGAAATTCCATGTTTCTTTAATCTTATCAATGTACTTATTTCTTTGAAGCTTGTAGTCTCTCTTCTTTTCATGTTAGTTCCAAAGGTGCTCAACATGTAATGCAGTTCCACAATGGATCTTTCCATATAACTCATATTACAATCATCAGATTATATGAACTAGTTGGCTAGTTGATTATGTCACCATAGTCAACTCCCAACACGATGAAATTCCTTATTGCTTAAATTTGTACGCTTAACATTTGCTAAGATGGATCTTTCCAAGTTTCTCATATCAAATCAGAATCATCTGATTATATGCACATGTTAGCAAGTTGATTATGTTTCCATAGTTAATTCCTATCTTGATGGAATTTCATATAAAATCAATGATACCGATATACTAAGTATATTTGATACTTTCTCTTTTCTATAGCTAAGGTACGATCTTTCTTTCCATTTAAGAGAGCTATTCTCAACCCACGAACAAGATTAACCATCCCTTCTAGCTAATCCTTTTAGAGGAATTTATATAACTTAACTTTTAGTGGATACTTTTAATACACCATTCAATTAATGATGAGACCTAGTTTATTTTATTGATCCTTAATGAATAATTACCCAATTACCAAATTATTTCAAACAATACTAGGATCCATATTTCACTCCATGATGTTAAGTGGATTTGCAGAAAATCACACCAAGAAGCTATTTAGGTAGGGAAACAATTGCTAATCTCAATCTTTATGTGATTCCTAGATCTTTCGAGATTTATTGAAACTATGTCAATAGCATGTTAATCTCTTCTTATGCTTACTTAGCATTCATGACTCGATTAGCCAAGGATCATGAATCCAAATGGTGAATTGACCATGTGAAGCTACATGTATTTGACTCATGTAACACTTGAGAATCGCGATTACCATATACCTTACTTTGATAATATTCTTATTTGACGTGTTGGTAAACCATCCACGCATAATGTAACACCCATAAAATTTACGGCAAATTTAAACTTTTAATACTAACAAAAGAGTCAAATAGTAACCGTTTTTACAAAACATTTCCAACTCTTTTATCATCAAAGTGTCCCAAAATAGATCATGAGGATGAGGAGAGGTACGGTCATGCATCTGCCTTCCCTCGCTCTCATGAAGTACCTGAAACAATAAACTGAATATTGTAAGCCCGAGGGCTTAGTGAGCTACCCCCAAAATACCAATACCACACTGGTAGAAACCATCGCCATAAAGATCAATCAAACAACATACATATTGGGCCATCGGTCGGACTAGTCTGCCCTACTGTGCCTACAGTCTATCAGAATCTATCCCGAGCCTTCGGCATGACTGGTCCGCCGCGTGGGCCTACAGTCTCCCCGAACCGCTTAGAGGGTGTGTTGGCCTTCAGCATAAAGCAAGACCGCCTCAACCCAACCAACAAGCAACTAACCATGTACGCATACTATCATATACTGGCACATACACGTAGCAAACATATCTATCTAATTTACCATCAATCATAGAGTTTCATTCGTAACTAGATCATCGACCTAACAGGTCACTAACATACCAATCCTTACAGATCATAAAAGCATAACATACTAACTATCCTAATTTCGATCTAACAGATCATAATCATATGTAGCATACCATGACAACCGATCTAACTGATCTCTAGCATAACAACCATCCTAAACAGGATGAATTCAAACATAGCAATAACATAACACCCATCCTAAACCAGGATGCAATCTAACATGGCAATAACAAAGCAACCATCCTAAACCAAGATGTAAATCATAAAGGGCCGACCTTGGTGCCATAGACCCTATCGATATAGTGAGGATAACTTGTTGGATTAGTGTCTAAGTCCATAACTATTTTGGTATGTACTTGACCCGATGGTGCATGGTCCTTTTGGGTTGCTTTCACCAAACCAAATTGATAGGATGAATTATGGAGAAAGATGATTAATTATGATTTATTAATATATTATGAGAATAATATATTAAAGGAGCAATCATATTGTTTAATTAATATTAGTCAGGAATTAACAAGAATTAATTTTGTGGCTAAAAGATATTAATTAAATAAAGGGGACTAGAACTGTCAATTGTGTGATAGTTGAATATTGGGCTAATGGACTCCATAGAGGATGGAGTGGACGAATTCTATGGGGAAACCCATTAGAAATCGTCTTAGGCCTCTAAGGAGGGAGTCCATGGGTTGCTTAGGGCCTAAGCAGTCAAATTAGGGTTTCCTTGTTAGATAACCCTAATAGACTCACTATTTAAGGATCCCTAGAGCACCAAAAACATGGTGAACTAATTCCTTAGGGTTTCTACACATTTTTGGGTGCCTCCTCTCTTATCATTCTTCATCCTCTTGCTCTTGGTGTTTGTGAGCCATTAGAGGAGTGACACTTATGACTCTAAGCTTTCTAAAGCCATTACAAAGGAGGATTTGAGATTGTTATTGCTACATAACAATCAAGGTAAGATCTAAAACCCTTTCATATGTTAATATGATTAATTGTATGCTAGATCTAGGGTTTATAGCTTTGGATATTCAATTGCATGTTCATTAGACAAACTAGATCCAAAAGCTATTAGGGTTTGCATGTACACCATATGAATGATGTTTTGCTCAAAACCCATCAGTAGTATCAGAGCCATGGCTTTTTGTTTGATGTATTTGATGCTATTGTGAATTATCCTTGCTTAAAGATCGAAATTTAGGGTTTCTAGGGGTTGAACTCGTCGAGTCCTTAGATGAACTCGCCTAGTCCATGGTGAACTCGCCGAGTCCATGCCTGACTCGACGAGTCAGCTGGTCAGAAGGAGGGAAAAACGAGATTTTGTGCTCTTTTGGCTGTGGGATAGTTACCAAAACGTTTTTATTGATATAAATTAGATTTTTATGATATTGGATGATTATCTTTGCCAAAATTAAAGATAACTTCATATTAATTAAATAATTATTTCCTTATATGATTAGATTTAATTATTTGGATTATTTGGTGAATTATCTTGCAAGAATTTGGAGTAGGTCAAATTAGATAACCACCAATTAATTGTTAATTGTCTTATTTGAATTTTGTGATCTAGAATATTCTTGACAAAGTTTGGAAAAGTTTCAAATTAATCCCTTTAGGTTTTATAGTTTAAATTTGAACTTAAAAGTTTTGTTTTTGAAATTTAAACAAGTTAAACCCTAATGTTTTGAAATGTTTCAAAACTTGCCCTCAAGTTTTGGAATTTAAAAGTTCATTAAAAGTTTAATTTAGAAATGTTAAATTCTAAAACCCTAGTATTGTTTTGAAAAGTTTAAATCACACCCTTATGGTTTTATTAATTAATTAAGGTGTATAATTAAAAGAGATTTAATAAACCCATAAAGTTTTGGTTTACATTTAATTAAATTAAAAGTATAATTTATTAAATTAGAGCACCTAGTATTTTAAAAGTGTAAAATACACCCTATACTATATATAACATTAAAAGTCTAGTATTATATATGTATGAATAAACAGTCAGTCTTACCGTTAGTAGGCCTCATTCACGAAGCTAGTCTATAAGGGGTGTTTAAGGAAATTGCCTATAAAATGGCGATTGAATGGGTATCTACTCTTACCCACCTCACTCTTGACTAGTGGAGGGTCGTTAGCCGAACGGGTAGGATAGGACAGAAACCTTCCATTATAAGTATAATGAAGTACAAAAGTAACTAAATGCTTTTACAAAATTCCAAATCTTAGTTATTTTAGGCAAAAGTGAATTGATGTAAATCCATGAAATTAGACTCTGTGCCCTTGCGAAGATGTTAGTGGAGCGTGTGTGGTTAATCGGCACACTAAATGGTTCTAAGCAAATGTAGCAAAGGGTGACTCATTGTTTGTTATAGTTCGGTGGAGCGTGTGTGGTTAACTGGCACATCGAATAGGTGACTGTAACATTGGGGGCACCATTTAAGTTTGGATGGTTATTCACACCCTGTTTTGTGATCCTCGACAACCCAGTCACAAATCGAGGGGCATATCGAGATTTAAACATGCCATTGAAAAGTTCAATAAATCTCAAAAGATCTAGGAATTTTCAATAGATTTAAAACTTAAATTTCTTTTTCGTTTTTCATGGTGGAAATTGGTAAATCGTCATTTACCTACCTTCAAATATTCTGCAACTGGATTACGGCATCCCTATTCTAGGTTGTAGAGTATTGTGTTGGATCCTAGCCTCGATGTTTCAGTTGGGTGTCACATCGAGGATTCTAATCAACTTAACTTGAATTTTCTCCCGTTTTGTAGATGTCAAGGTATGACAACTATGGTCTTCCCAAATCCCGTGGAACAAGCTTTCCACATGAAGATGATATTCCACGATTCGATCAGGGAACAAGAGATCATGATTCACTTCCTCCACCTCCTCCAATTATTCTCCCTAACCCACAAGTTCGAAGGCTTGAAAAGTTCGAGATCGCTCAAGCCCTTTTGGCAAGTAAACATGGAAAACATGTATGTGTACACGTCCTAGTGATAAAGTCACATATTGATAGGGTAAGGATGTTGAGTGTCGAGATTTTAGGTAAGTTGGCTATTGACTGGGTTCTTTCGTCGCTTCCTAAATCATATAGTGAGTTCGTTAGAGAGTACTATATGATGGATCATGACGTAACCCTCATTGATTTGACCTATTTGCTTATAGTTGCTGAATCAGAAATGATTTGGCGAGTTGGTCGAGCAAATTTGTTTGGTGAATCAAACTCCCAAACTTCAATGGATATTGAAAATGGTGATATTGGATATCCAGAAAAGGTAGATTCTGAGATAGTTCCTTGTGCCATTCTAAAAAGAGTCCATCTGCTTCTATTGCCAAGAGAAAGGGCATTGGAGACGAAGCTGCCCTATTTACCTAAGAGATCTAAGAGATGGGAGAGTCAAAACGTATGGCTCTATTTTAGGTAAAATCCGTTAACTAACTCTTTTAAGTTCCTATTCTAGATTCTTAATACATGATGTGATAACATTACATTTTGATGTTTTGTAGGATCGAAGAAAAGAAAGGAAGCTTAAGGGAAGAAGTGAGCTGAATCTAATCATGAAGAAATGGATTTCGTTCGCATTGCTTGAAGATTAGATTCTTAAGCTACTACTTGGAGTTAGAATAGATTGCTTAGGAATATGTAACAACATAGTTTTTCAGTTGAATTGCATTGTAAGGACAAATTTTTCCGCAATAAAATAAAATTTTGATTTTATATTATTTATTTATCCTTTCAATGGTGTGTATGAAAAATTGATGTTTGTAAGTTTCTATTATTAGCAATAATGGATTTGATTCTTAATTATGTTATTTGTGGAAAGGTCAAGAATTTACCAAATAGGGAAAGTTTCTCATCGCTCAAGTTTCAATTGGACAGAAACTTGGAATCATACAACTTGGTTGCATGATGAATGAGATATTTCATATTTGGAAATTAGACTAACTCGTTGACAAAGTGTCAAGTGAAGGACTAGGAGATCGAGTACACAAGGTTGTGTGTTGATCAAGTCCACCACAAGAGTAACAAAGATATTCGTCATGATTTACTAAGGTTAAGTAAATATGATTATACTTGTGAGATTAAGTGTAATTCTCAGTTGATTGAAGGAGTTTCAATAAATAGCAGAACGAATAAAGAAGAATCAAGTAGGCAGAAAGATAAAAGTTTATCTATTCTAAGAAGAAGGGAGAGTACCTTTTATTATGTTTTATGATAGGTCTTAATGATTAAGACCCATATCTCAATTGATCCTCTAAGTGAGTCTTAGTACAATTGTATGTCTAAGAAGAGGAATCAAAAATTGAAGAAATGGTTAAATCAAGAAGTCAATCATACTTTGTTCCAAAAACAAGTCTCAGAGTTAAGATTGTGAATTGAGTGACAAGTCTTAAGAAGGTTTATAACATTCATCAAATGTGGAATTTGAAAAAGTTTTCTTATTCTTGTACATTTGAAATTGAAAAGTTGTGATGTCTTGGATAAGACAAAGACCAACTAGGACCAATTATGTGAAGTATTTTGATAAGAACTACACTAACTCTTGAATATTTGTTTTGTCAAGGAATGTTTCTTGACAAGAGAATCTTATGTGTCAAGGAGTCTGTGGGAGTCTCAATGGTCTTGAAAGGTTTCAAGAACAAATCAAGAATAAACCTTATCGATCATCACTAGCACACGACTTGAGGTTTACAACCTATCATGTTGACACTATTTTGTTTCTGTGCCATTCCAATTGAGTTAATTATGCATGTGAGTTCTATGAGTTCTCATTTGAGTGCATAAAAGGCAAGCACCTTGATCAATGAAAAGTACATTGATATGAAAGGGTGAGCTGCTTAACTACTTGGAAGACATGGTGGGTACTCGTGTTACCATAAGGCAAGAAATCAAGATTGAGAAAGTTCGGTCCATATGAGTTTGGATTTGTTGCAAACTTTGGTTTTGACAAATTCACGTGGATAGGAACACATACACCATAAAATCTAAGTGTCATAAGATTCCCCCCCTTCATGAAAATGACTGTGAGGAAATGCTTTCACTAAGAGAGATTTTAACAAGATAGTGATTGTGAAAATTGTATTCTCGAATTCGATTATGGTAACGGTATCCCTTTCCATAATTCGAATTGTGAGATTTGGCAATTAGTCTAAAGTGTTTAGACACACATATGAGCTATTTAAGGCAAAGGTGTATAAAATTAAGAAGCTTAGATAAAAGATTATCAAAGCATTACGTATTAGAAATATGAACTTAAGAAATTCAATAGGTATTGTTTTCTGGAAGTTAAGTTGTTTTCTGAATACATGTCAAAGCTAGTGGGAGCATAACTGTTATGCTTATATGATAATAATCATCATGATAGTTGGAGCATAAATGTTGTGCTTGTATGATTATTAAGGCAAGTATTGCAAGTTAGCAATATTAATTATAGAAAACAAGAGTTATACTTTGCAAAGTTATAAGGGTTGAAAAGTTGTTTTGCTATAATTAAGGGAGAGAGTATTGTACTTCGTTTCAAAATCTAAAGCTTAGATTGAGAAATTTTCATAAATTTATTCAAAGGATACATAGTGTGTTCTTAAATTTCGATTATGATTACGGTATCCCTCTTCATAGTTCGAATTGTAAGAACGTAACACGTAAAATATTATGGCAGAAGATTAATAAAGTATCATATCTTTATGTAAGACATTATGCATCGTGTAAAGGATCAATTGAAAATGCTATAATATTTGACCATTCTAAAATTTTCCAAATGTATAGCGCATTTAGAGAGAAAAAGGACAAGAATCGGTTTTTACTAAGATAATTAAACAACTATCAAAGGACGATCCAAAGCTCGCTGAGGATTGGTCGCTTGTGAGTAGTTGGAAGTATGGTATTGGATGGACCATATCGACATTATTATGAATATATAAGATTCTATTAAGAATGAGTTGTCATATGGAAAATATGGAAAAGTTTCCATATTGGTAGTTGGATATTGAGAATCTATGTCTAGATTAGAAACTTTTATGCAAGAAGGATGTTCAAAGGAATGTACTTTGAGTGAGAGACATCATATCTATAGAATTGTTTTTGATAGATATTGGCCAAGTCTTGATGATTTTGAGCTATGACTTTACGTAAGAATCATTGCATAAAATGTTAGAATCTAGCACAAGTAACAAGAGTTTGATATCTTATACTTATGATAAGGATTGGGAGTTGTGAAATGAGTATGATTGGAAATGTGTTCATTTGATCTATTTCACAAAGTAAGGACCGTAGGTAAACATTGTGTGCATGCTGAGAGCATGGGACAAGTGTAGTAATAATTCAAGTAAGAAGTTGATTACCCGAAACAACAAATAATGAGTAGTCAATATGATGATTAAATAAAATGTTTTATTTATACCCAAAGTTTGGGGCCATATGGGATTAGTATTATTCTTGTGTTTCACTTTGCATGTTTTGACTTCCTGAATAATTAAATTGGTTCAGAACAATCAAATTATTCGAACGGTCCACAGTCGTTCATATGTTGGAAGTAGGTATGAATGAAGACTGTCGTGAATTGGTGTGTGGATTGTCTAAAGTGTATTAGACATAAGCAAATGTTTGCTACAATGTTCATGAGTGCCTATGCATATGATTTGAGCATTGGATGAAACCCACGCTCACTTGGATCACTTCATGGATTTTATCATGAGTGATTGGTGAGACGATAATATCTTATATTCTTGAAACCGAGATATGTGAGTTGTATCTTGCGAGTCGGTTACACATTGATAATATGTAAACGCACCAGTAACTTGGTGTCATAAAAAATATTTTTGTGTGTGATTCGGTGAGTGAGTGCAAACAAGCATTGAATCAAAGTTTACCCGTTCCTTTTATCCAAAGTGGGATGAAAGCGATATATGTGGGCCCCTCGATGATTTAGTGATGGCACCTAAGCGCTTGGCCAAGTCGGGACTAATTTGATGTGTTCAATTGTAGTCTGTTGACAGTCGTCATAAATCGGAAATCAGGAAACAGTATATAGAGAATGATTGAAATCCATGTCTCATGTCTATACGATATCTAGAATGGAGGAATATATGATCCCTTATCTAAAGGACACGCTTCTGATAGGATCAGATTTGACAGCGGCTTTTGAAAGCTACGATTGCCGATCAGGATCTGAAGTCATATGCATAATAGTTATTAGACTTATCCTAGTGGGAGACTGTTGGATTAGTGTCTAAGTCCATAACTATTTTGGTATGTACTTGACCCGATGGTGCATGGTCCTTTTGGGTTGCTTTCACCAAACCAAATTGATAGGATGAATTATGGAGAAAGATGACTAATTATGATTTATTAATATATTATGAGAATAATATATTAAAGGAGCAATCATATTGTTTAATTAATATTAGTCAGGAATTAACAAGAATTAATTTTGTGGCTAAAAGATATTAATTAAATAAAGGGGACTAGAACTGTCAATTGTGTGATAGTTGAATATTGGGCTAATGGACTCCATAGAGGATGGAGTGGACGAATTCTATGGGGAAACCATTAGAAATCGTCTTAGGCCTCTAAGGAGGGAGTCCATGGGTTGCTTAGGGCCTAAGCAGTCAAATTAGGGTTTCCTTGTTAGATAACCCTAATAGACTCACTATTTAAGGATCCTTAGAGCACCAAAAACGTGGTGAACTAATTCCTTAGGGTTTCTAAACGTTTTTGGGTGCCTCCTCTCTTATCATTCTTCATCCTCTTGCTCTTGGTGTTTGTGAGCCATTAGAGGAGTGACACTTGTGACTCTAAGCTTTCTAAAGCCATTACAAAGGAGGATTTGAGATTGTTATTGCTATATAACAATCAAGGTAAGATCTAAAACCCTTTCATATGTTAATATGATTAATTGTATGCTAGATCCAGGGTTTATAGCTTTGGATATTCAATTGCATGTTCATTAGACAAACTAGATCCAAAAGCTATTAGGGTTTGCATGTACACCATAGGAATGATGTTTTGCTCAAAACCCATCATAACTCACCTCGCAGATGTCGATTTGAAACGCAAACTCCAACTATCGGATCACTTGACAC
Organism: Lactuca serriola; assembly: GCF_051521515.1. NCBI lineage: Eukaryota > Viridiplantae > Streptophyta > Magnoliopsida > Asterales > Asteraceae > Lactuca > Lactuca serriola. The sequence continues at coordinate 228,190,377 of NC_136412.1, forward strand.
CGGCTCCACCACCTATAACCATAGCATAATATACTCATATGTTCTTGCTCTTATGAGACATCCCATAACCTGTTAGTGATTCCATGTTGACCTTTACTCGCCGAGTACACTCGGCCACTCGTCGAGTCATCAGAGTGACTCGTCGAGTTCCTTCGAATCCTGATCAATCCTTAAGGCCACTCGTCGAGTTTCCTCCTTGCAACTAGAAGGGTACACACGCATGCATATGCTAGGGAAAAGCCATCCGACTCGCCGAGTTGTTCCTCAACTCGTCGAGTTTTATGGTGATCTTCATCGGACTCGCCGAGTTTAATGACCATCTTCATGTGACTCGCCGAGTCATCCTTGCGACTCGCCAAGTCCATCCAGTCATCTTTCCATAGAGACTTGTTTTGAGCCATGCAGCGGCTCCAAATCACAGATCCAAGCTTCTTAGGGCATACTTACCACGTAAAGTTGCAAACTTTACGTGCATGCATGGTTATAAAGGATCCAAATGTCCATTTTAAGTTCTTAATGGAGCTTCTAGTCCAAGAGGGACTTCAACCACAACCAATACAGCAACTTTATGACTCTAGTATCCAAGATGGGTCCAGATCTGAAGTTACAACTTCAGATCTAGCCCATAGCTCATCATCCCAACTTGAAAATCCATAAAAAGCCCAAGAACTCAACACAAGGGAAGAAAAGGAAGTAAGAATGGCACTGTGATACCTTCAAAAGATGCTAGCTGAGGCAAAACCCGCTTCTCACTCCTTTCTTGCTTCTATTTCCTTTGCACTCTCAGCTTCCTTCCTCCAAGATCCTCTTTTCCAAGCTTCAAACCCACACCAAGGCACACACACACGAATTAGGGTTTTAAGGGCTCTCAAAGACTGTAAGGAGGCCCAAAGGAGGCTGAGGCTCCTTTAAATAAGGGTGCAAACCCCGGGATTTAGGGTTTCATCTGCCAACTCCTACTCATCGATCCCAATAGTGGACTCACTGAGTAGGTCACTAAACACGTGTTCTCACCCCGCTGCTACTCAACGAGTAGGTCGACCAACTCGTTGAGTAGAGCTTCATCCAGAAATTCGTAATTAATTAATACCTAAGGATCGGGGCGTTACAATTCTCCCCCACTTGAACTAGACTTCGCCCTCGAAGTCCGCTGAAGAAAACAATGTTGGGTAATGCTCGCGCATTTCCGCTTCCGGCTCCCACATCCACTCAGATCCCCTCCGATGTTCCCACTGCACCTTTACTAAAGGTATTTCCTTGTTCCGCAGAATCTTCTTTTTCCTTTCGAAAATAGCTACAAGCCTCTCTACATAGTTCAGGCACTCATCGACCTGAATATCATCCAACGATACCACTGCCTCCTGGTCCATGATACACTTTCGCAATTGCGAAACATGAATTGTGTTGTGGATCCGGCTAAGTTCCTCCGGAAGCTCTAGCCTATAAGCCACCCTGCCAACCCTAGCAACAATCCTGAACGGCCCGATGTATCGGGGACCCAATTTTCCCCTCTTCCATAAACGGATCACACCCTTCCAGGGTGAGACCTTCAGGAGAACCATGTCACCCTCCTGAAATTCCAACTCAGATCGGCGTCAATCAGCATAACTCTTCTATCGACTTTGAGCGGTCTGCAGCCGCTGTCTAATCTGCTGTATCATCTCGGTAGTTTGCAGAACTATCTCTGTCCGACCCATCACCCTATGCCCAACCTCGCCGCAATAGACTGGGGTCGTACACTTTCGCCCATACAACAGCTCGAAAGGCGGGGTGCCAATACTGGAATGATAGTTGTTGTTGTAGGCGAACTCTACAAGCGGTAGGTGGGAATCCCAACTCCCACCGAAATCAATGACGCATGCCCTCAACATATCTTTGAGGGTCTGAATGGTCCGCTCACTCCGCCCATCCGTCTGCAGATGGAACGTTGTACTGAAATGCAGCCTCGTACCTAGTTCATCGTGGAGCTTCTGCCAAAAACGAGAAGTAAATCGGACATCCTAATTGGAAACTATGGAAACTGGAACCCCATGGCGAGAGACAATATCGCGGACGTAAAGGTCGGCCAACTTCTCCACCGACGAACTCTCCCGTATAGCTAGGAAATGGGCACTCTTGGTCAATCGATCCACGATGAACCATATAGCGTCGAATCCCTTTGTCGTTCTTGGCAATTTCGTGATGAAATCCATCGCGATCTGTTCCCATTTCCACATGGGAATCTCCAGAGGTTGCACATTACCATGCGGACTCTGGTGCTCGGCCTTGACCATCCTGCAGGTCAAGCACCTCTCAACGTACCAAGCGATATCTCGCTTCATACCAGGCCACCAATAACTCAAACTCAAATCACGGTACATCTTGGTAGCCCACGGGTGAATAGAAAAACGAGATTTATGAGCCTCCTCCATCACTGTCTGCCTAACTCCTCCGGTCATCGGAACCCAAACCCAACCATATCGGGTCAATAGCCTGCGGCTATCCTGAACAAACCGGGCGCTTTCACCCTTAATCCTTTCCAATTTCCAGTTTTTCGGTTTCATACCCTCGATCTGAGCATCCCTGACCAAACCCACCAACGGGGAATCCACCGTTATCCTCATACATCTAGCTGGGGTAGAAGGCCCAACTGACTTGCGGCTCAGAGCGGCCGCAACCATATTCGCTTTACCAGGATGGTAAAGGATCTCGCAATCATAGACCTTGACTACATCCAGCCACCTGTGTTGCCTCATATTCAAGTTCGGCTGATCCATTATATGCCTCAAAATCTTGTGATCCGTGTATATGGTACAACGGACCCCGTACAGATAGTGCCTCCAAATCTTAAGAGCGAAGACCACCACTCCCAGCTCAAGATCGTGTGTGGGGTATCTCGTTTCATGCGGCTTCAACTGCCGCGATACATAAGCTATCACCCCCCCCCTCTGCATGAGGACTTCCCCTAAGCCTGTGATGGACGCATTACAATATACCACGAAATCCTCCACTCCCTCGGGGAGTGTCAACACTGGCGCCTCGCATAACCGCTATTGGAGGGTCTCAAACGCCCTTTGCTGCTCCGGGCCCCACCGAAAATCCACTCCCTTCCTCGTTAGACGAGTGAAGGGTACGAAAACCTTGGAGAAATCATGAATGAATCTCCGATAATACCCTGCTAATCCCAGAAAACTCCTGATGTCTGAGGGAGATCTCGGAGTCTCTTACTCCATAACCGCCTCCACCTTGGCCGGATCGACCAAAATCCCATCCTGGTTAACGAGATGTCCAAGGAACTGAACCTCTCGCAACCAGAACTCACACTTCGAGAACTTGGCATAAAGTCGTTCTCGTCGTAGCACCTCTAACATCTCCCTGAGGTGCTCCTCATGCTACTCTCAGGTCTTGGAATACACCAAGATATCATCTATAAACACAATGACTGAGCGATCGAGCATCGGTCTACAGACTCGGTTCATCAGATCCATGAATACCGCTGGCGCGTTGGTGAGTCCAAACGGCATCCCCACGAACTCGTAGTGACCATAATGAGTCCGGAACGTGGTCTTCTCCACGTCTTCCTCCCTCACCCTGACTTGATGGTATCCTGATATCAAATCGATCTTGGAAAACCAAGATGCACCCTGCAACTGGTCGAAAAGATCATCTATCCTCGGGAGCGGATAACGGTTCTTCACCGTTAACTTATTCAACTCCCTATAGTAAATGCACATATTGTGCGAACCATCCTTCTTCCTGACGAAGAGGATCGGTGCTCCCCAGGGTAAGCTACTCGGACGAATAAACTGTTACCCAGCAGTTCCTGCAGCTGAGATGATAGCTCCAGCATCTCTGGCGATGCCAAACGGTACGGCGCCTTGGAAATTGGGGCCACACCTGGCACTAGATCAATCCTAAACTCAATCTGCCTCACCGGAGGCACTCCGAGTAACTCCTCCGGAAACGCATCAGCAAACTCTCTAACCACAGGGACCTCTAAAACTGAGAGATGCTCTCTAACCCGCGTATCTACCACATACGCCAAATAACCGGCACACCCGTGCTGAATATACTGTCAAGCCCTGGCCACCGAACAAAACCCTGATCCCGACCTGGTGCCCTCACCATATACTACCAGTTCTCCCCCACTTGGGGTTCGAACCACTACCCGCTCTCCCTCACAGTCGATCATAGCGCCAAAATGGCTAAGCCAATCCATTCCTAAGATCACGCATACATCCCCCATGGGGATAGGAATCAAATCTATCGAGAAAGACACCCCGAAAATCTCCAACTCGCATCGTCGGTAGACCGAAGAAGCAGAAACTTCGTGCTCGTTGACGATCGAAACTCGCAACGGACACTCAAGATCATCTATCAGCACACTGAACCCTCTAGAGAAGGTCTGAGATACGAACGACCGACTCTCCCCCGAGTCAAATAAAACCAAAGCAGGAAATGAATTTACTAAAAACATACCTGATCATAGGCACAACCAATAAGCATAGTACAAATACAATAACTGAGATAGAGAATAGAAACATACCAGCAACCACATTCGGTGCTGCCTTGGCCTCCTCGGCCGTGAGCTAGAAGGCGCGACCCTGAGCCTTCGGAGGCTCCATCTTGACTGGCCTCCCATCTCCAATCTTCACAGTAGCTGGCGCGGAACCCTGTGCCGGCTTGGCAGCGAGCTGCGGACAGTTGGTCTTCACATGGCCAACCTGATGACAATGGAAACAAATCCTCATATCTGCTGGAGGGGCGGACTGATGACAGTCCCTGCCATAGTGCCCCTCCTTGCCACATTTGTGGCACCCACCTCCTGCTCGACAAACCCCTAAATGAGCATTGCCACACTTTCCACAAGCGCGGCTCTGATGACCCCCGGACCATGTATCAGCGGTTTTAGACCGCTTAGGCGCCGGCTGAGACTGTGCCGGTGCCTCACGCTGCTCCTTGAGCTGCATCTCTATCTCCAACTCACGCCGTCGTGTGGCTTCCTGAAGATCCAGAAGGGTATCACAACGCTGTGTAGCCACAAACTGTCGTATATTCTTCTTAAGCATACTCAGATAACGGGTCATCTGAGATTGCTCCGACGCAAACTCCGGGAAAAACATAGCCATCTCTGTGAACATCCGGGTAATCTCCATCACTGACTCCCCATCCTGTCTCAAAGTCAAAAACTCCTGAGCAAGCCGCTCCTGTTCCACGCGCGGAACGTAGCGGGTGCGAAACATATCCCATAACTGCTCCCGGGTAATAGTAACCCTCTGATCAATAGTATACAACCCAGTCGTCAGCCTCCACCAGTCCTTCGCCCCAAGCCTAAGCAGGTTCAGGGCACACCTGACCTTCTGGTCAGCAGGTCATGAACACGTGAAGAAACATCCCTCCACGTCAGATAACCACCTCATAGCCTGAATAGCATCCTGTGTACCATCAAATGTCGGGGGCTTCGTATTATCGAAGTCCCGGTACTGGAAAGCCCTGTCGGCTCCTCCTCCAACCCCTATAGCAGTTACAGTCGAAGTGTCTGCAGCGACAGCTGTCTCTGTTAGAGTGGCATACCGCTCATCAAAATACTCGACCATCGCGGTCTTAATCGACCCAAACATCTCTGGCAGCTACTCTCGGAATGCAGCAACAATCTCGTCGTGCATGATCTCCCGAATCCGGGCATCCAACTCCTCAGTCCCTATCTGAACCACGGGCTCAAGTGCTACCGGCACCTCCAATCCTCCGTCTCCTGACCCTGATCCTGACCCTGATCCTGATCCTGATCCTGATCTGGATCCCGAAGCAACACGTCTCGTCACCACCATATTGCAAACACACTCAATGTCTCAAACAAATCATATAATGACAGAAGACCAATTACCCTCAATCCTTAGGGGTTGTGACTTCCTTGATACACATATGGGTCCTGTGCTTTCAGTAGTATGGGCCCCTACTACCTTCCACACCTACGCATATTTGTCTCAAGTATCACCACAACGCCCTAAACTATATTTAACATAATATGCGCTCAACCCTCACTAACAGGGGACATCGCCTAACTAGCAACTGATCTTGCAGTTCCGCACCACTCACACATCCATGAAACTTCCATCATCCCCTGCAGCGCTAGTGTAAACTGGTTGCACATAGCGCTGGACCCGATAGACTTTTGAATATCCGATCCTACACTAAGGTCGAATCGGACATTCTCAGGCTATAAGATCTTGACTACACACAGCCGTGATGCATACACTAAACATCTACAGTTATGATGTCAATCCCATATACAAGAAACCCTAGGCTAATAGGTATCATACAATCAGGCCAATCTATCATGTGATTCCTGAAAATCCCTAGCCTAGCATGCTGTTCTAACATATCAGAATATCAAATAACTGTATGGTATTTTGGGGCTTACTTACAGGCTCCGGCTGATTGTACCCTCTGCATCCTCCATCCTTTATTTTGAAAACCATTTTAAAACTTATTTTCCGAAAATATCCTTGATTTGAGACTGGATTCACATGAGTGTTCCTCCAATTCACTCAAACCAAGGCTCTGATACCAACTTGTAACAACCAATAAAATTTACGCCAAATTTAAACTTTTAATACTAACAAAAGAGTCAAACAGTAACTGCTTTTACAAAACATTTCCAATTATTTTATCATCAGAGTGTCCCAAAATAGATCATGAGGATGAGGAGCGGTACGGTCACGCCTTTGCCTTCCCTCGCTCTCCTGAAGTACCTGGAATAATAAACTGAAAACTGTAAGCCCGAGGGCTTAGTGAGCTACCCCCAAAATACCAATACCACACTGGCAGAAACCATAGCCATAACGATTAATCAAACAGCAAACGTACTGCGCCATCGGCCGGATTGGTCCGCACTACTGGGCCTACAGTCTATCAGAATCTATCCCGAGACTTCGGCATGACTGGTCCGCCACGTGGGCCTACAGTCTCCCTGGACTGCTCAGAGGGTGTGTTGGCCTTCATCACAAAGAAAGACCACCTCAACCCAACCAACAAGCAACTAACCATGTACGCATACTATCATATACTGGCACAAACACGTAGCAAACATATTTATCTCATTTACCATCAATCATAGAGTTTCACTCGTAACTAGATCATCGACCTAACAGGTCACTAAAATACCAATCCTTACGGATCATAAAAGCATAACATACTATCTATCCTGATTTCGATCTAACATATCAGAATCATATGTAGCATACCATGACAACCGATCTAACCGATCTCTAGCATAACAACCATCCTAAACAGGATGAATTCTAACAGAGCAATAACATAACACCCATCCTAAACTAGGATGAAATCTAACATGGCAATAACAAAGCAACCATCCTAAACCAGGATGTAAATCATAAAGGGTCGGCCTTGGTGTCGTAGACCCTATCGATATAGTGAGGATAACTCACCTCGCAGATGTCGATTCGAAATGCAAACTCCAACTATCAGATCACTTGACACCGGCTCCACCACCTATAACCATAGCACAATATACTCCTAAGTTCTTAGTCTTATGAGACATCCCATAACCTCTTAGTCCATGAAGCACATTCCAACTCGCCGAGTCATCAGAGTGACTCGTCGAGTTCCTTCGAATCCTGATCAATCCTTAAGGCCACTCGTCGAGTTTCCTCATTGCAACTCGACGGGTACACACGCATGCATATCCTAGGGAAAAGCCATCTGACTCGCCGAGTTGTTCTTCAACTCGTCAAGTTTTATGGTGATCTTCATCGGACTCGCCGAGTTGTTCATCCAACTCGCCGAGTTCAATGACCATCTTCATGTGACTCGACGAGTCATCCTTGCGACTCGCCGAGTCCATCCAGTCCTCTTTCCATAGAGACTAGTTTTGAGCCATGCAACGGCTCCAAATTACAGATCCAAGCTTCTAGGGCATACTTACCAAGTAAAGTTGTAAACTTTACGTGCATGCATGGTTATAAAGGCTCCAAATGTCTATTTTAAGTTCTTAATGGAGCTTCTAGTCCAAGAGGGACTTCAACCACAACCAATACAGCAACTTTATGACTCTAGTATCCAAGAATGGTCCAGATCTGAAGTTACAACTTCAGATCTAGCCCATAGCTCATCATCCCAACTTGAAAATCCATAAAAGGCCCTAGAACTCAACAAAATGGAAGAAAAGGAAGTAAGAATGGCACTTTGATACCTTCAAAAGATGGTAGTTGAGGCAAAACCCGCTTCCCACTCCTTTCTTGCTTCAATTTCCTTTGCACTCTTAGCTTCCTTCCTCCAAGATCCTCTTTTCCAAGCATCAAAACCACACCAAGGCACACACACACACACATGAATTAGGGTTTTAAGGGCTCTCAAAGACTGTAAGGAGGCCCAAAGGAGGCTGAGGCTCCTTTTAACTTTGCATAATTGTACTATCAAACCCTTTCGGTAACTCCACTTTAAAAGTAAGAAGTCGGTGAGGGTGGCGAGCAATGAATGTCACTTAAAAACCAACCTCATTTGGAATCAAAGAGGCCTACCTTAAACCTCCCTTACAGCAATAAATTGGATGAGCCTAGTCATGATAAGAGGCTAACAATGCACATTAAGAAACATACGAGAACAAAATGTTTATTTTAATGGTATACATATAAATACTATTTTACTATATATACACACATTTGATGATTATATGTCTTTTAATTTTATTAACTAAAAAGTTAATAATAAAATTATATGAGTTCTAATATTTTGTATTTTCTATTAGTCTTATATTTAAATCAAATGTAACTTTATCTTTTAGTATAAAAGCTAGTTTGTATGTGTTTAAAATTGAAAAGGATAAACAACCAAAATAAAAACAAATTTATAAGAATCTGGACCTTCAGGCTCCACGACATGGGGAAGGAACAACCACGATGTGGAACACAGAAAACAAATGATTTTGTTATATTGTTATTTTAGTTCTCAACATCTAGCCATGACGTGGTGATAGAGACAATTGCGATCCATGCAGATACCACGATGTGGTGGAGGACCAGCCACGTCGTGGTGAAGAGGTAGAACGACTAAAACATTGTTTTTCAAGCATAAACAAATTCTATTTCAATCAAGGAAACTTTCTATACTTTTAAAACAATTTAAAACAGAAACACTACACATACAAACCCTAACATACTCAAAGGACAAAGTCTAATTTAAATAGACTTGAGTTTACTAGGCTCTGATACCACTAAAGGGTTTCAAGCCTCATTAGAAAAAACAAAATGGCAGCAGAAACAACAAACAATTTGATCAAACACTTGAAACATATGGATATAAACTCAACTAATCTATGCAATTTATTAGAAATCAAAAGAACGAAAAAAATAAATTTGACTTCTTCATAGGTATCTTCTTATTATGAGCTAGTTGATTGGACTAGAGAACCCAACAGAGAGTTACTATTTTGTAACCGAACCCAAGACGTAACACTATAACAGATCTGGACAAACCTCGAACTCCAACATCAAACAAATTCAAGAAACTCAAATATGTGTCTCGCCATGTTTCAGGAACTAGGTTCTGTCAAATAAAGAGTTTTGAGAGGGTTCCAAATTTTGGTAGCTAACAGATATTTTTATTATGTGTCAAAACCGAATTTGGAGTCCTCTATTTATAGGGATGTGACATCCCGGAATTTAGGTCATAAACTGTAAAAGGTTATTTATAGTAAATCTCTTTTTAATTTGACTCATTGAGTTTTAGTGCATCTAATGTAAAATAAATGGGTTCATTTCAAATATTATAAGATACCAAATGATATCTTACTTCCAAATGTGTAAACTATCAAACGAATCAAACAGCTCAAACTCCAACACTACTTAATGCGTCTGAAAAATTGAAAATTCGTAATAACCAGTTAAGATTGAAGAAAACATTAAAAAATTATAGCACATGTTCACCTATTTCTAAAAATATAAAGTGTCCAAAACAGAGTTCGTATGCAAAAGATACGACAGTTTTAAGAAAACAAACAGTAAAACACTAACTTTCTTTAATCGCGTAAAACCGAATCGGTCCGTTGAGGCACTTGCACACCTTCGATGGAAATCACAAGAGAGTTTCTGGAATCAAGATATGGCCTAATATTAACTTCATACACAAAATATTTTTAGCAAAAATATTTGCAAAAGTCGAAAAATCGAGCGTTAAGGGTCATTTAGACGCAGAAATTTAAACGCGATTTCCCGGAGTTCTGTAACTCGAAAAACTAATCCGTTCAGGTTTTTGGAATCCTTGAAATTAAATCTATAAAACGACACATTCGAAAAAAAAAAATATTAGATGTCTCGAACACGATACACAAATCGAGGAGCATTATAGGGTGTGTAATGCTAGATTTGACCACTTTGGTGGGCCCCACTTTAGTTGATCAGCCAAGAGGGGGCCCCTAGAACCACCTTATAACTTCTTCCCTAATCAAAAACCACCAAATCATCCCTTCCCCCACCCTCCCTTCTCTTCCCCTTATCAATTTCTGCCAGAAGAAGATAAGTAATGTAACATCCAAAATTTCAAAACAATTAAAACTTTTCAAAATCACCCATTTTATTAACGTTGTTACAAAAGGTTTTCAATACATTATTTAACAGAGTAATTTCCCAGGTTTATATCATAAGACACCAACGCGAGGAACGGTACGATCACGCCTTTGCCTTGCCACAGACTCTTGAGAACCTGAAACATAAAACCACAACTGTAAGCCCGAAATCTTAGTGAGATACCCCCAGAATACCAACCACATATACGCCTTTCCAGGCCCTGACCTTCTAGTCCATCACACAAGATATTGCCTTCCGGCCCATAACATATCGCCTTCCGGCCCATAAGCATAAAATGCATATATATATAACATAACAAATAATCATATAGCAGTTCATAGACAACAATCGATCAACAAATCACATATCATAGCATTACTCTAAACAAGATACCGATCTAGCCGGTCACTATCATAACATTACCCTATGAATCAGTCAACATACTAAATGCATACATACGCCTTTCCAGGCCATGACCTTCCGGTCCACATAGTAATGCCTTCCGGCCCATAACATGTATTGCCTTTCGGCCCATAACATATAACAACCGACAACTACCCGGATTTCCATCCGATAAAAGGGTTGGCATTGGTGCCATACACCCTAGCGATATAGTGAGGATAACTCACCTCGAAACTGCCGACTGAACAGATAGCTCAAGCTGCTCCGATCACTGATACGATCTCCACCTCTGGATAGTCACCAATGCACTGAACTCAAACAATAAACAACAATTACCAAAATACCCCTGAAACCACTGGTCAATCCTTGATCAAAGACAAGGTCAAAGTCAACCCCTGACTGACCCTACTCGCCGAGTCCACCCTATGACTCGCCGAGTCCCCATACTCAGAACTTCACTTAACCCGCGACCTAACTCGCCGAGTCACCCCAAGACTCGCCGAGTTCAACGACTCTGAGTCCACTCGCCCTTGACTCACCGATTCCTTAAGATTCCTTTTCTACACGTCGAGTATCCCCTTTTTACTCGACGAGTTCCTCCTGGAAGAATCGCGGGGCCACCCCGACTCAACTCGCCGAGTCTGAAGAACAACTCGACGAGTCCCAGTGAATCTTCAAGCTACTCGCCGAGTCTGAAGAACAACTCGGCGAGTCCCAGTAAATCTTCAAGCTACTCGCCGAGTCTGATCATTGGACTCGGCGAGTCCATGCCATGCAGACGAGCAACTGCTTCCTGAAATACGTATGGTCCCGAGATATACAATCATGGGACTTTCTGGACTTCTAAACATCTTATTACTAGGGTATAATCATCTGGGTAATAACATAATAACCCATCTAATCACTAAATGGGTTTCAAAAAAACTAGATTCGTATACACATCAAAATAACAGAAATGGTCCGAGTATTACCTGAAAACGCACCCTCTGTGTCCCCAAACCTCTGGACTCGATCCTCCTTGATATTCCTTTGGCCAAACTCTTCTTCTTCTTGCCTAACAAGTTCCTCCAAGTTCCAATAGCTTTCTCTCCTGCTCTAGACGTCCACAACGATTAGGGTTCTTCTCAATCGGCCAAAAGACGGAAAATGACGGCCTAAGAGGCGTTATATACGATCCAAAACCAAACGGCTAGGGTTTCTGCTGAACAGCGTCGACTCCCCGAGTCCATATCTGGACTCGTCGAGTCCAGTCGCGAACCCGCGACCAAGTCTGCGGTCCTACTCGGCGAGTCTGGCTCCAACTCGCCGAGTCCCTTCTTAAAACACCCGCAAAATCATAATTATATCAATATTTGGAATTCCGGGCTGTTACAACTCTCCCCCACTAGAACTAGACTTCGCCCTCGAAGTCTCACTCTGAAAATAGCTCCGGATGCTGCTCCCGCATCTCACGTTCCAGCTCACCGGTCATTTCCGGCCCATCCGGTGCTGCCACCGAACTAATACTAGAGGTATCTCCTTATACCTCATAGTATCGATCTTCCGATTTCTGATGACCACTGGTCTCTCAGCATAATTCAGGCCCGCATCCACCTGAATATCTTCTAATGGGGCCACTGCCGACTCATCAGCTAAGCACTTCCTCAATTGCGACACATGGAAGGTGTCGTGGATCTGTCCCCACTCCGCTGGCAACTCCAATCGATAGGCTACCCGGTCTATCCTTGCAATCACCCAAAATTGCCCAATGTACCGGGGGCCCAACTTGCCCTTCTTCTTGAATCGAATCACTCCTCTCCAAAGAGAGGCCTTCGGGAGTACGAAGTCGCCGACCTGAAACTCAAGCTCGGATCGGTGGCTGTCTGCATAACTTTTCCTGTCGGCTCTGGGCGGTCAATAACCTCTGTCTCATCTGTTGAATCTGCTCTGTCGACTGAAGCCCGATCTCTGTACTGTCCATCGCTCTCTGTAACCGAGAATTACCCAAGATGCAACTCTGCTCTAAATCCCAACAATCACTCGACCAATAAGGGTTAGGAAACCATGAACCACCGGATCCCCGATCCAAAGCCCACTTTGTCCATCCCGGACCAACTGAGAGATCCATTCTCACTCTCAGAGTAACTCTCACAAGTTCTCCTCTTGCCATCACATACACATGCTGAACTAACCCCAACACCCGCAGGTTGGAAGACCCGATACACTGATGATATCCTCGAAAATCTCCCAAGATGAACCACTACATCCACCCTACACTCTGATCAGAATCACACTTGAGAATTTAAGATTCTCTCTCCCCCTGCATCCCTTCTGAGCCTCAACAGACATCTCCAACCCAGATGGGTTCCTACTTCGCTGCCGCGAACAAGATTCTCGAAGCCATACTCGAAATACTCTAATCATAACTCTGCTCTGCAGCTTTCATTCTCGTGAACTTGCACTCCCCTTCGGAGTTACACACCTTTCCCTTTTCCTTCCAAGGGACCCTCTTGGCCATAATGCCACTCCAACCGGTGCCACGGTGCTTGCCCCAAGCGACACCACCCTTTTTGCGTAACCGCTATTCATATACTCTGGTTCTCATTGCAGGGGCTCTCAATCCCATGCACTCTCTCCACTCATCAAAATCACTGCCTCGGGTAAACAAGATCACTAACCCGGGACCAGACCTTCCAATGCAATCATACTGCAACATACACGATCCGCAATCTCAAACTGATCCAGCAATACCAACAGAGTCTCCAGCATGACTGGACCGACTCTCATAACACATACTAGCCACTCGATGCTATTTCTCTGTGGGTCCGTACACCCAAACTCTGCGAACCCTCAGGTTCTACTCTGGGAACCTTCCGGTTCCAACTCTAGAAACATGCACGACACAAATCCCGTGGGATTAATGCAGTACAACCCATCACGTACATCAAGAATACAAATACCCTGGTCGCATAACCCCGGTTACTTACTCAAGCTTGATCCCGGCCTTCTCTCAGGCCTCCATAATCAAATGCCCTAGGTCTGTATCCCGCCCCGCATACCCGACACTCGCTCTCGTCGGCCTATACTCTGAGCTGACAAACACCGCTGAATCCCAACAGCTAAGCACCCTCACATACTCATCGATCTCCCGGAGAATTCTCCAATTCTCCCCCACTAAAGCACTGACTAACTGCCACCGATCGTCATTAACGACCTTTCAGAACAATCCTGCACAAGAGAACATTTAGCCACTGACTGCTTCCCACAAGCATAAGCAACCCTCAGCAAAACACATCTCCTCCCTGATCAATCCACTCAAAAGAATCCGGTCTTTCAATTATCCACTCTACGACTGCAGATGCTATCCGACATTCAACCCAGTGCCGCATCTCCACTAACAACCCTCACAAACGATAACCAACGGAGTTCCCAACAATAACCCGTAACCAAACCCACCACCTGCCAAAGGATGAATACCACATCGAAAACCGCACAAGGCTACCGACACCAAAACACCAAACCATAACCATACCAACCCATCAGGGAACAACAAATGCCAAAGCGAAAACCTGAAACACCAATCCATAACCATGCCCAACCCGCGAAACAACGAATACTGCATCGAAATCCACACAAGATACCAGCACGAACAATACACCACAATCAACGCAAGGCAATCAAGACATCAAGAAAGCCTCATACCCGCAGCTGCCTCCGGCACTGCACCGTCTCCCTCTGCCGCAAGCCGATAAGTACGACCCTGAGCCCTTGGGGCTCCGCTCCGTCCTGTCCTCCTCCTGAACTCCTCGAGGTGGTCGGTGCTAGAGCCTGCACCGGTCCTGCAGAAAGCTGTGGACAGTTGACCCTCAAATGTCCAACCTGCTGACACTGATAACAAATCCTCAAATCCCGAATTGGCACTGACTGCCGACAATCCCACGCATAGTGCCCCTTTTTTTCCGCACTTGCGGCATGCACCACCGGACCAACAAGCTCCGGTGCCATCCCTCTCACACTTCCTACAAGTGTGGCCGCTCCGATCCCCCCATTCTAACATCTACGGTCCTGTACCGTCTCGGTGCCGACTGCGACTGCATCGGGCCTGCCTCAGCTCACGCAACTGCAACTCAACCTCTAACTCACGCCACATGGTGGCCTCCTGCAACTCCAACAAGGTCTCACACTTCTGCGCAGACACGAACTGTCTGATATCCCTCTTGAGCATACTCAGATATCGGGACATCTGAGCCTGCTTCGAAGCGAACTCAGGGCAAAACATCGCCCTCTCAATAAACATCCTGGTGATCTCAGTCACCGGCTCCAAATCCTGCTTCAGCTCAAGGAACTTCCGAGCCGATATCTCCTTTTCATCCCGCGGAACATAGCGAGTACTGAACATCTCTCTAACTGATCCCCTAAAACCGCAGCCCTCTGCGCGTCGGAATATGACCCGATGGTCAATCTCCACCAATAGGTCCAGAGTACACCTCGCCCTCTGATCAGCAGGGCATAAGCTCGTGGAGAAACAACCCTCCACGTCTGATAACCATCTCATAGCAGCAATCGGGTCCTGAACTCCATCGAATGTGGGAGGCTTCGTATAATAGAAGTCCCGATACTGAAAACCCTGACTAGCTCCTCTCTTTGCCGTTGCTACAGCCGCTGTAGCCGCCGCGGCAACCGTCTCTGCGAGAGCCGCATATCTCTCTTCGAAATACTCAATCATGGCGGTCTTGATCGACCCAAACAACTCCGACAACTCAGCCCGGAGCAATGCAGCAACCCCATCACGCAGGATCTCACGAATCCTCGCATCCCGCTCGCTCGTGCTCGTCCGATCGATGACCCTCGACGGCACTGATCCACCCGGAACTCGCTCTCCAGCTCCCGATCCTGATCCGGATCCACTATCATCTTGCCTCGAGATCTCCATAATGAAGACACCCTACCAATCTCAGACACTTCCCAAAATCCTGGGATCCAACTCTCGCAACCCTACCCTAGAGACCATGGTTTCCCTGATACGCGTATGGGTCCTGTGCTTTCAGTAGTACGGGCCCATACTACCTTCCACACCTACCCATATTTGTATGAAGTACTACCACAACACCCTAGGGAATATGCATAACAACTATCAACCCTCACCACTAGAGGAACACTGAGAACATCCCATAGGGGACCCTAGGCTACAGGCATCACATATCAGGCAACATTATCATGAATTCCTGAAGATCCCTAGCCTAACTCTAGCATGTTGTTCTATCAAGCTCAAATAAACAAATTTCATGTATGGTATCTTGGGGTTACTTACTGGCTCCGACTGATCGTACCTCCGTGTCCTCCTTTTACCAAATTTGAAAACCATTTTAATTTTCTCATTTTAAAATCCTCCTCGATTTGAGACTGGAGTCACACGAATGTTTCCCCAATTCACTCAAACCAAGGCTCTGATACCAACTTGTAACATCCAAAATTTCAAAACAATTAAAACTTTTCAAAATCACCCATTTTATTAACGTTGTTACAAAAGGTTTTCAATACATTATTTAACAGAGTAATTTCCCAGGTTTATATCATAAGACACCAACGCGAGGAACGGTACGATCACGCCTTTGCCTTGCCACAGACTCTTGAGAACCTGAAACATAAAACCACAACTGTAAGCCCGAAATCTTAGTGAGATACCCCCAGAATACCAACCACATATACGCCTTTCCAGGCCCTGACCTTCCAGTCCATCACACAACATATTGCCTTCCGGCCCATAACATATCGCCTTCCGGCCCATAAGCATAAAATGCATATATATAACATAACAAATAATCATATAGCAGTTCATAGACAACAATCGATCAACAGATCACATATCATAGCATTACTCTAAACAAGATACCGATCTAGCCGGTCACTATCATAACATTACCCTATGAATCAGTCAACATACTAAATGCATACATACGCCTTTCCAGGCCATGACCTTCCGGTCCACATAGTAATGCCTTCCGGCCCATAACATGTATTGCCTTTCGACCCATAACATATAACAACCGACAACTACCCGGATTTCCATCCGATAAAAGGGTTGGCATTGGTGCCATACACCCTAGCGATATAGTGAGGATAACTCACCTCGAAACTGCCGACTGAACAGATAGCTCAAGCTGCTCCGATCACTGATACGATCTCCACCTCTGGATAGTCACCAATGCACTGAACTCAAACAATAAACAACAATTACCAAAATACCCCTGAAACCACTGGTCAATCCTTGATCAAAGACAAGGTCAAAGTCAACCCCTGACTGACCCTACTCGCCGAGTCCACCCTATGACTCGCCGAGTCCCCATACTCAGAACTTCACTTAACCCGCGACCTAACTCGCCGAGTCACCCCAAGACTCGCCGAGTTCAACGACTCTGAGTCCACTCGCCCTTGACTCACCGATTCCTTAAGATTCCTTTTCTACACGTCGAGTATCCCCTTTTTACTCGACGAGTTCCTCCTGGAAGAATCGCGGGGCCACCCCGACTCAACTCGCCGAGTCTGAAGAACAACTCGACGAGTCCCAGTGAATCTTCAAGCTACTCGCCGAGTCTGAAGAACAACTCGGCGAGTCCCAGTAAATCTTCAAGCTACTCGCCGAGTCTGATCATTGGACTCGGCGAGTCCATGCCATGCAGACGAGCAACTGCTTCCTGAAATACGTATGGTCCCGAGATATACAATCATGGGACTTTCTGGACTTCTAAACATCTTATTACTGGGGTATAATCGTCTGGGTAATAACATAATAACCCATCTAATCACTAAATGGGTTTCATAAACCCTAGATTCGTATACACATCAAAATAACAGAAATGGTCCGAGTATTACCTGAAAACGCACCCTCTGTGTCCCCAAACCTCTGGACTCGATCCTCCTTGATATTCCTTTGGCCAAACTCTTCTTCTTCTTGCCTAACAAGTTCCTCCAAGTTCCAATAGCTTTCTCTCCTGCTCTAGACGTCCACAACGATTAGGGTTCTTCTCAATCGGCCAAAAGACGGCCTAAGAGGCGTTATATACGATCCAAAACCAAACGGCTAGGGTTTCTGCTGAACAGCGTCGACTCGCCGAGTCCATATCTGGACTCGTCGAGTCCAGTCGCGAACCCGCGACCAAGTCTGCGGTCCTACTCGGCGAGTCTGGCTCCAACTCGCCGAGTCCCTTCTTAAAACACCCCCAAAATCATAATTATATCAATATTTGGAATTCCGGGCTGTTACAAGTAAAACGGGGCAGCAGCCTTGCTGCCACCCTTCTACCGCCACTAGTCCACCCACTGCCACCATTGAGCAAACCCACCACATCCCGGAACTGTTGTTTTGCTGCTATTTTGGAAGACTCCTCTACCCTGCCCTCACTCCACCTAATCATTCCACCACCGAAGTATGGCAGAAAACGGCACCGTGAGGCTTTCGGAACTCCTCTTGCAACCACCGATCCTTCACTGCAACCGCTCCCCACTACCGATCACCAACACCTCTGATCTTCATCACCACCACCGTAAGTCCCCCTCCACCCTCCTCTAACTGATTTATCGACAATTGAAGAGAAAACGAGACCTACTATATTCTTTAGGGTAATACATGGTCTTGACGGGTAACAGGAGGCGATGACCTCCTGTTTCAAAGATCCAATTAAAATGCTCACAATCCACCCTCCCTTAGAAAATTTATACAAATAGGTCCCAAGTGTTCCAAACTTCCATTTAATATCTCCAAAATCCATCCTCTCCTTCAAAATTTATTACAAATCAGATCCTAAGCTTTCCAACTTCAAATGAAAATGTTCACAATCTACCCTCATTTGAAAATTCTGTGAAAATAAGTCCAAAGCAATTAAACTTTTATTTTAGTTAAATAGTATAAACCCTATCTTGAGATTTATTTGCAAAATAAGTCCAAGATTTAAATTTAGAATTTAAATAAATCAATTTGGTCCCTTATTTGGAAATTATTAACTAATTTAGTCCCATTCAATTTATTTTAAATTACTAAATGAACCTAATGCATCGGTTAAATAACCAATAACCCTACATATTAATTTATATTAAAACTACCAAGGAAACTAAATTAATCGATGAGGTTCGTGTTCAAGGTAACACATCTCCATTTCTCACATTGAATACTTGAAACGACTTGACAACCACACTTTATGGTGAGTGTTACGGCCCCATTTTAATGCTCTTACATATTTCGGAGGGGAGGGGGAATACATGTTCTATAATTTATTTGGTTTATGAAAAAAAAACTTACAAATATGTAAGTAGTTCATGCTATGTTAGTTTGTTAAATAAAACCACATGTGCAAATAAACTAGTTATCAAATGTCATATAAATATATTATAGTTATTATGATTATATTACAACTAATAAAAATGACATCTTTCTAGTACAAAGTGCTATGATTTTTTATGTATAAAAAGTTTGTCATAAAACATGAGTCGTAATTGGTTATCAACTTTGTAGTTTTCAACATTGTATCGTGCTTACATATTATATATATATATATATATATATATATATATATATATATATATATATATATATATATATATATATAACTTGTATCCTAGATTCTTACATGGATTAGTGTACACTCCCACATGATTCGTCACCTATTTAAACTAATATCATGCACTGTTACGCTTCTACTTATCAAACATACTCGACTTGTATCCGTACAATTACATTCGTATGATTTCGTTAATGACCTTTAAGGTCAAGCTTTTTAAAACAACTTTATCTGTTTATCCGTATCAGCGGTTGCTAACTACAACCCTGGCAGATAACTATATCAGTTTATCCGTTTATCCGTAAAACTTAAATTGAACTACTTTATCCGTATATTCATATAACATCAACCGTACTACTTTATCCATATAAATATAATAAACCTTTATTTATCACGTCCAAGGAAGCGTTTTAAGGGTTACATCTCGTCACATAGTTCGATTATAGGATTTACTATAAACATTATTTAGAATCCCTTTCTCTTACTACAAACCCATGGGTTTTCTTATGCAAATGTAAATTT
The DNA here is from genome assembly GCF_051521515.1 of Lactuca serriola. Classification (NCBI taxonomy): domain Eukaryota; kingdom Viridiplantae; phylum Streptophyta; class Magnoliopsida; order Asterales; family Asteraceae; genus Lactuca; species Lactuca serriola. Next base: position 228,210,397 of record NC_136412.1, read on the forward strand.
TGGTTTTTCAAAGTTTATTAAAAGACTCTTTACAAACACAATTTTAAGTATGGTTACACTTACAAAGAAAACACGTTTTGAACGCTTTTAAAAGTATTATTACTACTAAAAGCAGAAAACCTGTAACTCTCACCAACCTTATGTTGACCCTAAAAAATACATGTATTCTCAAGATATCATCCCACAAGCTCTCATACATAAGGTTAGTCATGGATTTTTAGGCGACCTAATTATTTAGTTTTTGTTATGCCTGCCTAACCGTTTAAGGCAATTTATGTACTATGTTATTATCTGTAAGACCCATGCATTCAAACATCAAGATGAAATACAAATGTTGTTTTGTTTATTATTGTACTTGTACTACATATCCAATTTCCTATGATCCATGAACATAGTCGCACAGCCCGGCGTGTTCTGCCGCCTGGGCAGGAGTGTGACAGATTGGTATCAGAGCTAAATTGGCTATAGAGAACTCGTATCCTCGAAAATAGAAATACAACTATAGCAACAAGCTCCTAATAAAAGTATTATTATTAATTACACTACTTCTTGGCTACGTACGGTATAGAGAAATCTGGTTTGAAGGGCCGCATAAGGTTACTGGATTCAGAACAACTTAATTGCTAAAATGATCCTGTCGTCTGGTGTTTACTCTCTGGCCCTCGTTAGTATTTAATAGTCTTGGAGTACAAAACAAAAATTAATTATACTAAAAACCTTACCCACAATAATATATAAGATTTATATATATACCCTGACCCACAAGGAGAACACTTAATAAAATTCTAAACATCCCTTCAACTAAAACTACCAACTCAACCCTTTAACTCAAACACCTCAACTAAGGTTAATACCGTACATAACCATACCACAACTAAACTTGAAATGCGCACATGTGTTATTTATGGTCGGGCCGATGCACAGCCAACCTTGATCCAGGAGTTTGGCAGACTGCAATGGTTGAGAGTTTTAGAAATTAAAGCATGTTCTTAAGATCCGTTGGAGATACCTAGTACCCTAGAAACCTTGTATCAATCCCAAAACAACGTATCCATTTTGTAACACCTATTCCAGGTATTACTTGATTTAACTAATTTTAGGGGTTTTGGTGCCTGGACTCGGCGAGTTGGGAGTCCAACTCGTCGAGTAGAGGCATTATTTATGGAAGCAGAATCAGGACCTACTCGATGACTCGGAAGGCCCCGACTCAGCGAGTAGGATCTATAAAGAGAAAACCCTAATTTCAAGGGTTTGCACCCCATTTAAAGGACTTTTTGGCTCATTTGTAGCCTCCCTTAGCATTCTTGCAACCCTGAAAGAAATCCTAGCTGTTTATTGAGTTTCCTTGAGTGTGTGTGAGCCATTTTGGGATATTTGTGAAGGATTTTAAGCTTAAAGAGGAAGGAGCAAGGAGAGGAACAATAGATCCAACATCTACTTCATATTAGCCATCATCTTGAGGTATAAAGCTGCCACCTTGAGCTCTTGCTAATTAGATCCCTTCCCTTTCAAGTAAATGACCATTTTTGGGGCAAATGGAGTCCAAACTCGGATCTGGACCTATCACAATGATATGGTTCTAGATCTAGACCCCTTTAGGTCCCAAATTTCATAAAGTTGCTCACTTTGTGTATTCTATGCACTTTCCATGCACAAGAACCTTGTAAGAAGCCTAGTTTTGGAGATATAGCCTTGGAGGGCCTTGCATGCACGTAAAGTTTGCAACTTTATGTGGTATTTGCACTAAGAGAGCTTGGATCTGGAGTTTGGGACCTTAGATCCCACTTAAAAGGGTTTAACTTGAAGAAGACTAAAGGAACTCGTCGAGTCCTTTAGCTGACTCGACGAGTCGAGTAGGGTTTACTCGTTTTCGGTTTCATGAGTTTTCGGTTGGCATGAGTTTTCAGTTGGCATGAGTTTTTGGTTGGTATGAGTTTTCGGTTGTCATGGGTTTTCGGCCTCATGAGTTTTCGAGGGACTCAGCGAGTTACACAGGTAACTCGGCGCGTGGATGGATTACTCAGAAAACTCGACGAGTTGAGGTCAACATGGACTATTGACCTTGACGATTAACTAGGGTTGACTTTAAGGACGTTCATGGGATTGTGACAAGTTAATTACATGATGATTATAGGTGGTTGAGTTGGAGTAGTTCGTGGGGGATTATCTAATCTTAGCTTGCCAGTTCTATATTCACGAGAGGTAAGTCTTCTCACCATACCAATGGGTCTAAGGCACCAAGGCCGACTCATTTTATGATATGCGGATTATCGATTGATTATGCATTATGTTAGTATGATATTTATATGAAGACCCCGAGGGGGTTCCGGTGGCATTTGGTATAAGACCTTGGAGGGTTTCCATTGCATCCTAATATGTTTGCATGATTAGTGTGTATGCTATTTGCTTGGTAGGAAGACCATGTGGGGGTTCCCATGGCAGGAAGACCATGTTGGGGTTCCCATGGCAGGTTGTAACACCATGTGGGGGTTCTAGTGACACTAGGTGTAAGACCCTAGAGGGTTTCTATGGCTTCCTTATTTGTTGTATGCATGGCTTACATGGTAGAGATAACTTTTATTGCTAATGTGATATGTGTATTGTGGATTGTGTGTGTGGGGTATGCTTTGGGGGACTCACTAAGCATTAGCTTACAATTTGTAGATTTGTTTTAGGTACATTAGAGCCCAAGGGCAAGGGCAAGGCTTGATGGCGCAGCGTGCACTCTCTCACCGACGTTTTATGGGACACTCTAATGATTTTAAATAAAATTGTATTGGATGTGAATTTGAAAACAATTGTTTTGTGATTTCATGATTTATGGAAATGTGTTTTGACTAATCCAAAAATGAAAATTGGGATGTTACACATTTCAAAGGGGGGAGGGGGGGTGGGGGGAGGGAGGAGGAAAAGAGAGAGATTAGTTTTCCTAAAACCGAAGAAACCAATAGCTCCGTTACCTTCGTAGCAGAGAAAGCCATAAGTTCCTAATTAATCACTCTCTATAAACCAGAAATATAGGATTTATGTAATCAATCACTCTCCATAATTTGGAAATCTGTAGGATTTCAGGATCAAGTTGCAATAATACATTATCTTATACATACTTGCTATGACTATATAGTGTTAAAAAAAACATAACTTATATATCTAAACATATTAGGACGATGCCTCCATGAAAGGAACAACGATTCTGTCCAAAACCAACTCCCCAAGGCAATCGAAGAAGTGCTCCAGAAGTAACCCAAACGTCGGGAAAACCTCCCAATTCAGGAGCAACTCCAGTTAGAACCACTGGAACATCAGTCATCAATGCCTCGAATCCATCATTCCAAATGGATCCCACATTGATGCAAAATCTACTTGTATAAGGAATTGCTACATCCATAGCTACATACGAGGTTGCTCGGAATGGAACCTTCGGGAATAGTAGAAATGGTAGTGGCACTCCAGTGGTTAACCAAAACAACCCCAAACACTGCTTATACAAAGAGTTTGTGGGCTGCAAATCCTGATACTTCTACGACATGGAAGGAGTTGTCAGTCTATCCCGCTGGATAGAGAAAATAGAGGTAGTATTTTGCATCAGTTCTTGCACGGACGGCTACCAAGTCAAGTGTGATACCTTCACATTGATGGATTCCAACCTGAATTGGTGGAATAACCATGCTAAGTCCATGGGAATCAATAAAGCCTATGTCATGGGTTGGGAACCTCTGAAGTAAAATATGATCAAAGAGTAATGCCCACGAGAGGAAGTCCAGGCACTAGAGCGTGAGCTCTAGAACCTCACCCTGAAGGGATCAGAGGTGGCTGCCTATAAATCTCGATTTAACGACCTAGAAGAACTTTTCCTAAGAATGGTAACCCCCAAAGATAAGAAGATTGAAAGATATACATGGGGACTAGCTTCACCTGTTCAAGGTCTGGTTACTGCATCCAAACCCTCCATTTTCGATAGTGTTAAGCAATTGGCCTATCAGTTGGCTGACCAGTGTATCCGTCAGGTTAGATGACCCCACCAGCTGAAAAGAACCATGATGGAAGTTCCATGGAAAATCAAAGGGGGGCTCCAAGTGTCACAAACCTGAACAAGAACTTGTGGTTGTCTATGCTGCAATTACCAACACTCCTACCCTATCTAAGTCCTAAACTGGGACTCTACCCCATTGTACCAAACGTAATTTTCACCATGTCGGAAATTGCATGGAGATAATCTACAACATTGTAACTTAAGAGGTCATATCTAGTGGTACTGCAGAAAGACCCCTACAACATTAACCACTACAACAGGAGGCAGTCGTAACTGCTTTGAATGCAATCAACCAGTACATTTTAGGAAGGACTGTCCAAAACTGAAGAATCAAGGTGGCACTGGAAGAGAACTTATGATCACTGCTAGAGATGCTCATTAGGAAACAACTATGGCTACTGGTACATTTCCTATCAACAATATTTAGGCTCCAGTATCATTTGATATTGGTGTCGATAGAAGCTTTATCTCCCAAAAGTCCATAAACACAATAAAACCTAAATTCTGCAAACTTAATAAAACTTACATAGTAGTGAGGGAAAGCATCAAAATAAGAAAACACCTTAGAAACACTCACCAATTTCCTCACATCTTTAATAACGTTTATAATGTCTATTTTATATATAAATTAATGGCATTTTCTTATTATTTTATACTAATTTTTTATGCTATTTAGAACTAAGAGGTACTTATAATGTTTAAATATACATTACACAGGTAAAAATATTTTGCTAGAGCAGAAACGATACAAAAAAGACAGAAATTGGAATTGGATTGCAAAAAGTGGAAGAGAGGCTGAAGAGGCCCATTACGCCTAACGTAATGGGAGTACGCCCAGCATTTGCTGAGTTCAATGAGTACGCCTAGCGTAACTTCGTAGTACGCCCAATGTACTGGGCTAGGTGACCGGATCCAAATCGCAATTATTTTCTTAGTACACCCCGCGTAAACCGACTTACGCCCAACTTACGTAAGTCGGTTCCAAAACTTATAAATTTCAATTTTTTGTCAACCAGAAGAGAGAACTCGATTTTCATTGATCCTTAGTCGACAAGTAACCTTCCTTCTGCAGTTTTTTGAGTCTAGAAGGCGGCTGGAATCCCTTTAAGCTGACAGGAGCGAAGATCTGAGGGACTAGAGAGCGGATTTATATCATAGATCATTTGGTTTGCTGTTCTGACCATGATTAGCATTCCATTGTGATTCCATTATGTACTACTTTCTGATTTGGGTGTTAAAACATTTTACTTTATGTTTATGATTGAATGAATCTTTGAGTTTATGGATTAATTGCTAATTCGATTGTTTATTCTTATTTAATTTATTTTGTCAAGTTTGATTGAAAGATCCTTCCCCTATTGCTGAATTAATAGATTTAAGATGACCATTTTGACTGTGTTAATTTGCATCATAGTTGTCCATGACCATTGGTGATTATGACTAGAGTTGGACCAAACCCTAGGATTAGGAAATAAACCTAGGGCATACCAATTTTGATTTGGGGTTAATTTTTCATGCAATTGGTGCTAGTTAATACTTATATGGACCGATTAAGGACCTTAGAACTAAACCTTGGGACTGCTTTTGGCTTGGACTTTGACTGGAACATCACAGGCTGCGTAGTGCGAGTGTACGCCCATCATATACAGGATGTACGCCCAGCATACGACCATCACCCAACTCAAATTTTTTCTGTTTTAATCTGTTTAATGTTGTGTTTTTGGTGGTGGTTGTTTTGTGCTTAATTTTTGGAGATCATGGATAGAGAAAATCAAAGAAGAACCCAACCTCCCGAGGAAATAACCGATCACCGCCTTTTGCAATTCCCACAATCTTTGAATGAAGGAACTCGTGCTAGATATCAAGAAAAACTCAGTTTACTTCTCACTAAATAAATAGATATCGCGCCATCATTGGCTTGGGGATTGGCATCCGAAACTAGACTTGATGAACTAATCCGGAATTTTTTTTCGCAATACACCCACTTGGACGCGAGCGGTGTGTATTTGTTTGTATGCCGCGGTTGGGACAAAATGTCCAGGATACAAGAACCTATTTACCGAGAATTTTTGCTGGAGTTTTAGTCTACAGTTTCCTTTAATCCTAGGAAGACCCCTGATGACAGCACAACCTTTTCCTTTCGGCTTGGTGGAGTACGATTGAGCTTGCCGTGCGAGTGGGGATTTATACTTTGGATGAGAGGAGGATTTTCCACTTCCCGACATTCCTTGATGATTGTGTTATGGTACGACATGTTGACTAAAATGAAAATACATTTTGGGATAAGATTATAGGAGGAGTATATATATCGTCAACCGCAAGAGGAAGCATGATTCGCTCCACCACTTATAGATTATTGCATCGCTTAATCTCCATTTCTCTCACACATCACAAGAATAGTGAAAGAGTGTCTTCTTCTGATTTGTTCTTCCTATGGACACTTGTTAGACCAGGAAGGCACCTGAACCTCCCAATTGCTTTAGCTACTTATATACGGAGGAGGGCCAGGGAGCTTCGAGAGGATAACCCAATTTGTGGTGGGCACTTCATCACACGTTTGGCTAGATCATATCTATTGTTGATGAAAGAGATCAAGAGATCAATGGTGTTTATTGACGCGAGGCAGATGAGTTTGTAGTTGTTGGAGTCGATGAGGATACTTGAGCGTGGTGAGGATGGTATTATGAGGATAAGACTAGATGACATGGCTCACGAGGAAGGTGTAGTTGAGCCAGAGCCTAATAGACAAGGGAGGCGTAGACCTGCTCCACAAGGAGCCCGATGGGCACCACAACAGGAGATTGATCTTAGTTACTTATTCACTGTATGGATGTCCTTTCTTTGCATATGCATGATCGGTTTGATTATGTCGATACTAGTCAAAACTGATTCGAGGGGGCATTGACTGGATTCTTTGCTTCACATGGTTATCATCATCCAGTTCCCTTTCCTCCACCATATGGGCAGCAGGGTGATGAAGCAGGGCCATCTGGGACGCAACAACACAATGACGACGATGAAGAGTGTCCGAGTTATCCTTTTTATTTTATTTTATTTTTATTTTATTTTTGGTTTATTAGACTTCGTTGTATTTTTATTTTGGTGTGTATTTAGTTTGTTTAATTTAGGACGTTTTATTTATTTGATGTAATTTTGATTTCCATGTTGATTCTTTTTGATCTTTTAGATTTTTGCAGAATTTTCGCCCTTAGAAAGCTGGTAGTAAGTTCAGCCGCTAGGACCGATTGTTGTTTTATCACAAGAGAAAAAACCATGTGAGAGTTTGAAGTTGACAATCGAGAGCCTCGAATTCCAATAAGTGTGGGGTGCATGTCGATTTCATGAAGGATTATTTTTCGAAGAGTGGCATTTCTGATTTCATTGATTCTATGACATGGAAGACTTGTGCCCACGCCATGGAGTTTTATTTCAACTCGAATCATAAGTATCATCCCGGATGCCACGACATGGTTGACACTTTCCTACGTCATGGGGGAGTTTTTCATCGCGACAGGAAGCTGCCATTCTAGACACCACTACGCGGTCATAGCAAATCCTGTAGCCACTTGGTCTAAAAACCAAGTAAGCATAATTCCCCTAGACAATAAAATATGTTTACATGAGAACCAATCATAGACTTTATTAAGATAGGCCTGGTCCCCCCTCCGAGAACTGTATATGATCGCGTGGTCATGCTATTATTCGCAATTCAGAATTTTTTTTCTCCTCATTTGAAGAGATGATGTGGTCAACACTCCCCCAAATCGTGGTCACTGTACATTGTATTAATTTGAAATCCTTTGCATCACATTTCAGAAGTCGATGTTCTTGTTTTTATTTTCCAACACATTCGGAAGCAGCAATTCCAGTTTCTAGTCTTCCAACAAATTTTTGGAGCAACTTTTAGCAGCCTCATTCGATCTCGCCACTTCTATTCCATGGGAGTCTGTTCCTTTTGCTCCCTATTTATTTTTTATGTTTATTTTGCATAGCATGAAATGAGGACATTGCATTAATTAAGTCTGGGGTAAGTGGTTGGCCACATTAGAAAAAAACAAGCATATGATTTTTAAAGAATTGTATTATCATAAAAAAAAATTGCCAGTTTTAACAATATGCATTCACATAAACTTGAAATAATAGTTTAATTTAGAAAATCTAGTGATAATTAAAAAACTTAATGTTAGTATTGTATGGGATGATCTGATGAGAGCCCAAATGTTTACCTGAGCCAATATATGTTATAGTGTATTAGTGGCTTCCCATTCCTAGTGAAAAGTCATGAGATATGAAAGGTAATCTGGTAGTTTGTACGATAAAAAAAAGTTTTACAGCGTGTACCAGAAATCTATCCAAGAGCGCTTATGTAGTCGTTGCACTTAGACTAATACCTCTAACCAATAAAGGTTGAAGTTAAGCTCCCTTGCTTAAGCATGTAGGATATGAGCGAAAAAAAAAGTGAGATATTAAAAAAAGAGAAAATTGCAAAAGTTGAAAAAATTTCGGAGCTACAAAGTATGAAGATAAAAAAAAAAACAAAATTATGAAGAATCAAAGATACAAGATACCAAAAATCAAACAGAAGGTGTTGAATACGAAAAAATCGAAAAAGCAAATATCAAATAAGTGATGAATTCAAAGAGCTCCATTGTGGTATCAAATTCGTAATTTCTTTCTAGATTATATGTATGCTTGGTTAGCTTAACCAAAAATACCTTAAGGTTAAGAAAGATTTCTGATGATAGATTCCGAGGGTTGCAAAAATGAGTGTCGTATAAACTAAGGGGTGAATGTTCATAAGGATTGTGAATAATTAGGATTGGGAATTTTTTAGGAATTATAAACACAAATACATGCATTGTGGTCTTGGGATAATGGTTGGGTTTAAAATGGAATGTCTTATGCGATATTGGTAAATTAAAAACCAGTTTGCTTGGGGGAAAGCAATAGACTAGTGTGGGGTAGTTTGATAATGTCTATTATATATATATATATATATATATATATATATATATATATATATATATATATATATATATATATATATATAGTTTCCTTATTATTTTAAACTAATTTTTTATGTTATTCAGAACTAAAATGTACTTACAATGTTTAAATATAGATTTTACAGGTAAAAATATTTTGCTAGAGCGGAAACGATGCGAAAAAGATGGAAATTGGAATTGGATTGCACAAAGTGGAAGAGAGGTTGAAGAGGCCCATTACGCCCAATGTAATGGGTGTACGCCCAACATACGTGAATTCAACGAGTCCGTCCAATGTAACTTTGGAGTACGCCCAACATACTAGGCTTGGTGTCCGGATCCAAATCGCGATTATTTTCTTAGTATGCCTCGCATAAACTGACTTACTCCCAACGTACGTAAGTCGATTCCAAAACTTATAAATTGCGATTTTCAATCAACCAGAAGAGAGAACTCAATTTTCTTTGATCCTTGGTCAACAAGTAACCTTCCTTCTACCTTTTTGAGAGTCTAGAAGGCGGTCGGGAGGCCGTTAAGTTGACAGGAGCGAAGATCTGAGGGATTAGAGAGCGGATTCATATCAGAGATCATGTGGTTTGTTGTTCTGAACATGATTAGCATTCCACAGAACATGATTAGCATTCCACTGTGATTCCATTATGTGCTATTTTTGATTTTGGTGTTAAAACCTTTTACTTTGTATTTATTATTGAATGAATCTTTGAGTTTATGGATTAATTGCTATTTAGATTGTTTATTATTATTTAATTTACTTTGTGAATTTGATTGAAAGATCCATATGTGTTAAAATTGTTACTTTAATCCCTATTGATGAATTAATATAGTTGATATGACCATTTTGACTGTGTTAATTTGAATCACAGTTCTCCATGACCATTGGTGATTATGACTAGAGTTTGACCAAAACCTAGGGTTAGAAAATAAAGTGGTGAAATTTAATGTGTATGCACGAGTAGATGACCATTTTATGTATGATTTAACTCCTATGACCATTAGGATTAAATAAGATCAAATCTTGCTTAATACAAACTAAATACTGATTTGCATAATTGCTTGTTCACTTTATCAATGAATTAATAGTTGTGTTGAAATCAAATGATTAGTAGTCATGACCATGATGCTAGTCATATTACGAATCGGTGAATAATGAATAAATATTCGTTATATCAGTAGTTAGCCATTATTTTGAGATATAATTTATCTAAATCGATGTACCTAAACACATTTGTCTTCGGTTAGTTTATCGAGATTTGCAGTGTAACAGGATATTTGAGATTTAATTTAACAAAACCCTTATTGATTGCTTTTGTGTGATTTGTGTGACCTATAATCAAGAATTTCAAATTAATTCACCATCGTTCCCCTTGTGTTCGACACCTGGTCTTACCACAACTATACTATTGCATGATTAGGTACATTGCCTAGTGTGTTACTAGTCCGACTGAGATAAAATCAGTTTTATAAATTTGAAACTTGAGTAATATATATATATATATATATATATATATATATATATATATATATATATATATATATATATATACACACACACACACATAAAATGTCTTTCACGTCACCCTAAAAACCATCAGATGTTTTGATGAGATCATCGGGACAGATTGGCTATCATTCCATTCAACTGAAGTTCTATGTTATGAAAAGGTCGTCCGACTACCTCTATCCAACAACGAAGCCCTTGCAATTTACAAAGAAAAATCAGGGAACAATCTAAGAGTCATTTCTTGCATGCAGGCAATAATGTACTTATAGAATATATGTTTCGCTTTCTTGGCCCACATAGTGGATATGTAAGGCAAGGTTAAGGAAATCAAAGACACTCCATGAGTGTGCGACTAACCGGAAGTATTTGTAGAAGACCTACCTGGAATGCCTCCAGTTAGACAAGTCGAATCCTAAATCAACCTGATCCTGGGTGCAACAACAGTGGCAATGTCTCCTTATCGTCTGGCTCCATCAGAAATGCAAGAACTCTCTAGACAACTCCGAGAACTTCTTGACAAAGACTTTATCTGGCCAAGATTCTCTCCATGGGAAGCTCCAGTATTGTTTTTCGAAAAGAAGGATGAATCGTTCAGGACATGCATCGACTATCGATAGTCGAACAAACTCACCATCAAAAACTAATGTCCACTCCCAAAGATCGATGACCTATTCAACCAACTACAAAGATCTTACTAATGCTCAAAGATCGAAGCAATTAGGGAACCATCACCGCCAACCGAAGTACGTCAATTCCTAGGGCTTGCAAACTATTACCCTAGATTCATCAATGACTTCTCCGAAATAGCCAACCCTCTCTCTGATGAGAACCATGTCATTCCACTCGATGAGATCCAGATCAAGACTAAACTTCACTTCGTAGATGAATCGGTGGAGATCATAGATCGAGAAATCAAAAGCATCAAATAAAGCCCTATACCTAAAGTAAAGGCCCGATGGATCTCTCCTATAGGGTCGGGGTTTATTTGGGAACGTGAGGACCAGATTAAATAAAAGTATCTGCAACTATTCAGTAATGCTCCCTCTACTAGTGGAACAAAATAATAGTGGAACGAAATAATTTTAGAACAAAGTATCCTAGAACTTAATAAACTCGGGACGAAATTCCCTTAATGGGGAGGTAAGGTGAAAACCCATAATTTAGGTCATATACTTTAAACGATTATTTAGAGTAAATCTCTTTTTAATTTGACTCATTGATTTTTAGTGCATCTAATGTAAAATAAATGGGTTCATTTCAAATATTATAAGATACCAGATGATATCTTACTACCAAATGTGTAAAGTATCAAACGAATCAAACAACTCAAACTACAATGCAAGTAATGCGTTTGAAAAACTGAAAATTTAATATTACAAAGTTATGAGTAAGCAAACATTAAAACATTATAGTACATGTTCCTCTGTTTCCGAAAATATAAAGAACGTCCAAAATGAAGTTCGTATGCAAAAGATACGACAATTTTAAGAAAACAATCCGTTGAAACACTTGCACACCTCCGATGGAAATTTCGAAAGCGTTTTTGGACTCAGGCTATGGACTAATATTTAATTCCATACTCAAAATATTTTTAGCAAAAATATTTGTAAAACTCAAAAACCGAGTGTTACGGGCCATTTAGACGCAATTTCATGGAGTTCCATAACTCGCAAAATTAATTCATTTGTGTTTTTGGAATCCTTGAAATTAACTCTATCAAAAGACATATTCGAAAAAAGAACATATTAGATGTCTGGAACCCGGTACACAAATCGGTACACAAATCGATGAGCATTATAGAGTATTTAATGCTAGATTAGGCCACTTTGGTGGGGCCCACTTTATTTGATGATCAGCCAAGAGGAGGTCCTTAGGACCCCTTCCCATCGTCCAACCCTCTCTCTTCCCTTCCATGCCTATTTGCTTGCATTCAACCTCCAAAGGACAAAGTATGAGCTTGATTAGAGTACTTGACTCCATTTGAAAGCATGATGCTCCTCTTGAGTGCAAGGCTTGCAATTTACTATAAATAGAAGCTCTTACATCTTCATATTCATCACAAACACCAGTCACTTTCCCTCTATAACTCTCTTTATCTCTCTCTATCTTAAGTTCTTACTATCACCACCACAGAACTACCTTATAGCTCATTCCTTTGATAAAAAACCACCACCTCATCCCTTCCCCCACCCTCCCTCCTCTTCCCATCATTGTGTTCTACCAGAAGAAGCTAATAAAAAAGGGGCAACAGCCTTGATGCCCACCTTCTACCGCCACTAGTCCACCCACTGCCACCCTCGAGCAAACCCGTCACCAGCCGAAACTGTTATTGTGCTGCTACTTTGGAAGACTCCTCCACCCTCCCCTCACTCCCCTAGTCAATCCACCACCGAAGTAAGGGAGCAAACGGCAGCAGTAGGCTGTCGGAACTCCTCATGCCACCACCGAGCACTCATTTCCACCGCTCCCCACTGCCGATCACCACCACCTCCGACCTTCATCACCACCACCTTAAGTCCCCCTCCACCATCCTCTAACTGATTCATCGACAATTGAAGCAAAAACAAGACCTGCTATATTTATTTTTGGTGATGCATGGTCTCGACGGGTAACAGGAGGTGATGACCTCTTGTTTCAAAGATCCAATTAAAATGTTTACAATCCCCCTCCCTTCGAAAATTTCTGCAAACAGGTCCCAAGTGTTCCAAACTTCCATTTAATATCTGCAAAATCGACCCTCTTTCAAAAAATATTATAAATCAGATCCCCAAGCTTTCAAACTTCAAATTAAAATGTTCACAATCAACCCTCATTCGAAAATTCTTTGAAAATAAGTCCAAAGCAATTAAAGTTTTATTTTAATTAAATAGATTAAACCCCATCTTGAGATTTATTTGCAAAATAAGTCCAATATTTAAATTTAGAATTTAAATAAATCATTTTGGTCCCTTATTTGGAAATCATTAACTAATTTAGTCCCATTTAATTTATTTTAAATTAGTAAATGAACCCTATGTATTGGTTAAATTACCAAATAACCCTCTATATATGAATTTATATTAAAATTGCCTAGTAAACTAAGTTAATCTCGGAGGTTCATGTTCAAGGCAACACATCTCGGTTTCTTGCATCGAATACTCGAAATGACTCGACAACCGCACTTTAAGGTGAGTGTTACGGTCCCATTTTAATGCTCTTACATATTTCGGGTGGAATACATGCTCTATAATTTATTTGGTTTATGAAAAACACTTACAAATTTATAACAAGTTCATACTATGTTATTTTGTTAAATAAAACCTCATATGCAAATAAACTAGTTATCATATGTCATATAGATATATTATAATGGTTATGATTATATTACAACTAATAAAAATGATATATCTTTCTACTACAAAGTGCTATGACTTTTTATTTATAAAAAGCTTGTCATAAAACATGTGTCGTAATCAGTTATAAACTTTGTAGTTTTCAACATTATATCGTGATAATATATATATATATATATATATATATATATATATATATATATATATATATATATATATATATTTATACACACACACACAAAAGCTATAAAACTTGTATCCTAGATTCTTACATGTATCAGTGTACACTCCCACAAGATTCTTTACCTATTTAAACAAACATCAGGCACTGTTATGCTTATATTTGTCAAACATACTTGACTTGTATCCGTACAGTTACATTCATATACTTTAGTTAATAACATTTATAGTAAAACTTTTTAAAACAACTTTATCCGTATATCCGTTTATCCGTATCTGCGGTTGCTGATTACAGCCCTAGCAGATAACTATATCCGTTTATCCGTTTATCTGTAAAACTCAAGGTTTTAAAAAGCTCGTCATGGCTCCGCCATGGCTCCAACGCATGTGTCTGCCGCCAAGTTTTACTAAAATGTTGTCTTACTCATATATGTGTATAAAATATAATAATAGTTGATACATATAAAAATATTAATTATATACAAAATTGTCGCCTTAAGTCACGCCTTACAAACAACATGGCTCGCCAAGGCTCGGAAAAGCATGAGGCTTGACATTGCCACCAAGTCATGCCTTAAGTTATTTAGAACCTTGGTAAAACTTAAATCGTACTACTTTATCCGTTTATCCATATAACATCAACGATACTACTTCATCCGTATATCTGTATATCCGTTTATCCGTATCTACGGTTGCTGACTACAACTCTGGCAGATAACTATATTCATTTATCCGTTTATCCATAAAACTTAAACCGTACTACTTTATCTGTTTATTTGTAATACATCAACGATACTGCTTTATCCGTATAAATATATTAAACTTGTATTTATCATGTCCAAGGAAGTGTTGTAAGGGTTACATCTCGTCACATAGTTCGATTACATGATTCACTATAAACATGATTTATAATCCCTCTCTTTTACTACAAAACCATGGATTTACTTATGCAAATGTACATTTTGGTTTTTCAAAGTTTATTCAAAGGCTCGTTACAAACATAGTTTTAAGGTATGGTTACACCAACCTTGTGTTGACCCTTAAAACTACATGTATTCTCAGGATATCATCAAACAGGTTCTCAGATAGAAGGTTAGTCATGGATTTTCAGGCGACCTAATTATCTAGTTTTTGTTATGTCTACTTAAATGTTTAAGGTAATTTATGTATTATGCTATTACCTGTAAGAACCATGTATTCAAACATCAAGATGAAATACAAATGTTGTTTTGTTTATTGTTGTACTTGTACTATATATCCAATTGCCCATGATCCATAAACTTAGTCTCACAACCCGACATGTACCGCCGTCTCCGTCAGGGGGTGTGACAAGGAAGGTAATTTAAAACCATAGAGATAATTACCAAATACAATTATAATTACCTATGGTATTTGAATCATTCATGAATATTTCATATTGTTTTATTTACTATTAATTAACTAAACTATTAATTAATTAACAAATCAATTCCCTCAAATAAATATCTTTTCACTGCTGCTTTATTTTGTTCTTACGTGTAACTCAAAAAAACACTGCTATTTATAATAATAGTATCGGGCTTGTTATTGTCATGTGCACTATTCTCCATAATTTATTTCTTTGCATACCCGATTACACGAGAAAAGCAGTAATGCGATTTAGGTTATGAAGAATTTTGTTTTCCATAAGCAAACAAAACATATATCAAGATATATTGTCATTTCACTCAGCATTATCTACAACTTGGAACCATGTCACTACCATGTGTTCCATTAGCCTCGCAGGTTGGTGATATTTTCATGAAGGCTCAATCAGCTCTTCGGTTTCACTTATTTTCTAACAAATTTGTAATATTTGTTGTTGTTGCAGTGTGAGTTTGAGGCAAGATGTTAGCATAATGAAGTATTTTCGCTTATTTTGTATTCAGCTTTTTATTTTCTTTTTTAGTTATGTTAACCCTAGATAACCTCAAAATTTATACTTGTATTTCTCTTTTTTATAAATAACTTTTCCTTTCAATAATAATCTCTTTTTTTGTACATAACTTTTCCTTTCAATAATAAACTTTAGTTGTATTCCCTTTATTTTATTATCAATGTACAGTATCCACGGGTGGGCATGCATAGTTCGATCATCAGAAGCTCAAAGTGATTCATGATTTGCACTCAAATGCGTAGTCATGGATAGAATCTATATATGACTATATGTGTAACAAGTTTACTATGCTTCCAACAATCTCACACATACAGATCAACAAGTTTGGTTTCTCATCTACTTGGTGAGAGTTGAGACAAAAGGCAAATCTCCTTATCTCTCATCATATCTTATTCATATTAATGAAGACACCATCGTGTAATAATATACATATACACCATGAATGTTTATAGATACACGTCTGAAATCAAGGGAAACCTACTCTTAACAAACAAAAAGTAATAAATAAATTATTATTATTATTATTATTATTATTATTATACCAATAAAATAAATTCGATATATAGTTCTTAAATTATTATTTTGAACGGCTACATATATAATTGAATGATTGGTGTTTTTTATCTATAATAAATATATCAAATATAATTTAGACTGTATTTGAACGGATATACTACTATAATCATATAAACTATTATAATTGAATAACCATTCAATTATAATAGCATATCCCTTCAATTATAATAATATATCAAATTATTTTTAGAATGGCTACACATATAATTGAATGGTTAGTATTTTTATCTATTATAAACTAGTTTATAATCTGTGGGATCCACGGTTATAAAATTAATTAAACTTTCATAATAAAAATTTATAATTATTAATCAATTATTTTAAATAAATTATTAATTAAGAGATATATTAAACTTTTAAAGTTATTGTAAATTCAAATTTAACATATAATTAGAAAATATAAATTTATATTTTGAAGTGAGTTGCTTAATATATCTAGATGACACATAGCATAATATTAATGAGGAGTTGTATTAGAGTGACACTTGGCAAATAGAGATTAAAGCTATTTATTTACTAGGTTATAACCCGTGAAAACCACAGTTATTATTTTTATAAATAATATATAAACAAAAAATAAAATAAATTATCAACAAAAAAATGTAACATAACTTTGATTTTAAAAAAGCATGAAATAATATGAAAATCAAATATACATAATGGTTTAACATAAATTATGAAATACTTCTTTATAAGCTATATTGGAAGTTTTATAAATTAACAACTTCAATTATTCTTTGTTTTTTATTCTGGATAAAACCACATATAATTGATTGTATGTTAATACTTGTTCTTACAAAAACAAACCAACCTTTGACTAGTAGATGTGGTAGACATTTTTTTTCTTTTTGGATTTTTTATTACCCAAACATATTTTTCTAATATTTCTTCTCTGTCTATGTTAATATAATACATGTCCTCATTTGGTTCTATAAAACAATAATAATATAGACAAATAAAAGTTATAAGTAACCGTAATTATAAATTAAAATAACCAATATAATTTTTTTAGTTTATTTAAGTGATAAAAACTAATTAAAAGTTTACCGTTAACATTTATGTTTGAAACATGTGTAATATGTGAATTTAAAGATACCGATGTAGAAATATTTTTTATTTTTCTTTTATTGATATATAATTTTCTAATTTTTCCCATCATTTTAGTGTCCATGACGTTTTATAAATTTGCAAAACAATAGTATTAACTAAAAAAGATTAAAATATGAATATGTTGTGTTATGAAGATTCATATCATAATGAATCATTTTTATTGTGATATATATATATATATATATATATATATATATATATATATATATATATATAGGTTCAAATGTTTTCAACAAATATTGTGTGCCTAAATGCACCAATGAGAATTCAAGAAATAATAAATAATTAAATAAATCAATAAAGGGTATTTTGGACATTTTGTACTTTTAATTAAGGAAATCATTTAATTGAAATCCTACAATTATGGAAATAAAGTAATATATTTGACCTACTAACCTTATGCAGCATATCACATACGCCTCCTCCAACGACGATCGTCTGCATCGAACGACCAATCTGTTTCAACCTAGGGCTTGTGTTCCTCTTTGCATCCTTTCTCCAATCGAAATAGCTCCTCCCCCTCCACAATCTTTACTTGCTAGCTTCCATTTTTGATGAATCGTTTCAATCAAATCAGGACTTCAGCGACATCAGGTGGGAACGATTTGGCAGCAAGGATCGGCGGAAGGAAAAGAAAGGTTGGAGGATAGATTGTTTGGTGATTAGAGGTCAAACGCAGAAGGTATCTCAGTTTATGAATACGATCCCCACCATCGCTGCTCTATCAAAGGTCCTCACGCCTCCACCTTATCTTCATCTTCTTGATTTTAATCCTGGAAGGTACAATCACCATGGATGTAATTTTGAATCCGAACTGGGAAAATGTACATTATATGATTTTTCTCACTTTTTGCTAATCTTTACTTGCTAGGTTCCATTTTTGATGAATCGTTTCAATCAAATCAGGACTTCAGCGACATCAGGTGGGAACGATTTGGCAGCAAGGATCGAAGGAAGGAAAAGAAAGGTTGGAGGATAGATTTTTCGGTGATTAGAGGTTAAACGCAGAATGTATCTCATTTTTTTTAGATGTTTGACAATGATCGGTAGAACCCAAATGAGTGTTTGGGTTTAATTCATTTGACATGAAAAGGAACACGAAAATTCAATCAAATCAGGACTTCCCAAAAGACCCAAGTGAAAATCTTATTGAGTTCAGGGTTTTTGTTTTGTATTAGTATAGTTGAATCATTCAATCCCCCACAAATGATTTTTTTAATGTTATAAATTCTTTAAGAATATTCAAAACCATTCTGCAAGAATAGTTTATTCTATAAGAATATTTATTGCTGTATTTTATTAGAATGCATTGAATGGCTTAATTTTTGAAACTTGATTATCTTTTCTTTGTGGATTCAGGTTTTGAAGAGGCTAACATTGATGTGGAGAAGGAAGAAAACATATAGAACAAAAGTGTATTATACCAGAATGTGTTATGCTACAATGTATAAAGTGTTGCTTAAAAATAATATTCTTTCATAATAGATTAGTGTTTTTGTTAGACTTTGATGGTTTTTTTTGTTTTTTTTTTCAAAATGTTGTTATTATTCAATGAATCACAATCATACAATGTAATTATTTGTTATATTATTTAGTTCAAGAATTGATTTGTGTATTATTTCAGAATGTATTTACTAGTTTATGTTTAGCATTACTGTCATTCTGACAGAATAAAATCGAAAAATACATTTACTAGTTTATGGTTGGCATTCTATCATTCTGACAGAATAAAATTGGATTTTTAAATTTGAATTAATTTAAAATATTCAGATTTTTAAAAATTAAAGGAATTAATCATCCCTAAAAATCCAAAAATTTCCTTTTTTAATATAGGTTAATTGACTAAAATGTCCTTATGCTGAAATTTGTGTGATTATATGGTACATGCTATCATATTCTACTATCATAGACCCTCAAATCATGACATTTGATTATATTCCATCCGATGGTCCAGATATGTGTATTCTGGCACACAATAGTTAGTAAAAACAAAATAACCTAACCCTATATATATATATATATATATATATATATATATATATATATATATATATATATATATCATTGTAATTAATTTTTGTTAATTTATATAAGTTTGGTCATTGTTTGCATAATCATGTTTAAAAGTATGGTAGATAATCTATTGATACATGCTCAAATCCTGACACTACTTAGCCCTTGTGGCCATGAAGATTTGCCTACAGTGACTCCAGGGGCATGAGACAAAGTCTCATGTTTGCAACAGGGGATTAGTCGGTGAGCGAAAAACTGGTTCGGAAACCCTTTTAGGGAAGTTCCCTTTCAAAAAAAAATATATTTATATATCTTGTGTAGACGTTATGCGTAATGTTTTTGTGATTGGTTCGCATCTTAGGCTGTGTTTGGCGCACCACAGCTAGCTGATAAGCTAGCTTATTTTTCGAGCTTTTTTATGTTGTCGTGTTTGGTAAGCCAAAAAGTAGCTGATAAGCTAGCTTTTTAAAAAGCTACTTAGACTAGCTTTTTAGGAGCTTTTTTTAAATTTTCCAAATACACCCCTTAATTAATTATAGAAACACATATTCTTACATGTCCTTTTATGTAATTTTATATATTTCAGCTAGCTTTTCAGCTAGTTTTACCAAACGGTATTTTTTATCAGCTAGCTTTTCAGCTTTCAGCTAGCTTTTCAGCTAACAGTCAGCTTTTCAACTAGTACGCCAAACATAGCCTTAATTTCTTTAAGCTCTGCCATTAAAAGATACTTGTATGATCGATTTTATAGATCACGTAAATTCTTATATTTATTTGTGTAAGAAATTAATTATGTAATTTTAATCTGGTTATAGTATTCCTATATATGACATTTAAAAAATAAATATAAATAGACAATATAAGTTACCCCACTAATGGATCGATAACTATCAATTAATTTATTATTAATTATAAGTAGTTACCTATTTAAAATTTTCTTTGTTTTTGCCTATATAATATGTTAGTGATAAATCATACTAATTTTTTAAATAAGTATTTAGAATGGTTTTTTGTTAAATAAATATTAAAAGCTTGTTTATGGTTCAAACTAAATGAATTATCATCTTACATAATCATGTAAAGTAATTATAATAGTATATTTATAAAAATCGACCCATTTAAAGTTGTTAAATAAAAATTAAAAACATAATTATGGTTGAAATTAGAATAATTTAGGGGGTGTTTGGATTAGATTTTTAGCTTATTGCTTATAGCTTATTTGTGGTGGGAATAAGCAATAAGCATGGGGATGGATGCTTATTAAAATTAGCTTATTTAGCCTAATAAGCTGGATTTTATCTAAACACTTAAATTAGCTTATTGTGAGAATAAACAATAAACACTTTTTTTTTCTATCCAAACACCCCTTAGTGTAAATCAGCGTGCAAAGGGAAAAAGAATTGTCAAGGTGACTTTGTTTAAAAAGCAACTACATTGGTGTTTTTTTTTTCTTTATCTATTTTGGCGTGTATGAACTACAATATTTTTTGAATTTATTATAATTTACTGTTTGATGATATTTTTAAAATAGTTTGTAAACTAATTTTTAATAAACTACTAGAGATAACTTATATATTAAAAACTAATATTTCAGCTACCGTATTTGAAGACTAAAAACGTATCACTACACAACTAATCAAATGTTCTTCTTTCGTACTCTTCGTATATAATGACTTACATCGAATTAAACATTATCGTTTTTCTTTTCTCTACATGACTTGAATCACACCTTTAAAGTTATTATTAAACTTTATCGACAATCCTGATACGGATAGATTGAAACTTGAAAACAACCTTCTAAAGTAGGTACAAATATGTGATATGAGATCATGACAACAAACCATGCCCAGATGCAATGTCAAGCTTATGGCAATTTAATATCAATATTAATTGGACTTTGTTCATATGATTTGGTAATCTTGGCCCCCACCAAATGGTCCATGTCCATTGAACCTTCATTGTTTGTTGTACATAATGATAATAAATTGCAATATGAGCAAAAAGACAACATATTATATGATTATAGCTATTAATTATCATCTTTGTGAATGATATGATACGTGAAATATGTCTTACGATATTATAAACATATATTGACAAGACAAAGTAAAACAATTAATTAAATTTAAATCAAAGTTTCAGTAACATTAAGTGATATGTATCGTGACTTTCTAGGTAACACCAATTAGAGATTCTAAGGGGTTGTTGATTGATTCAAATTTAACCGAGTCAATGCCCGATTAACTTACGATTTTTTACCACACTTATCAAAAATATATGAACAAATCAAAGACTTTTAATTGTGATAAACAATTTCAATCTAACCGAATTAGACAAACTTTTACAGGACCTGGTAAAAAAGTATAAAACAACTCTTATTGTTACATAAGCCTTATAATGACTTGTACTTTATACAAGAAAAGTTGTACATTTAGCTTTTTTAGAAATTATTTAGATTTATAATGAGTTGTACTTTATTTAAAAAAAAATGTACGTTGTAGCCGTTTTAGGAGTGTTATGTCGTATACAAGAGTGATCTTTTAAAACGTAATTCTTGATCATTAATTTTGCAATATTTCCTAATATTGATCATTTTATATTCTTGTGCAAGAATAAAATAAGCAAAATAAAAATAAAAACTTGTCCTAAAATAATGAATGTAACATAATTACTTCTAAAAAAGTGATAAAATTACTTGATCACCTACTTTGTACAAATGCAGAAAAGTAAAGCTTGGAAAACTTGTACGGTACAACCAGAACAGCACGACGATTGTAGAAAACCATAGCTTCCAATACTTGTACGGTACAAGTATCGGATGCACAACCGACATGTACAGTACAACTGTTAACAGAACAACCACGGTAAAGCAATAAAATACTTGTACAGTACAACCAGAAACAATACAATTTTAGTAGAACATAAGCTTTATATACTTGTACAGTACAACTACAAACAGCACACAGTAACTTACATTTTCAACCTTCATTTTCATTAAAACTACTAAAAGAGGTACAATTTGAAATATCAAGATGATCAATCTGGGAAAACAGGATCCTAAAATCCCATAAAAAACATGGACTTTGGTTAAAAAAAAAAGCAACCACAAAGTGTTGTTCAATAGCACTAGTGCCATTGACCAAAGCCCAAAAACCAGATGCACCCTCCTTCACCTTCAAACCACACCGGACCATGACTCGAACCATACGACCCGACCCCGACCCCCACCCCACAACCGCTAACCTAACTAGACATGAAAAGAAAGGCTTTGTGTGTCCAACCATGGCCGCAGTTGAAACAGTCTCGCTTTCAAGCGAGACTAAAAGAGTCACGAACAGGTCTATATCAGTCTGCCTGTTCGTGACCAGAAAACCAACTGACGAGCCAAAGACAACCCCACCACACAAAACTGATCCTTCCATCTTTATTCTTATTTAAAATAGGATATCGCACCTCCAAAGATTCGTGACAAGTGAATCAACCGCACTACTTGTGATCGAATTGCATTGTTGGATGTTCAATCCAACTAGGGTTTGCCCTAATTTTTTCAAGAACGGCGTACACTTGTTTGTAATCTTGGAGCAACCCGATACCGAAAGGATCTGTAAATTAATTTGAACACCTTCCGACAAACACGATACTCCGGAATCCGTGATTCCACACTTTGAAACATCGAGATCGTTCAACAACACACAGTTTTCCGCAATCGCTGCTAGACTGTCATCAGTGATCCTCCGGCCGCCTTCAAGATTCAAGACTTCTAGGGTTCCGCCATGAACCCTAGCAAGATCCACCACGAATTTGTCGGTTAAGTTTACGCAATTGCTTAAATTCACCTTTACGAGCCCGGTATTCCGGTTTTCAAGAAGCGGGAGGAGACCGGAATCGGTGATTCCGCAAAGCCCACTTAACTCGATGTTTTCTAGGTCAGGACATAATCTCCCAATAATTGCCAAGCTTGTGTTCCCGAACCCAATACAGTCTTTGATCGTTAAAGATCGGACTGACCCTAATCCTGATTCCAATTCCGATTCCAACCCCGATTCAGCGGAATCTTTGATTCCCATACATTTTACGACTGATAAAGACTTCAATTTTGAATTGCAAGATAGAACTCCGAAAACTCCATGTTGGCTAATCCGATTACATTCTTCCAACTGTAGACATTCGAGTGATTTAGCGGAATCCACGAATGAAATCAACCCTTTATCAGACACAAAACAACACTTCTTAATAATCATCTGTTTAAGCGAACCACAACCATTTGCAATCGATTCCAAGCTCAAATCAGTAATCCCATAACATGAGGTCACAGTTAACGAGATCAAAGATTGAAGACCTTTTGCGTTCCCCATAGCCCAGAACCCTTTTTGACTTGCAGTTTGAAGGCTAATTAGCGACAGATTAGTGATTGATTTCCCGTAATGCCCGATTACAGCAAGTGAGAAGTCTGTAATGTTTAAAGATTGGAGTCGTACTTTCTTTAAATTCGAAGATGGTGATGATAACAGAGTTGCGACTCCTTGATCGCCGACGAGCGGGCAGTCTTTGATTGAGATCGATTGAAGATTCGGGCAGTGTCGGGCAATGGATTGAAGGGTTTCGTTCCCGATGTTTTTGCAAGATTCGATAGTTAAAGAGGATAAATTTGGGCAGGATTCAGCGATTGCAGAAACACCTTTATTGGAAATCGAGGGGCAATGGGAAAGATCGAGTTTTTCTAATGAATGGCATTCTTTTGCGATCTCGATTAAAGATTCATCCTCGATTGAAGGCAAGTTCCATACCGAAAGAACTTTAAGCGAAGGGCAACCACGTGCGATTGCTGTGAATCCAGATTTTGTTACTTTGTTGGTTGCCCTAATCGAAAGCTTGCCTAATCCACCGCGACCAGAGGTTCCGACGGCAATGGCGGCAAGTCTGCCGTCTGTGGCCTTCTTTCCTTCTATACACCTTGTGAGAAACCCGTCGTTTTCCGGTGAGATCATTTCAACATCGGTGGATGAGCCATTATCGATCTCGGAGATTCTGATGTTGCTTAGAACTGTGAGCCATCGCTTTGATACACAGGCGGAGGCACTCCGGGATTGGCCGCCGGGCAATCGCCGGAGGATCTCGTAAAGACATTCTTCGGGAAGGACTTCGATCGATGGCTTTTGATCCTCTTCGAAGAAGAGAAAGTATGAATCGCTGATTCGTTGGCGTTTGCAAGGCGGACCATAAACGGAAAGCAAACGGGTTGAATCTTTTGAGCAGAGTGATCCACCGGTATGATAATCATCATCACCTGCAAATTCGAACATCAATCTATCAGAAAACAGTTTTTTCATTCCCCAAAAACAACTTTTAATAGCAATTTCTACGTTTCCGATTTAGCAAAAAGCTGAAGAAACTAAGTACGATTCCTAAAAGGTTAATCTTTCTATAAAAAGAACTCGTATTCATGGCTTCATATGTAAAATCTAGGTCAATGACATCAATCTCTATTTACAAGACACAAAATTCGAAGATTTTCATCTACCAGATACCAAAAGCTTCAAGATTTCCGATATAACCCACAAATCAAATCTACTGACTATCAAGAACTCATACGATTTTTCAAGAAATCAAAACACCCAAATAGGAAATTTTTAACAAGAACGTAACGAAGATAAAGCAAAAACTTACCCCTGTAATTAACCAAAGTAGGCATCTTTGTAACTTCTTGTAATAACCCACCAAAAACACCAAATCTTTCACCAAAAAGCACACAAAGATTATCCAAAAACAGAAGCACTTGATGAAATCTCCTTCAAGATTCGATTGCATTCAGAAGGAAACCCTCTACAACCCAGTAGCAGGGCAAAAAAAGGAAAAAGAGAGAGAGAGAAAGAGGAATGAAGTTTTGGAATGTTTGAAGAACACGCAGTGCTATTGTGGAAATAGAGATTGTGGATTATATATACAAAAGGGGGATGCATGTAAATCATGCTGAGGTGTTAGTCAGTCTTTAGATACATCACAGACACCTCCCCCTAAACACACACACACTGTTGCATACATTCATTGAATCTCCTCAAGAAAACCGGTTGTTCCGGTTGTTAGTCTGGAATTTCCCACTTGTACCAAAACTGATTGCCTTTTATTCTGCGTGCGCGTCATTGACCCGAAACCGGACGGTGCCGGTAATTGTGTTCGAAGTTAAACAAATTTAACCTTTTAGTTTTTGACTTTTTTTTTTCCCAAATAATAATGTAACTGTTCACGTTTTTTTCATATTAATGTTTGTAAATCACAAAAACATCATTTTTTTTAAAGAGGTCACAAAAACATCATTTATTGAACAACAAAATGATAAATGATCATATTCCCTTTGCAATAATAACCACCATGTAATTGTGAAATGTTAGAAAATAGAAATGTAGCCTTTCTTGTTTAGATTGTTACTTTGATCAATTTTTTAACAGATAATAACTTGTAGCCTTATCAATTAACCAATTTTTGTTTAAAAGATCCGTTATGTTTTTTTTCTAGCTTTCTAAAAACATGAAGTCCATTTTTATATATTAAAATGTCATTATCAGAAAATTGAAGGGTAACCTAGGAACACAATACTTAGATTTTGATATTTAAGTGAGACAAGGGTCGTGTCTCGTAGGACACGAGTACGGCCCGTGTCCCAAGGGCGGCCCACAAAAAACGGGTTTAAATGCCTCAAAAATCAGCCATTTTACTTCATTTCACACGTATTCACTCCAGGAATTTGTTTGAGACGAATTTCAGAGCTCTTTTGCACCAAGTTTGAAATCAAATCCAAGGGAAAATCAAATGAATCAAGAAGCCATCTCTACTAGTTGGATTAAAGGTGAGTTCATCCTTTTACTAACTCAAGTTGATATGTTCATGGTGAATTTGGATACGTGGTATGATGTACATAAAACATACCTATCAATTAATATAACTACTTCTAATTAAACTAGAAAAACAACTAGAAGGGGGGGGGGGGGGGTTATCTGATTTTACATGTTCATATTAACTTAATTAAAGTACTCAACTGATTACTAAAGTAAACAACTAGAAAGACGATTTTAAATCAAGAATAAGTGATACTTTCGCTTAGCTTCAAATCTCTTCTGTTTCCTATGGTTGATTTCAAGACAATGAATTAATTCTGTTAGTTATCAAATAAAAGTTAATAGTCATCATGATCAGACTAACTAGCATAAGTCAATTCAATAACTTTAATCCCAATGATCATGTTAGTTAAGGATACTAAGTTGATTTTAAATGTAATTTGGACTCTGAATGATAGAATCTACAGACTATTATTCTTTAGTCAAGTCTAGTAATCAAATAAATATTATGATCAAATACTGCTCTCTAACACATTTAAACAACTAACTTACCACCTATACTAGGATATGACTAATCTCTAGCTCTAACAATTTAATGATCATAAACAGCTAGGTAAAAATTGCAGTTTAACTACACAATCTTGAGACAAGGCAATAAAGATGGAAACTTTAAGAGACTAGGTTTAGATTTATCAAACAATATTTAAAACTAAAACCACCTTCATCAATCCATCAAACAAGAAATCAACACATAGTACTTAAGATTTTATTAAATCTAAAAAAAAGGGTTTTTAACCCATAACTACAACTGAAAAACACATAAACAAAAGGTAAACTAAGCTAAAGATCATTAAAATTAGCAAACCGAATGTGTAGATGCGAATCCTTGCTCTAATATCTTTATCCTTTAATCTCTAGTCGAATTCTGCCCTCCAGGGGTTCTAGGAAGGGTTTTTCCCCGTGAATAATTGCAGCCCTAACGCCTCTCCCTCTTGGAAACGACCTAATATCCAGAATATATATACTTCCCAAATTCTGGCCACCATGATATGGTGAATAGGAACCACATCATGATCTTCTATTAAATGTCGTATTCTCCAAGCCAACCCAATGATCGCTAGGTTTCCATTTACCACGTCATGGTGGTGATTACCACGTCATGGGAGTTGGATTTCACATTTTAGAACAAAAACGAAAGTCGTCCGAAATTTTGTCTACTTTTCAGATCATTTTGAATTATCTTAATCAGAGTTAAGAGTCATGAGATATGGACAAAATAATGACGAGGGGTCAAGCTGTCCAACAACATCATTTTTGTATCTTTTTCAGCTCCTCTTCCTCCAAGTATCCAACTTTTGTCGGTATCAGTCCTTTTCTTCGAGAGTGTCCATTTTTGTCTGCAAAATAGAGTTTAAACATTATAAGTACCAACTATCTTTGTAATTAACCAAATCATAGCTAAAAAATTTTAGAAATGTGTATAAATATGGCACTATCATGGCAGAACCTAGCTCATGTATGCTTATTATGAAAGGAAAACTTGATAATAATTGCAGTATGTTTGGTAAAAATGTTTTTAAGATTTATAAGCCAAATTCATGGCTAGTTCTTGAACAGGAGAAAATAAACTCAAACCCTAGTTTTGGTAACTTGTAAAATAAGTGAAATAGAGCTTATATTTTAATGTGTTAAGACATATAATTGACTTATTCATGTAGGATAATGCTCATGGTGAATTTGGAAAGGTCCAGAACCTAGCTCATGTATGCTTATTATGAAAAAAAACTTGATAATAAATGTAGTGTGTTTCGTAAAGATGTTTTTAAGATTTATAAGCCAAATTCATGGCCAGTTCTTAAACGGCGGAAAATGAACTCAAACCCTAGTTTTTGTAACTTGTAAAATAAGGGAAATTAGGCTTCTATTTTTATGTATTAAGACATATAGTTGATTTATTCTGAAACGCACAGATTCACAAGGTAAATTCTTGCAATTATTTCATTTGATTTTGGACCAGAAGAAAGTACGATGGGCGTACTCAAGGTGCACATGGCTTACTCCTTCTGCATGTTTGGATCGGGATAACCCCTACGCACGTTGGGCATACCTATGTGTATGCAGGGTGTACTCAAGCCAGGGGCGAACCCTATGTAACGTCCTAAAAATAAGACCCAAAAATTTCAGTTTTAAATTAATAAAACCACTATCCCAAAATATCATCATAAATCCTAAGTGGAAAAAAAATGTATCAATACATCATGGAATATCAGAGTTATCATGAAAATGCGGGACAATATCGTGTGTGAACTACAATCACCCTGAGTTCTTCCCCTTTCACCAAAAGTACCTGAAACATAAACTGAAAAACGTAAGCACGAAGCTTAGTGAGTTTCCCTCAAATACCACATACCAAACATATCAAACATATAATGGCCCCTACCCGATGAGTGTAACGGGCCTCGGCCAGACTCGCATAATAGGCCCTGCCCACTGAGTATAAAGGGCCTCGTCCTAACTCGCATAACGGGCCCCATACACTGAGTATAAAGGCCCCGCCCAATGTACAAACATACAAGTAAAACAAGTACTAGCATTTCAGAATAGCCATTAGGCGCAACCCACTAAGCATACAAACAAATACACATGTAAGAGTCATGCATACATCTAGCATCCTATCATAATAAACCATGGGTCGGCATTATGTAACATTGGGGTTCCCAGGTATATTATTTTATTCATTTATTTTTGGGTTTGTGGAGGGACTCGGTGAGTTGGTGCTTAGACTCGCCGAGTAGGGTCGCGAATTCTTATCCAGGTTAATGATCGGACTCGGCGAGTTCATGGGTGGACTTGGCGAGTCCGTGTTGTTTAATGAAACCCTAATTTCTTGGTTTTGGGACCTATTTAAAGTCCCTTATGGCTATCAATTGTGGCTACCAAACCCCAGAGAGAAACCCTAAGAGAGCTAGAGCATTTGTGAAGGAGAAGAGGCCATTTTTTATCCTTGTGTTGGTGTTATTGCAAGAAGAAGGTGACCAGGGCAAGAGGGGGCTGAAGAGGGTGCTATTATGTGAAGTTCAGAGCTAGAGACATCATTCTTGAGGTATTGATTCAACCCTTCTTCAGTTTTGGTGCTTATCTTTGGAGTTAGGATTTTCTAGACCCTTTAGAGACTAGATTTGGTGAACATTTGGCCCCTTCTTGTGTTAAGGCTTTGGATCTGGATCCAAAGATGTATAGAGACCTTAATCCTCTGAGCTTTATGTGTATTAATGGAAGGAACGAGACTAGGATGTCATATTAGGGGTCATTTCTTCGAATAGAGTTCTTGAGCCCTTGCATGAGCACCAAGATTGGAACTTTACGTGATTATCATGCTTGGGAAGGCCAAATTTATAGATTGGAGGAACGGATCTGACCTCAGAAGGTCATTTCAGTTTGAGCATGACATGAACTCGTTGAGTCCAAGGGCAGACTCGACAAGTAGGGCTAGGGTTTTCCCGATAATCACACAGTTGGTGACTCGCTGAGTTGAGGAACGACTCAGTGAGTCGGAAGGGAACTAGAGGACTTGGTCCAAATGTTGCTTGCATCGTGCTTTGTGGAACTCACGAGCAAGCAAGCGGAGTCGCAGAGTTCGGTGGTCCTTTTGAGAATTGTGGTGCTTATCGAAGGAATAGTTAGTACCCACGAGGGGTAGAGTTGCAGAGTTCGGTGGTACTTTTGAGAATGAGCAGAGCAAGCGGAGTTATCACCCAGAGTGAGTCCTATGTATTCTTTGATGCCCGAATGTTGCTTGCTTCGTGCTTTGTGGAACTCTCGATGATAGGATTCGGCTACCAAGTGAATATGTTGATATTTAGGAGGTAGATGGCTGGCATCATTAGGAGCTCTTCAGCAACTAATGGCAGAGAAGTGGGAGGACCAAGGAAGAGCCTAGGGAGTAACCTTAGTCAAATGAGTACGCTGGCGGAGTAGAGCATTTCACTGAGGAGCGAGCACGCGTGGTGGAATTAGTGAACGAGAAAGTTGAGCAGCTACTTAGGAGCTCTAGAATGGTCCGTGTGGAAAGTATGGGTAGATATGGCAGGTAGTATGGGCCCATACTACCGAAAGCAGAGGACCCATACTCGATACAGGGAGTAGTCTGAAGGTTCTAAGTAGCAGATTGAGGAGTGATGTTATGGTTCGTGTACCATGCATCGGAGCAGATTGAGGAGTGATGTTATGGTTCGTGTACCATGCATCAGAGCAAATTGAGGAGTGATGTTATGGTTCGTGTACCATGCATCAGAGCAAATTGAGGTGTGATGTTATGGTTCGAGTACCATACATCGTAGCAGATTGAGGAGTAATGTTACGGTTCGAGTACCATACATCAGAGCAGATTGAGGAGTGATGTTATGGTTCGAATGCCATACATCAGAGCAGATTAAGGAGTGATGTTATGGTTAGAGTACCATGCATCGGAGCAGATTGAAAAGAGATGTCATGGGCTGAGTACCATGGTTCTTAGCAAATGATGCTTGTGATTCTTCGGTTGTCCGGTCAAGATTGATTGTTGGAATTTGGACGTGATGGGCTTTTAGGCCTGAGGGCCATGATTGAGTCCGAAGAGGCATCCCTTGAGAGGGAGGTCGAGAGTATTTCAGAGTATTTTGGTAAGATGTCAGATGTAGTCGCAAGACTCAGGCATTAGCAGAGAAGGCATTTATGGGGGATTGCGGTCTGAGTGAGCGATCA
The DNA here is from genome assembly GCF_051521515.1 of Lactuca serriola. Lineage (NCBI taxonomy): Eukaryota > Viridiplantae > Streptophyta > Magnoliopsida > Asterales > Asteraceae > Lactuca > Lactuca serriola. The sequence continues at coordinate 228,241,639 of NC_136412.1, forward strand.
GCCGATGGAGGAGATGTCACCTTCTGCGACCTGATGGGTGCTGTTTATGTTTCCTGTGGGAAGTAGGAGGGGCATGAGATTTCAGTTTTGGGGTTAGGAGTAAACCCTAAGGGTTGACATTGATGACGATTTTTCCACCAAAGTATGAGGCAGCATGTCTGCCGCGAGGAAATGATCTACCATGAGCAGGTATTCAGTGGGGACTGAGATGGTCAAGGACCACATTACACCCTAATTGAGTTTTTTAGGGCGTGTGGTAGCGGTATCAGCGGGTAATCCATTCGAGAATATCAGAGCGGTGGCTCTTCTGTCTATGATGAGTATTGAGTATGGTAGTGGAGTCCTTATTCTTGTGATGATTCATGTGTTGGATCGGGGGTTGCAAAGTCAAGGATGGGGAGTATGATGATTTATTGTTTCAGTCGAAGAGTCAGTGATAGTACTGGATAGTTGAGATGTTCGATATTGGGATGGTATGGGACTTCGAATGGCTAGAGGCAGTCGTAATGAGAAGTTCCTGAGGATTTCATCGGAGATTTAGGGTAAATGAGGTTTCTTGATCTCTACGTGGGGAGATCATTGGGCATTGTGTGACACCTTCCAAGCATAGGTGCGATGTTTCTGGTGTAAACCGTCTGTGGGGTAGATTGTTGATGCGTCAATTGGTGATGGTCCAAACCCTAAGTGGGGGAGAACCGGGTATTCTATTGAGGGAACCAGAGATTTGTGCAAGAGCAGTTAGGGGTTGGATACAGAAACCTGCAGCTCGAATTCATGAGACCAGGGTCATTGGTGATCAAGGAAAGGTGCAGAGCGAGATAATGCATGTGGTATATGTTTGAGAAAGGGATGGGTGTCTCCACGGCAGGTGGCCAATGGTTAGAAATCTGGTGGTGGTCAGGGTCGTTTCAAGTGGAAGGCTCGTAATGATGGTATGGGCAGTTGAGAACTTCTGGGTCGAAGTATGGATTGTTTATGCCCCTTTTTGGGGTGGATAGAAGATTATCGAGCAGCCAAATCCCGAGCTGGTATGTGTATTCTTGCTTGGATTTTGAGTAGTAGAGGAAAGGGGTTTCGGAGGATCATCAGTGTGTTCTGAAGCGTTAGCGCTTTCTTTGTATTCCAATTGAGTGTTTGGATACACTGAAGTTGCGCATTAGGTAAAATGAAGAATTATTTGTGGAGTTCAGAGGAAATGTATTGTTGTATATGTATGGTGCTGGGAGTAGGAGATCGGTGGTAGAGGTAGGACATTGTGATGTTCTGTAATGGTGTTCCGTGGTACCCGGGTATAACGTCCCGATTTCGGAGTTATTTAGAATCTTGAGTTTGAGATGACTAGTGGTGTATCATGTATCTACGGTTGTGGGAGCCCTTCGGGTATTGACATCAAGAGGGATTATTTAAGGAAGTGGATCTCCGCAGAGGTAGGTACTATGTTATAGCGGTTGCCGCCAGAGTCTGTGATGCATATTTGGGACAAGTGTGTGTAAGTATCTATGATAGTCTACGGTGCATGAGTTGGTGGGCGTAGTGTGGCGTTGTAAAGAGAATGAGAGTATGGGGTGAAGCTACGGGGAGCCGTAGTATTCACTTGTCAGAGGGTGTTGTGATGCTATGGGGAGCCGTAGTACTCACAAGTCAGAGAGAGAGAGAGAGTTGTGATACTACGGGGAGCCGTAGTATTCACCAGTTAGAGGGCGTTGTGATGCTACGGGGAGGTGTAGTATTCACAAGTCAGAGAGAGGGAGTTGTGGTACTACGGGGAGCCGTAGTACTCACTAGTCAGTTGGTGTTGTGGTGCTACGGGGAGCCGTAGTACTCATTAGTCAGAGGTTGTCGTGATGTTGCGGGGAGTCATAGTACTCACTAGACGACAAGAGAGTGTGCTGATGGAGTGTTGTCCGATCAGTGTATGATGCAGAAGATTTTTAGGCTTGAGTAGCCCTTGTATTGAGTTTTTGGAGCCTGGTGGTTGAACCAGGGGCGAGACTGGGGTCTCCGTCTCTGTCGGGAATCATTATATTTTGTTTTAAGTTGTGATTGTTGCAACAGGAGGGAATTGGGATAGTGGTCACGGGGAGGAAGTTAGTGAGATATTTTGGATCATGTTATGGGTGACCTTTTGAGGTTCAGCTGTGGAATCAAAAGCTGACCTGGTGCTTAGTATCGAAGAGGGATATGAGAAATGAGCTAGAGCTTATCATGGTGATGTCTGAGGACACTTCAGAGCGAGCGAACGATTCCGACACTCAAGGACATGCTTCGGGCATGTGTATTAGATTTTGGAGGGAGTCGGGGCACATACTTACCCTTTGCTGAGTTTTCCTATAACAACAACCACCATTCGAGCATTGGTATGCCACTCCTTGATCTATTGTATGGGAGGAGGTGTCGGAATCCCATTTGCTGGGGAGAGGTAGGGCAACGTGTGATGGGTAGTACAGAGATTATGCTTCAGACGATCGATCAGATTCAGCAGGTCATATAGAGGTCGCTGACGGCCCAGAGCCGACAGAAGAGTTATGCGATAGTCGACGTTCAGAGCTCGAGTTCCAGGTCGGTGACTTTGTACTCCTGAATGTATCTCCTTGGAAACGAGTGATCCGGTTCAGGAAGAGGGGCAAGTTGGGACCCCGATATATTGGCTCGTTCCGAGTGATTGCGAGGGTAGGCAGGGTAGCCTATCGGTTGGAGTTACCTGCAGAGTTGGGCCAGATTCATGACACTTTCCACGTATCGTAGCTGAGGTAGTGTATAGGCGACGAGTCGGCAGTTGTAACATTATTGGACATTCGGGTGGATGCAAGCATGATCTATGTTGAGAGACCGGTGGAGATTAGGGATCGGAAGATCAAGGTTCTAAGGAACAAGGAAGTGCCCCTGGTGCAGGTCTAGTGGCAGCATCGGAAAGGGTCAGTGTTGACTTGGGAGGCGAAGCGAGAGATGCGCGAGCAGCATCCAAAGTTTTTTGCAGACTAAGACTTCGAGGACGAAATATGATTCTAGTGGGGGAGAATTGTAACATCTAGGTTCCTAGGTATATTATTTTATTCATTTATTTTGGGTTTTGTGGAGGGACTCAGCGAGTTGGTGCTTAAACTCACCGAGTAGGGTCGCGAATTCTTATCCGGGTTAATGACCGAACTCGGCAAGTTCATGGGTGGACTCGGCGAGTCCGTGCCGTTTGATGAAACCCTAATTTCTTGGGTTTGGGACCTATTTAAAGGCCCTTATGGCTGTCAATTGCGGCTACCAAACCCCATAGAGAAACCCTAAGAGAGCTAGAGCATTTGTGAGGGAGAAGATGCCATTTTTGATCCTTGTGTTGGTGTTATTGCAAGAAGAAGGTGACCAAGGCAAAAGGGGGCTGAAGAGGGTGCTATTATGTGATGTTCAGAGCCAGAGACATCATTCTTGAGGTATTGATTCGACCCTTCTTCAGTTTTGGTGATTATCTTTGGATTTAGGGTTTTCTAGACCCTTTAGAGACTAGATTTGGTGAACATTTGGCCCCTTCTGTGTTAAGGCTTTGGATCTGGATCCAAAGAGGTCCAGAGACCTTAATCCTATGAGATTTATCTGTATTAATGGAAGGAATGAGACTAGGATGTCATATTAGGGGTCATTTATTCGAATAGAGTTCTTGAGCCCTTGCATGAGCACCAAGATCGGAACTTTACGTGATTATCATGCTTGGGAAGGCCAAATTTATAGATTTAAGGAACGGATCTAACCTCAGGAGGTCAGTTCAGTTTGAGCATGACATGAAATCGTTGAGTCCAAGGGCAGACTCGATGAGTAGGGCTAGGGTTTTCCGGATAATCACACAGTTGGTGACTCGCTGAGTTGAGGAACGACTTAGTGAGTCGGAAGGGAACTAGAGGACTTGGTCCATGACTGGACTCGCCGAGTCAAGAGTCGGACTCGATGAGTTGGGACGAGTTGTCCCGCGATTCGCGATCCATGTTGATTTGATGAGTGGAGGGTTGACTTAGTGAGTCAAGTGAGGACTAGGAGTGTGAAGGACACGCATGGACTCGCCGAGTCACATTGGTGCACTCGACGAGTCTGGTCAAGCTTGACAGTTGACTTCGTTGACTTTGGGGGTTTAGTCAATGATTGGACATTAGAGTCAAGAGAGGGATAAAATGGTCTTTTACCCTTCTGTGGGGTGCCTAGAGAGGGTTGACTCTAGTCTCGAGAATTTATTTTATGAGAGTATTTACTTTATGTGATTAGGCGGAGGCTAGATCGTATTTCTACCGAGACAGAGATTTACCGAGACATCTGAGGTGAGTCTTCTCACTATACTTTACCTAGAGTGGTAATAAAGTTATGTGACAGAGTATTTAGAGTTATGTGACAGAGTATCTTGTATGCTATCTATGTTATGTGTTGCATTGCGTTATTTCTATGTGATTTATGATGTGAATGTTCCAGAGTTAGGACCGGAAGGTCCACAGAGTTATGGACCAGAAGGTCAACAGAATTATGGGATGGAAATCCCCTGAGACACTTGGATCGGAAGATCCTACAGAGTTATGGCCTGGTAAGGCGTATGTGTTAGAGTGGTATTTTGGGGAACTCACTAAGCTTCGTGCTTACAGTGTTTTATGTTATATGTTTCAGGTTTTTCTCAGGATCACGGGACGGCACCGGCTCGATTGTACACACCAGAGGAAGTGTTTGTTTTGAGTATCCTGGTTTATTAATTGATTGAACAAAAGAGTCATGTATTGTACTTTAAACAAAATGGGGATTGTTATGAAAAGTGTTAAAGAGATAAACGATTTTAAATGAAAATTTTGTTTTGAAAATTTCGGTGTTACAAGTTGGTATCAGAGCCTTGGTTTGAGGGATTCGGATGCACCTTCGGGTAAATATGGACTCAAACTAAGGAAGTAAGAAAAGTTTTCAAAGAAATGATTTTCTAAAGCGAATAAGAGTTCAAAGAGAAAGCGAGAAAGAGCAGTGTGTACAATCAGCCAGAGCCCGAACGGTGATTTCCCAAAATACCCTTACTTTTGTGTTATGAGATATTTATGATACATTTTATGAGATATTATGCATGCTAGAGACAGGCTAGGTATTTCATATCTTAGGACTAGAGTGGCCTGATTTGTGACGCCTTAGCCTAGGAGTTGTTGTTATATGTGATGTGCTTTTGAGCATGTGATGAGTGAGTGTATTCAGTTGGAATCCTTTTAGGGGATTTGCGTAGAGGAGTAATCTAGGAGTGATTCCTAGATGAGTATTGTGGTGCTTATCGAAGGAATACTTAGTACCTGCGAGGGGTAGAGTTGCAGAGTTCGGTGGTACTTTTGAGACTGAGCAGAGCAAGCGGAGTTATCACCCAGAGTGAGTCCTATGTATTCTTCGATGCCCGAATGTTGCTTGCTTCGTGCTTTGTGGAACTCTCGATGATAGGATTCAGCTACCAAGTGAATATGTTGATATTCAGGAGGTAGATGGCTGGCATCATTAGGAGCTCTTCAGCAGCTGATGGCAGAGAAGTGGGAGGACCAAGGAAGAGCCTAGGGAGTAACCTTAGTCAAATGAGTACGATGGCGGAGTAGAGCATTTCGTTGAGGAGCGAGCACGCGTGGTGGAATTAGTGAACGAGAAAGTTGAGCAACTACTTAGGAGCTCTGGAATGGTCCGTGTGGAAAGTATGGGTAGATATGGCAGGTAGTATGGGCCCATAATACCGAAAGCAGAGGACCCATACTCGATACAGGGAGTATTCTAAAGGTTCTAAGTAGCAGATTGAGGAGTGATGTTATGGTTCGTGTACCATGCATCGGAGCAAATTTAGGAGTGATGTTATGGTTCATGTACCATGCATCAGAGCAAATTGAGGAGTGATGTTATGGTTCGTGTACCATGCATCGGAGCAAATTGAGGAGTGATGTTATGGTTCGAGTACCGTACATCGGAGCAGATTGAGGAGTGATGTTACGGTTCGAGTACCATACATCGGAGCAGATTGAGGAGTGATGCTATGGTTCGAGTGCCATACATCAGAGCAGATTAAGGAGTGATGTTATGGTTAGAGTACCATGCATCGGATCAGATTGAAAAGAGATGTCATTGGTTGAGTACCATGGTTCTTAGCAAATGATGCTTGTGATTCTTCGGTTGTCCGGTCAGGATTGATTGCTGGAATTTGGACGCGATGGGCTTTTAAGCCTGAGGGCCATGATTGAGTCCGAAGAGGCATCCCTTGAGAGGGAGGTCGAGAGTATTTCAGAGTATTTTGGTAAGATGTCAGATGTAGTCGCAAGACTCAGGCATTAGTAGAGAAGGCATTTATGGGGGATTGCGGTCTGAGTGAGCGATCAACCGATGGAGGAGATGTCACCTTCTGTGACCTGATGGGTGCTGTTTATGTTTCCTGAGGGAAGTAGGAGGGGCATGAGATTTCAGTTTTGGGGTTAGGAGTAAACCCTACGAGTTGACATTGATGACGATTTTTCCACCAGAGTATCAGGCAACATGTCTGCCGCGAGGAAATGATCTACCATGAGCAGGTATTCAGTGGGGACTGAGATGGTCAAGGACCACATTACACCCTAATTGAGTATTTTAGGGCGTGTGGTAGCGGTATCAGCGGGTAATCCAGTCGAGAATATCAGAGCGGTGGCTCTTCTGTCTATGATGAGTATTGAGTATGGTAGTGGAGTCCTTATTCTTATGATGATTCATGTGTTGGACCGGGGGTTGCGAAGTCAAGGATGGGGAGTATGATGATTTATTGTTTCAGTCGAAGAGTCAGTGATAGTACTGGATAGTTGAGATGTTCGATATTGGGATGGTATGGGACTTCGAATGGCTAGAGGCAGTCGTAATGAGAAGTTCCTGAGGAATTCATCGGAGATTTAAGGTAATTGAGGTTTCTTGATCTCTACGTGGGGAGATCATTGGGCGTTGTGTGACACCTTCCAAGCGTAGGTGAGATGTTTCTGGTGTAAACCGTCTGTGGGGTAGATTGTTGATGCGTCAATTGGAGATGGTCCGAACCCTAAGTGGGGGAGAACCGAGTATTCTATTGAGGGAACCAGAGATTTGTGCAAGAGCAGTTAGGGGTTGGATACAGAAACCTGCAGCTCGAATTCATGAGACCAGGGTCATTGGTGATCAAGGAAAGGTGCAGAGCGAGATAATGCATGTGGTATATGTTTGAGAAAGGGATGGGTGTCTCCACGGCAGGTGGCCAATGGTTAGAAATCTGGTGGTGGTCAGGGCCGTTTCAAGTGGAAGGCTCGTAATGATGGTATAGGCAGTTGAGAACTTCTGGGTCGAAGTATGGATTGTTTATGCCCCTTTTTGGGGTGGATAGAAGATTATCGAGCAGCCAAATCCCGAGCTGGTATGTGTATTCTTGCTTGGATTTTGAGTAGTAGAGGTAAGGGGTTTCGAAGGATCATCAGTGTGTTCTGAAACGCTAGCGCTTTCTTTGTATTCCAATTGAGTGTTTGGATACACTGAAGTTGCGCATTAGTTAAAATGAAGAATTATTTATGGAGTTCAGAGGAAATGTATTGTTGTATATGTATGGTGCTGGGAGTAGGAGATCAGTGGTAGAGGTAGGACATTGTGATGTTCTGTAATGGTGTTCCGTGGTACCCGGGTATAACGTCACGATTTCGGAGTTATTTAGAATCTTGAGTTTGAGATGACTAGTGGTGTATCATGTATCTATGGTTCCAGTGGGAGCCCTTCGGGTATTGACATCAAGAGGGATTATTTAAGGAAGTGGATCTCCGCAGAGGTAGGTACTATGTTATAGCGGTTGCCGCCAGAGTCTGTGATGCATATTTGGGACAAGTGTGTGTAAGTATCTATGATAGTCTACGGTGCATGAGTTGGTGGGCGTAGTGTGGCGTTGTAAAGAGAATGAGAGTATGGGGTGAAGCTACGGGGAGCCGTAGTATTCACTAGTCAGAGGGTGTTGTGATGCTATGGGGAGCCGTAGTACTCACAAGTCAGAGAGAGAGAGAGTTGTGATTCTACGGGGAGCCGTAGTATTCACCAGTTAGAGGGCGTTGTGATGCTACAGGGAGGTGTAGTATTCACAAGTCAGAGAGAGGGAGTTGTGGTACTACGGGGAGCCGTAGTACTCACTAGTCAGTTGGTGTTGTGGTGCTACGGGGAGCCGTAGTACTCATTAGTCAGAGGTTGTCGTGATGTTGTGGGGAGTCATAGTACTCACTAGACGACAAGAGAGTGTGCTGATGGAGTGTTGTCCGATCAGTGTATGATGCAGAAGATTTTTAGGCTTGAGTAGCCCTTGTATTGAGTTTTTGGAGCCTGGTGGTTGAACCAGGGGCGAGACTGGGGTCTCCGTCTCTGTCGGGAATCATTATATTTTGTTTTAAGTTGTGATTGTTGCAACAGGAGGGAATTGGGATAGTGGTCACGGGGAGGAAGTTAGTGAGATATTTTGGATCATGTTATGGGTGACCTTTTGAGGTTCAGCTGTGGAATCAAAAGCTGACCTGGTGCTTAGTATCGAAGAGGGATATGAGAAATGAGCTAGAGCTTATCATGGTGATGTCTGAGGACACTTCAGAGCGAGCGAACGATTCCGACACTCAAGGACATGCTTCGGGCATGTGTATTAGATTTTGGAGGGAGTCGGGGCACATACTTACCCTTTGCTGAGTTTTCCTATAACAACAACCACCATTCGAGCATTGGTATGCCACTCCTTGATCTATTGTATGGGAGGAGGTGTCGGACTCCCATTTGCTGGGGAGAGGTAGGGCAACGTGTGATGGGTAGTACAGAGATTGTGCTTCAGACGACCGATCAGATTCAGCAGGTTATACAGAGGTCGCTGACGGCCCAGAGCCGACATAAGAGTTATGCGGATAGTCGACGGTCAGAGCTCGAGTTCCAGGTCGGTGACTTCGTACTCCTGAATGTATCTCCTTGGAAACGAGTGATCCGGTTCAGGAAGAGGGGCAAGCTGGGACCCCGATATATTGGATCGTTCCGAGTGATTGTGAGGGTAGGCAGGGTAGCCTACCGGTTGGAGTTACCTGCAGAGTTGGGCCAGATTCATGACACTTTCCACGTATCGCAGCTGAGGAAGTGTATAGCCGACGAGTCGGCAGTTGTAACATTAGAGGACATTCGGGTGGATGCAAGCATGATCTATGTTGAGAGACCGGTGGAGACTAGGGATCGGAAGATCAAGGTTCTGAGGAACAAGGAAGTGCCCCTGGTGCAGGTCTAGTGGCAGCATCGGAAAGGGTCAGTGTTGACTTGGGAGCCGGAGCGAGGGATGCGCGAGCAGCATCCAGAGTTTTTTGCAGAGTAAGACTTCGAGGACGAAGTATGATTCTAGCGGGGGGGGGGGGGGGGGGAATTGTAACATCTAGGTTCCTAGGTATATTATTTTATTCATTTATTTTGGGTTTTGTGGAGGGACTCAGCGAGTTGGTGCTTAAACTCACCGAGTAGGGTCGCGAATTCTTATCCGGGTTAATGACCGAACTTGGCAAGTTCATGGGTGGACTCGGCGAGTCCGCGCCGTTTAATGAAAGCCTAATACTCTGAGATTTGGTGAACATTTGGCCCCTTCTTGTGTTAAGGCTTTGGATCTGGATCCAAAGAGGTCCAGAGACCTTAATACTCTGAGATTTATGTGTATTAATGGAAGGAATGAGACTAGGATGTCATATTAGGGGTCATTTCTTCGAATAGAGTTCTTGAGCCCTTGCATGAGCACCAAGATCGGAACTTTACGTGATTATCATGCTTGGGAAGGCCAAATTTATAGATTTAAGGAACGGATCTGACCTCAGGAGGTCATTTCAGTTTGAGCATGACATGAAATCGTTGAGTCCAAGGGCAGACTCGATGAGTAGGGCTAGGGTTTTCTCGATAATCATATAGTTGGTGACTCTCTGAGTTGAGGAACGACTCTGTGAGTCGGAAGGGAACTAGAGGACTTGGTCCACGACTGGACTCGCCGAGTCAAGAGTCGGACTCAATGAGTTGGGACGAGTTGTCCTGCGATTCGCGATCCATGTTGATTTGATGAGTGGAGGGTTGACTTAGTGAGTCAAGTGAGGACCAGGAGTGTGAAGGACACGCATGGACTCACCGAGTCACATTGGTGCACTTGACGAGTCTGGTCAAGCTTGAGAGTTGACTTCGTTGGCTTTGGGGGTTTAGTCAATGATTGGACATTAGAGTCAAGAGAGGGATAAAATGGTCTTTTACCCTTCTGTGGGGTGCCTAGAGAGGGTTGACTCTAGTATCGAGAATTATATTTATGAGACTATTTACTTTATGTGATTAGGCGGTGGCTTGATCGTATTTCTACCGAGACAGAGATTTACCGAGACATCTGAGGTGAGTCTTCTCACTATACTTTACCTAGAGTGGTAATAAAGTTATGTGACAGAGTATCTTGTATGCTATCTATGTTATGTGTTGCATTGAGTTATTTCTATGTGATTTATGATGTGAATGTTCCAGAGTTAGGACCGGAAGGTCCACAGAGTTATGGACCAGAAGGTCAACAGAATTATGGGATGGAAATCCCCTGAGACACTTGGATCGGAAGATCCTACAGAGTTATGGCCTGGTAAGGCGTATGTGTTAGAGTGGTATTTTGGGGAACTCACTAAGCTTCGTGCTTACAGTGTTTTGTGTTATATGTTTCAGGTTTTTCTCAGGATCACGGGACGACACCAGCTCGATTGTACACACCAGAGGAAGTGTTTGTTTTGATGATCCTGGTTTATTAATTGATTGAACAAAAGAGTCATGTATTGTACTTTAAACGAAAAGTGGATTGTTATGAAAAGTGTTAAAGAGATAAACGATTTTAAATGAAAATTTTGTTTTGAAAATTTCGGTGTTACACATTAGTTCCTTCGACCCGCTAAACATGGTAAGGAAGACTCATCTCTAAATCTGAATAGTAGCTGATGAGGCCCCGACTCTGAATCTCGACTCTAACCGAAACCAAACCATCAAAAGACCAATTCTCAACATAATCCAAATTACCTATTTGGGTCAAACTGGGTCAAATGGTCAAAAAGTCAAGAAGAGTCAACTCAGATGACTGCCACGTCGTGGTAGCCCTTTACCACGTCATGGCGTCGAATATGAAAAAATAGTCGTGACCAGCCCAACCACCACATCATGGTAACTGGATTTTCAACAACTTAACGTATTCAGCCATTTTCTCCAACTCATATCTAGTCCATAATAGGGCCTAAATGGATAAAGTTTCCAATTCAATAAAACCCTCCAAAGTGTATAGATCTCAACTTTAAGGCCTAAAACACTACATGGATTAAGCAATATTCACGCGATCCTTAAGGTTACTTGTCCAAAGGCTCCAGAAGAGTTTCTAACACTAACCACATCATTAAAATCAGTGATTTTCAGACATGCATGACCAATACATGTCTTGAACTCTTATTAGGTCAAATTAGGTCAAAATGGCCAAGATTCCATGCATGGCCTCAAAACTCAAATCTAAATCAGATCCAAAGATCCAAATTCTCCAAATGGCATGTAGATTCATAAAGTTGTAAGCTTTATGAGATTCAACTTTCCAAAACAACAAGGCATAGAGAAAAGTGGGCAAAATCCATAGATATATCGACTAACTCATCAAGATGAAGACTTTATACCTTCTTGATATGCTTAAGGCAGATAAAATCCTAGACATATGTTGCTTTGGACTCCCAATAAGATCTTCCAGCACCTTCCTCCTTTACAAGCACCAAACACACACACTTTGAGACCAAAAACTCACACAAGGGATCTAGGGTTTGCAAGGGATTATTTGGAGAGATGGAGACTGATGGGATGGAGGCTATGAGAGGTTAAGGAGTTAGAATAAGGGCTCATCCATTAAACTTTAGGATTTTCTCCAACATGCACCACCATGCCGTGGAAAAATCACCACGTCGTGGTGATTCATTAAACTCATGCCGCCCAAAAACTTATCACCACATCGTGGTGAGGCTTCACCACGTCGTGGCCAAAAAAGAAATCATACATAATCGGAAATAATTTCATACATGGAATCGAGTGTTAAAAATCTCCCACCACTTGAATCAAACTTCGTCCTCGAAGTTTGCTGCTCCAAATAACTCCGGATAGTGCTCCCTCATCTTATCTTCCGGCTTCCACATCCATTCAGAACCCTTACGATGCTGCCACCGGACTTTCACCAACTCAACAACCTTGCTCCTCAAGGGTAAAAGCGATATCTTGGCCGCTCGATGATTTGATTTGACTTATGTGTCGGGCCCGGTCAGAACTGAATTGATGTGTTCGATTAAGTTCTATGTCAAATAAATCAGAGATCGAGAAACCTAAATGCTTGACTAATTATTCCATAGAATTGTCAGCATGATATCTAACAGAGGACTGTACGATCCCTTATCTACATGACAAGATTGATTAGATCAGAGTTTGACAGCGTCTTTGAGAGCTACGATTGCAAATCGAATTGTACTTGTGCATATAGTTACTAGACTTATCCAAGTGGGAGACTATTGGAATAGTGTCTAAGGCTGCAACTATGTTAGGCAAGTATTTGACCCGATTGTGCATGGTCCTTTTGGGTTGCCTTCACCATACCAACTTGATAGGATGATTTATTATGAGAGAATAAATATTATTAATATATTATGAGAATAATATAAGGAATAATAATATTGTTATTTGATTAATATAAGTCATAAATTAATTGGTATTAATTTGGTGACTTAAAGAGATTAATTAAATAAGAGGGTATAAACTGTCAATTGTTTGATAGTTACACTTTAGACTGTAAATCCTTATTGGATAGAGGTTGGATGAATTCTAGAGCTAAGGATAGCTCAAAAATCGTCCAAGGCTATCTATGGCAAGGATATGGATTGCTTTAAGGAAAGATTATCCAACTAGGGTTTAAGGTGAAACCCTTAAGGAGTCTACAAGTATAAATAGACCCCTAGAGCTAAGGGGGTCGGCATCTCTTCTAAGAAGAAGAAACCCTAGCCGAATTTCATCCCTCTCCTCTCTCTCAAATCATCTTCTTTGCTATTTGGTGTTTGTAAGCCATTAGAGGAGTGACAATTGTGACTCTAGAGCTCCAAGACAACAAGATCAAACAAGAGATTCAAAGGTAAACTTCTAGATCTGATTTTGTATTGTTCTTATACCTAATTAGTCATTAGAAGTCTTGGTTTCAAAGCATGTTTAATTAGAAAGCCTAGATCCAAGCATTAGGGTTTTGCATGCGTAGATAGGAAAGTTCTTATGGCTAAAACCCATCAGCGATATGAAACGCGACCCACTTAGGACAAAACCCTGAAAGGATCGATGTACCTGGGGCCCACCTTTCCCCTCTTCCTGAATAGGATGACACCTTTCTAAGGTAACACCTTTAGGAGAGCCATATCCCCACCTGGTACTCTAAATCTGTTCTGCGTTTGTCGGCATAGCTTTTCTACCGAATCTAAGCTGTTTGGAGTCTATTCCGAAACTGTTGAATCAACTCAGTGGTTGTGAGTACCACCTCAGTACTCCCCAACATATCAGGCTCCTACATTTCATCCCATAAAGCATCTCAAAAAAATCTTATTAATGTTGGCGTGATAATTGTTATTATACGAAAATTCCGCTAACGGAAGACACATATTCCAACTCCCACCAAAGTCCAAAACACACACCCGCAACGTATCCTTTAGAGTCTAAATGGTTATTATAGGTCGGGATTGGTGTCTTTGACCCATGGATATAGTAAGAAGACTCACCTCAACAGCTGAAATCCTAAACAAATACTCAGGCTGCTAGGATGAATAAAATCTTGTGCTAACTAGACAAATAGGTCCCAATAAGGTCAAAATTCGAACTAAGACTTTCACATAAAAATAATTCCCGAGATGATATGGGTCAAATTAGTCCCAAAGCCCATAAATATCTAAAGTGCAATCCAATAGATCAATTAAGACCCCAGAGGGCCCAACAGCTAGAAAGGCCCTATGGAAAAATACCTAAGGCTCAAACCCATTAACCAAGCCCATCAACTTGGACTAAAACGCAATTACTCTAAATATGGGTTGTATGCTCAGCGTATATAGTTGTACGCACAACGTACCAAGTAATAGCGGGAAAATGCGACCAAGGGATCCAGTACGCATGGTGTACAGGAAGTAGGCATGGTGTATGCAGCCCCCATGCAAACCATGCAAAAGTGGCTTAACCACTTAAGTCCTTAAGCCTAAAATTCATATCTAAACCCCTTAAGCCCATTAAGGCCATAAAGTTGCAAACTTTATGACTTAGGACAAATACCAAAACCCCAAACTCAAAATCTGAACTTATCACACCCATAACTACACTCTAGCACATGAAAGGGGACACAACAAGGTGCAAGCTTGCACCTTTATGGGATAAAATGACTAGAAGCTTCTGAAAACATAACTTAGGAGCTTAGGAGTAGCTCATACTCACTAAGATCTAATATTGGACAAAATGAGGAAAACTAGACCCAAAGTGGAACTTAATGGGATGCAAGAAAAGGTTGGAGCTTTATACCTTCTAATTAAGCAAAATAAAGATAAGAAGCTGGATCCAAACTCTTGAGGGTAAGGATTCCTTCTTGAGCAACCTACTTCACCACTAAAAGCACACTTTAACACTCAAAATCTCCAAAAATTGGCAGATGCACTAGGGTTTTCTAAGAGAGTTGTGAGAGAGGATAGAGGCTAAGGTAGGGGACATAGGCCATAATGGGGTTTAGATTGTGTACAAACCCTAAATCTTAGGGTTTTGGTTTGAGCCTCGTACGCCCAGCGTACTGGAGTACATGCATCATACTCATCCGAGACCAACTATGCTAAGCGTACAAGGATGTACACCCTGCGTACTCGATTAGGGCCAAAACTTCGAGATTTTCACTTCGGTGACCTAATTTGCAAAAAAATTGAACTTTAAGGATTCAAAAGCAAACCTGATAATTTCTAGATGTTACACTCAAAGTCTTCAGCACCTCCCTTAGGTGCTCCTCATGCTACTCTTGGGTCTTGGAATAAACCAAGATATCATCAAAAAATACAATCACACACCGATCCAACATCACCCTGCATAGACGGTTCATGAGATCCATGAACACGGTTGGAGCATTGGTGAGCCCGAAGGACATCACCACAAACTCTTAATGACCATAACGAGCCCGGAAGGCTGTCTTCTACACATCCTATTCTATAACACTCATCTGATGATAACCCGAATGCAAATCTATCTTAGAAAACCAAGATACACCTTGAAACTGGTCGAACATATCATCAATCCTCAGGAGTGGATAACGGTTCTGTTGGATAAGGTGTCTAAGTCCATAACTATATTTGGTATCAACTTGACCCGACCCGGCATGGTCCATTTGGGTTGTACTTCACCTAACAATTTGTATGGATATACTTTTGAGAATAAGAGGTTTATGATATATTAATATATTATTAGCTATAATATATTAATATGATATCATAATTATTTAATTAGTTTGATCAAGAATTAATTTAGAATTAATTTGGTGATCAAAATGTGTTAATTAAATATGGACTCTTGTTTATATATATGGATTAGGCTAAGATTTATTTAGGATGGGCTAAGAGTACATGGAGTCCATGGATAGTCCATGGAGCTTTTAACCCATGGATCATAGGTAAATGAAGAGTCATGGGTACTAGGTTTTAACCCTAATCCTCCATACTATATAAAGGAGTCATTGGTTCTAGAACTGGCACTAGTGTGTGTGTGAGCATAGGTGTGGCCGATTTCTAGAAGTGTTATTATTCTATCAAGAGGTTCCAACTTGTTTTGGTGATTTGTGACACCACTTGAGGCATCCACACTATTGGTGCTAGGCTCATAAACTCCAAACAATCAACCACAAAACAAGGTATGTCATTCTACTTAAAGTTTTGTATTATAAGTACCCCATAACATGCTAGTTAGGTTGTAAACCTTGGAGATCAAACTTGCATGTATTTTAGAGAAAACATAGATCCAAGGTTTCTAGGGTTGAATGTACACCATAGGAGTGTTAGTATGCTAAAAAACGAACAGTGGTATCAGAGGCAGGTTTGTTTTCTAAATATTTGATGCAAACTGCTTGAAAAAATCGAAAATATGCTCACTGTTCGACTAGACTCGTTGAGTTCATGGGGGGGGGGGGGCTTGACGAGTCCAAGAAAAAATTCATCCTACTCATCGAGTAGGATCATGCACTCGACGAGCAGGTGCGTGCTGGGCCGTTTTCCGAGTTTTGTTGCTGGAAATGGGCTAGAATCATTATCCCAAACTGTTTTGGACTTGTAAAATCTGTTTTTCAAAGTGGTAATGATTTTGTTAACCCATTTTAAATAACTATTATCAATTTTCAAGTTTTATATGTGTTAATATGATTTCTTGAAATTGTTTGATATGAATATTGGTTCTTATGAGTTTTAGAAGATCATAGGAATTGTATGTAACCTACATGCTTGTTTAATTCATGATCTTAATGCTAATGATGGTGTCCATAACTTGTCCTCAAGTTATGGATAACCAAAAGTCACTTCTTTAAAAGTTATCATTTAAGAATAGGAGGTTTCATAAAATGAAGAGTCTTCAACTTGATGAACCATTAAAACTCATAAGTTACAAATTGAAGAGTGTTGAAATATTTTCAAAACTTGCCCTCAAGTCTTGGAATTTGTAAAGTCTCACACATTAATACTTTAATTCCAAATAGATCCTTGGAATTTTAAAAGTTTAAAATTCATCCCTTATACTTCTATAATATTAAAAGTTTAATTATATATATATATATATATATATATATATATATATATATATATATATATATATATATATATATATAAGAATGAGTCAGTCTTACCGTTAGTAGGCCTTATTCATGAAGTCGGTCTATAAGGGGGGTATAAGGTTACTGCCTATAAAATGGTGGTTTAATGGGTGTCCACTCTCACCCACCGCTTCCTTGACTGGTGGAGGGTCGATAGCTGAACGGGTAGGATAAGACCTAAATCTTCATTAAAAGTATAATGATCTTATAAAGTAACTAAACCTTATTAATTCCCAATCTTAGTTACTTTAGGAAAATGTGAAATTGGTGCTAACCCATGAAATTACACTTTGTACCTTGCCAAGTCGTTAGTGGAGCACACTAACAAGGACTAGTAAGAGTGACAAAGGGTGACTTAAGTTTAATCATAGATCGGTGGAGCGCGTGTGGTTAACCGGCACATCGATTAGGTGATAAAATTAAGGGTACCAAGTCAATTTGCATGGTTATTCACACCTTTTTTGTGATCCTCGACATCCCAGTCACAAACTTGAGAGGGCACAATCGAGATTCAAACATGCCACTGAAAGTTCAATGTATCTCAAAGATCTAGGAATTTCATATCCAATTAAAACTTAATAATTCATTTTGTTTTTCATGGTGGAAATTGGTAAATCGTCATTTACCTACCTTTAAATATTTTATAGCTTGGATTACAGCATCCCTCTTCCAAGTTATGAAATAGTTTGTAGGGTCCTAGCCTTAATATTTCATTTGGGTGACTTATTAAGGATTCTTCATCTAATTAAACTTGTCCTTCTTTATTTTCAGATGTCAAACAACACTACTGCTGGCTCAAACTCTACAGGCTCCTTTTCCCTCATAAACTTGTGTGGGAAAGTCACTTTTGATGGGTCTAATTTCAATGAATGGATTAGAAACATCAGGATGATTACCCGCTATGAGGACAAGGAATATGTCCTTGATAAGGAGCTTAAGGTCATCAATGAGTCCACTGCTACTCCTTAGGAGCTTGCGGAGTACACTACACATGAAAGGGATGCTACCAAAGTGTCATGCATCATGTTGGCTACCATGACTCCCGAACTCTAGAAATCCTATGAAGATTTCTACCCCTATGAGATGCATTTGGATCTGATGGAAAGGTACCATCAGAGTGCGCGTCAAGAGAGGTATGAAATCATCTCCTCTATGATAACAACAAGGATGAAGGAGGGTCAATCGATCACCGGTCACTTGCAAAAGATGCAAAGGTTTGTGGACCGGTTACTGAAGCTTAATGTGGACTTTCCAGGGGACATGACGATTGATATCATTCTCCATTCCTTACCTCCAAGTTATGATCAGTTTCAGATGACTTATCATATGAACAAGGAGGAAGTTACACTTAGCAAACTCCAAGGACTTTTAAGGACCGCTGAGAGTGGCCTTAAAGGTAAGTTAGTTGTTATCTCTACTCCTACTCCTACAACAGCCCCTGTCCTGGCAATTGGGCAGGGAAAGGGGAAGAAGAGGAAGACCCCTTCAAAGGGTACCAAGGGAAAGTCCCCTGATGGCTCCTCTTCAAGTGGGACCAAGAAAGGTCTCATTCCTCTTTTTTCAAACCCAAAGGAAGCACAGTGCTTCTACTGCCACGAAAAAGGGCACTGGAAGCGAAGCTGCCCTAAATACATGCATGATGTGAAGGATGGGAAAGTTAAACCCACCCATGCAGGTATTTATATAATATTGTTTAGTAACTCATTACATACTAACTCTTGGGTGCTCGAAACTGGTTATGGTATTCACATTTGTACTGATTTGCAGGGCCTAAGAAGTAGTGAAGAAGTGGAGCACTGGAAGATAAACCTAATCATGGGCAATAAGAAAGCATAACATGTGACCAAGATTGGGGTTTATTCTTTATTGCTTAATAATGGGTTAACTTTAGATATGAATAAATGTTGTTACTCGTCAGAAATGGCGAGAAATATTATTTCCCTTCATAGTTTGTACAAACAAGGTTTCACCTTTTCATTTGATAATAAAATTGGTGCGATTGATGTTTTTTATAATAATGTGTTTTATTTTAAAGCATTACCTTGTGATGGTGTATATGAAAATGTCTCGATTCTAGACAATTTAGGAAATAATGTGTATCATATTGATTATTCGATGAGCTTAGATAAAGCATCCTTGTGGCATTGTCGTCTTGGACATGTTAACAAGAAGCGCATAGGCCAACTCTAGAAGGCTGGAGTTTAGAGTCATTTGACCTAAAGTCATATGATAGTTGCGAGTCTTGTTTACTTAGAAAAATGATGAAGTCACCCTTCACTGGTTCTTGTGAGAGGGGTGAAGGTTTGTTGGACCTCATCCACACCGATGTGTGTGGACCCTTCAAGACCACCATAAGGGATGCTAATCGGTACTATGTGACTTTCACTAATGATTATAGTAGATATGGATATATCTACTTAATCAAGCATAAGTCAGAAACCTTTGAAAAGTTCAAAGAGTTTAAGCAGAAAGTCAAGAATCAGTTGGGCAGGAATATCAAGATGCTCCGATCCGATAGGGGAGGAGAGTATCTTAGCATTGAATTCCTTGACTATCTCAAGGAATGTGGGATAGTCTCACAATTGACACATTCTAGGACACCACAGCTGAATGGTGTTGCTGAGAGGCGCAATCAGACCTTGTTGGACATGGTCCATTCCATGATGAGTCGAGCTTCATTACCAATCTCATTTTGGGGGTATGCCTTAAAACTACCGCCCATATCCTTAATCTAGTCCCTACTAAGAAGGTTGCCAAAACACCTCACGAGATGTGGACTGGGAAAGTTCCCAATCTGGACCACATCAAAATTTGGGGTTGCGAGGCTTTCATGAGGCGTGAGTCTCATGACAAGCTTGAACCTCGAAGTGAGAGGTGTATTTTCATCAACTATCCACAGAGATCCTTTGGTTACCTCTTCTACAGACCCAGTGATAATGTGGTCTTTGTAGAAAGAAGAGGAGTCTTTCGTGAGAGAGAATTTATAAGCCAAGGAGACAGTGGGAGGAAAATTGACCTTAAAGAACTTCAAGAGTCAAGTGGTGAAGGAACCTCAAATTCCATCGAACAACCTGAGGAGGAAACTCCTGTTGAGCCGATAGATGAGTCTGTACCTCCAAGGCGTTGCACAAGGGTTAGGAACACACCTGATTTTTATTATGGTTATCACATCGCCACTGAAGGTGATACATTTATTAGTGATAGTACACTAATAGATTTGGATGAACCTAATAGTTACAGGGAATCCATGGCAGGCCCTGAGTCTGCTAAATGGAAGGAGGCCATGGACAACGAGATTCAGTCCATGTGTGACAATCAAGTTTGGAACTAGGTTGACAATGTACCAAGTCATAAGACAGTTGGGTGCAAATGGATCTTCAAAAAGAAGACCAACATGGATGGGAAGGTACACACCTACAAAGCAAGACTGGTTTCAAAGGGCCTCAAACTCCGGGAGTTGACTATGATGAGACCTTTTCACCAGTAGCTAAGATTGAGTCTATTGGAGTTTTGCTGGCCATAGCTGCATTTCATGATTATGAAATATGTCAAATGGATGTCAAAACCGCTTTCCTCAATGGGAAGTTGGCTGAGGATGTTTACATGGCTTATCCAGAGGGTTTTGTCGATGCAAAGTACGCTAATAGGGTGTGTAAGCTTGGGAAATCCATTTATGGATTAAAACAAGCATCTTGCAGATGGAATCTTTGATTCGCTGAGAAAATCAAAGAGTTTGGCTTTTCGAGGAGCGAGGATGAGTCCTGTATGTATGTTAGGGCTAGTGGGAGTCTAGTTAGCTTTCTGGTGTTGTATGTAGATGACATACTACTCATAGGAAATGACATCCCAACTTTGCAGGAGGTTAAGTCCTGGCTTGGGAAGTGTTTCGCTATGAAAGACCTTGGAGAAGTTGCCTATATCCTAGGGATAAGGATAATGAGAGACAAGAGTAAGAGACTAATTGGACTTAGTCAGAGTACCTACTTGGAAAAGGTGTTGAAAAGATTCAACATGCAGAATTCCAAGAAGGGGGACTTACCGATCCAACACAATGCCAAACTGACTAAGACTCAGAGTCCGAGTACAGAGGATGAGATAGCTGAAATGAGTTGGTTTCCATTTGCTTCCGCTGTTGGCTCGATCATGTATGCTATGACTTGTACTCGCCCTGATGTGGCTTTTGCTTTGAGCATGGTTAGCAGATTTCAAGGAAATCCTGGCATGAGGCACTGGATTGCGGTAAAGAATATTCTCAAGTATCTATGAAGGACTAAGGACTGAGTCCTTACCCTTGGTGGAAGTGATGAATTGAGAGTGATTGGGTATAGTGATGCCAACTATCAGACTGACAAGGATAATTTCCGCTCTTAGTCAGGTTGGGTCTTTACCCTTAATGGAGGAGCAATTACTTGGAAAAGTTCCAAGAAGGAGACAGTAGCTGATTCTACTTGTGAGCAGAGTACATAGCAGCGTGTGAAGCGGCGAAGGAGGCAATATGGCTAAAGAACTTCATTGGAGATCTTGGAGTTATGCCAGCTATACAAGAGCCTATGGAGATTTTCTGTGACAACAATAGTGCGGTTGACTTAGCAAAGGAACCGAGAGATCATGGTAGATCTAGACATATTGACAAAAATACCACTTCATAAGACACAAGATAGAAGAACGAATCCTCGTGGCAAAGATGGTATCGTCAGAAGAGAACCCTGCAGATCCCAACACGAAGGGACCAACTAGCATCAGGCATTTGCAGCATGCAAGAAGCATCGGGTCGAGGGACGATATTAGTTTTAATAATTAGATTTCTAAAACTTGTAAAATGTAATTGACATTTTATGATCAAATAAAAGTTGTTGTTTATTTATGAGTAAAGTGTTACTATCCTATGTTGATCGTTTACTGTTGTTTCAATTTGCATGTTTTGACTTCCAGAATAATTATTTTATTCGAACTCTCCACAGTCGGTCATATGTCGGAAGTAGATATGAATCAAGATTGTCATGAATTTGGTTTGTAAGATTTGTCTAAGGTGCATTAGATATAGCAATCGTTTCGACAACATTCATGAGTGCTCATAAGTTCTGAGTATTGGATTAAACCCACACTCGCTTGTATCACTTCATGGAATTTATCTCGAGTGATCGCGAGATGATAATATCATATATATCTTCAAACCAAGAGATATGAGTTGTTGACTATGAGTTGGTTATCCATTGATTGTATGAAAACGCATCAGTAACTTGATGTCATAAAACGTGCTTTTGAGTATAATCCAACAAGTAGTTAGTACAAGAATATGAGTCAAATTTTATCTGTTCCTTCTAGCAATAGAAGCGATATCTAGGCCCCTCGATGATTTGGTTTGACCTATGTGCCGGGCCCGGTTAGAACCTAATTGATGTGTTCAATTTAGTTCTATGTCAGACAAATCAGAGATCGAGAAACAAATGATGGACAATAAGTTAGACCATGTTCCATGTGTTTTTCCGGCTGATATCTTGAGAATAGAGGAGTATATGATCACTTATCTAAAATGGCGCTTCATAGTTCACAAAGTTTTAAAGAGCTACGATTGCTGGTTGGTTCCTGAAGTTATACTTGCAATTATAGTTATCAGACTTATCCAAGTGGGAGACTGTTGGATAAGGTGTCTAAGTCCATAACTATATTTGGTATCAACTTGACTCGACCCGGCATGGTCCGTTTGCGTTGCACTTCACCTAACAATTTGTATGGATATAATTTTAAGAATAAGAGGTTTATGATATATTAATATATTATTAGTTATAATATATTAATATGATATCATAATTATTTAATTAGTTTGATCAAGAATTAATTTGCTGATCAAAATGTGTTAATTAAATATGGACTCTTGTTTATATATATATATATATATATATATATATATATATATATATATATATATATATATATATATATGGATTGGGCTAAGATTTATTTAGGATGGGATAGGAGTACATTGAGTCCATGGATAGTCCATGGAGCTTTTAACCCATGGATCCTAGGTAAATGAAGAGTCATGGGTATTAGGGTTTAACCCTAATCCTCCATACTATATAAAGGATTCATTGGTTCTAGAATTGGCACTAGTGTGTGTGTGAGCATAAGTGTGGCCGATTTCTAGAAGTATTCTTATTCTCTCAAGGGGTTCCAACTTGTTTTGGTGATTTGTGACACCATTTGAGGCATCCACACTATTGGTGCTAGGCTCATAAACTCCAAGCAATCAACCACAAAACAAGGTATGTTATTCTATTTAACGTTTTGTATTATAAGTACCCCATAACATGCTAGTTAGGTTGTAAACCTTGGAGATCAAACTTGCATGTATTTTAGAGAAAACATAGACCCAAGGTTTCTAGGGTTGCATGTAGACCATAGGAGTGTTAGTGTGGCTAGAGAGGCTGAAGAAGCCGAAAGGAAACAGAAAGAAGTCCACGACCTTCTTGAGAGCAGGAAAACTCTTTTTCCTCCGTGGACTCTTGAGAGGCTGATTAAGGAAGCCATTGACACACCAAGTATCTTGTGGCTGGAACCTGTGATCTCTTCAGATCGTTCCAATACTGTCGACTCACAGTTCGACATGCCACTGACCCGAAAGGCGTTTGTTTTTCATGCCTTTGACAACATTGCAGAGTTCCCTCATCCTCATCCACAGGTTGATCAGGACTTAATCGATTTTTATCTGAAGGCTGCTCAACCCTAATACCAAACTTGGAGCGCTCAGAAAATCGTCAATGTTCGGGTCCTGAAGCTGTACAGGGAAGGTAACTTCACCAATGTTCGCTTCAAGGTACTTCGGGGATCTGCCAAGACCGAACATGCCATCTCACTTGCAGATCTTCCCAACCTTAATCCCCATGATTGGATTATCTTGCACAGCATCCTTCTGACAAACAAAGCTGAATATGGTCCGATCATCGACCATTTTAAGAGGATGCTTGTATGCTATATCATGGAAGTTGCTTTGATGGATCAGGAGATTGCGAGTGTGTTTAAGGAAGAAGCCTACCATATCTCCTGTTGGCTCTGCCAGTGATGTCAACATGATGCAGATGGGGAAGATTGAACCGAACAGAAACTCTGTCATGTTTACCAGGAACGAAGGACAGAAATGTCTTTTTGCCTTGGCAGACAAACATCTCTATACCACTGCATGTTTGGAACACATTTTAGGGATCATCCATCGATGCAAGCAGAACACAGCAGATGATATCAAGTACTTTGCTGATATGATTCAATGGTACATTCGGTTAAGACAGACTATCCTTGCTCTTATCACACGTCTGTTTGATACTGTAAAGAAGGCTCCCGCTGCTGGCCCAAGCAAGAAGAAGTAGTCTCGCTCCAATTTGACGCAAAGGGGGAGATTGTTGGGTCGCATTTTGTGTTGCGTCTATTGGGCTCGTTAGTTAGTCTAATATGTATCTCCGGTATGGGCCTGTCCATCCGTGAGTTTTGTTTAGGGTTTATTATATATAGATGCTTGCATGCATTCTTAATGTAAGATTGATAGAGATTTGATAGCGTACAAGTTCTTATCTTTTGTAACCCTAGAATCCTCTACAGTGGAAGTTCTTAGTCGAGCTCTGCTGAGGATTGAGTAATCTAATAATTCGACACATCTTGATTCATACTTGGGTTATTTACTGTTTATATATTCATCGCTTACCTGTTACATAGATCTAATCGATCATCAAGTTAATTAATAACTTATCACCTTTGGAAACAAATCCAGATACTCCCGCACAATATGCACATCATCCACAATCACCTTACCCTTATCACATGTATCCATAACATAGGCGAGAAATCTAGAACAACCCTGTTGAATATAGCATCTGACCCTCGTTGCTGAACACAAAATGGGCCCATGCTGATCTCTCTCTCCATGTACCACTAACTCTTCTCGACTTGGGGTTCGAATCTGAACTAATTGCTGCTCACAATCGATCACTGCCCAATTAGGGCTCAACCAATCCAACCCCATGATGACCTTTTTCCCATGCAAATGAATGGGAACCAATTTGACTAAATACTGCTCGCTGAACAACTAGAGACTACAACCCCGATGAACCCTCGCTACGCAAAAAGATTGATCATCTACAATCTCGACATCTAAAGGAAATTCCAGCTCCCCTAGAGCTCCAGCAAACATCTTGCTAAGCGCAAACGACACAAAGGATCGGGGTAGCCCCCGAATGAAACAATACCAATGCAGAAATACCGTTCACGGAGAATGATCATGTCACCACGTTAGGAGTGACACGAGCCTCCTCGGCTATCAGCTAAAAATCCTTGCTATTCACCATAGGTGCATCCGCCATACCCTGGCATGCGTCAGTAATTCGTAGAGTTACTAGAGCGGGTGCTGAAACCGGTCCTGCTGCAGTCAGACTCGAACAATGAGCCTTCTTGTGGCCCCTTTGATTGTAGTGAAAGAAAATCAGATCATATATTGGGTGGTGATGGTAGTAGCAGTACAATCTTTGATGATATGACCCATCCGACCTCACTTAAAGAAGCCAGAACTACCCGTCCTGCACGCTCCATCGTGCGTCCTGCCGCACTTTCCACAGTAGCCCTGGGCCTACTGGCCCTTCGATCTCGTATCAGCAACCTTCGGCCTCTTACCAGAACCCTATACACTTCACACGTAATCTGGATTCCTCTTCTTCTCCATCTCCATATCAATCTTTCTTCTCCTCAGGCCTCACTATCATATCCTCTAGCATCCTACAATTAGACCGGCTCACAAACTGCCAAATATCACTCCTTAGTATTAATGGATTTTTTAGGTTACATCTACAATGCACAAGGCGGAATATTATTCAAACAATTCAAATAGTTAGTGAACATGCAACCTAGTTTGATCTATGTTGTTCAAGTATAGCAACATATAATTAATGGCTAATCTAAAAAACTTTCCTATGAATAAACTAACTCATAAGATAAGAAAACTAACATTGAATGTTGTTATTGCAAACAATCTTGAATCCTTACTAGAAAATCTTTGGTAGCGAGCGCCACAAGTGTCGCGCCTTTAGTGGTTCACACCCAAATTCTAACAACCAAGGGACTTGAAGAGAGAGAGAGAGAGAGAGAGAGAGAGGAGAACAGAAGAAAAAAATAAGGAATAAGGTATGTACGAAATTAAACCCAAAGAGGGGTTTATATAGGTGTTAGGAAAGTATTGGATAAGGTAGGTATCTCCAAGATAACCCTAATCCCTTAACTTCCTCACAAAGGCATCCAAGGCACCCTTAGAGCCCAAGGAAACCCTAGAAACATTCTAGATTTTGTTTCCCCTATTTATGGGAAGTTCTATAATTTCTCAATGCTTAACTACTGAACATTGTCACATTTAGTCCTCCTACTTTTAATTAATTCAATTAATCCCAAAATTAATCTAATTAATTTCTGATTAATTCTTAATTAAATGATACTATTTCCAATTTATATTATTCTCATAATATATTAACAAATTATTTATTTTGATTTCAAATTAATTTATTAACCATATAATAAATTACTGAATCAATATTCTCTCTTTAAAAGTCATCCTATTCAATTGTCAGGTTTGAGGGCAACCCAAAAGGACTATGATACTATGAATTCAAGTTTATACCAATTACAGTTAATGGTTAAGACACCTAATCTAATAGTCTCCCACTTGGATAAGTCTAATAACTATAATTGCCAGTATAACTATCAATTTGATTAGCATATTATAGCTACCAAAAGCCACTGTCAAACTCTGACCCAGTCAATTACATGTCCTAAGATAAATGATCAAATATTCCTCTGTTCTACAAGATATCGTAAGGACATGAGACATGGATTATAATCAATCTCATTGTCCAAGTTTTTGTTTCCCAATTTCAAATTTGTGATGGCCGATTTCAGACTACTAATTGAACACATCAATTTAGCCCAAGCTTAGCCAATCACTTGTAAGTCAACACCAAATTACCTAAGGGCCCAAAGATATTGATTTTCCCATTATGGTAAAAGGAATAAATAAAAATTGAGTTATATGCTTGTACTATTTACTCATCAAATCATACATAACAATACATTTTATAACATCAAGTTACTGATGTGTTTACATATTATCAATGCACCACTGACTTGTAAACAACAACTCATATATCTCCATTTCAAGAATATAAGATATTATCGTCTCAAAATTACTCATGATAAAATCCATAAAGTAATTATCTGAGCGTGGGTTTATCCAATATTCAAAATCCCCATTTTCTAAGTCCTTATGAACAATGCAGCAAAACTATTGCTATGTCTAATCTCCATAAACAATCTAAAATTTAATTCATGATAGTCTTTATTCGATACTTACTTCCAAAATTACGATCGACTATGGAATTCGAATAATCAAATTACTCAAGTAGTAAAACATGCCAAGTGAAACACAATAATAACCTGATTAACTATGGTCTCAAAACTATTGAATATAAATAAAACCCTTATTGTTTAATCACCATATTAATTAGACTTTGTTCATTGTGTAATGTTTCAAGTAATCAACAAACCATTTGAATTGAACATATGGCATGCCATGTTATAAACATGCATACTATGTCTCTATATGATCATGTGTGAACAGATCGATTGGACACTATTCCAACGATGTTTATTTCACAATTTCAAATTCTTTTCACTACTAGAATGAGTTAGAACTCAACCTTACATCCAATGATCTTCTGTAATGTCGAGGATTCAAAGTCATAGAAACTTAGCCAACAATATTACAAAAATGTTCCATTGGAGCTTGGTTACTAGAAATAATTCCATGGAAATGAAGTCTCAAATTCAAGATACACTCCTTCAAAACTTTCCTTGCATTAAAGTTTCCAACTCACATGTAGATTTTAATAAACAACTCCCACTATTGAAACATTTCCATATACCCAGATGACATCAAATTCTGATCAAGAATCCTCCCAATCTAAAAAATGTCACTATGGTCCCTCCAACCAATACTATACTTTCAGCTGTCCATAAGCAACCAATTCTTTTGGTAAACCTCAGAATGTTCTTGACAGTTGCTTAACAACTTTAGTCACACAAAGTTCTAGTCCTTTTCCCTCTCAATGACCAGGGCATTTTGGAAAAATTAGAACAAGTGAATATGGGACTCGATTCATTATGTCTTACATAAAGATTTGATATATGTTCTGTCTCTTGCTAGAATATTTTCATATATCGAATTTCCTATGTTGAGTCATTTCAACACGAAGGTCATATATGTCCAAGACTAAGTTCCATTAAATCTTTCAATCTTAACTTTTTTAGATATAAAAGAAGTATAAGTGCCCTCTCCCTTAAGCCTTACTATAAGGAAACAATTTCCAAACTTTGCAACTTGCAAATGTATAGACATTGTTTCCTAGAAATAGTATTGCCAACTTGAAACACTTAGCATAATGATTATGTTCCCACTAGCATACCAAATTATGCTCCCACTAGATTCGACATGTATCTAGAAATCAACTGGACTTCTACAAATCAATGCTATTGACTTTCTTACTAAAGTGTAGATTTTTGATACATGATGCTTCGAAAAGTCTTCAACTAGACTTCTCAAGCTTATACACCTTCACTAGATGGAATATGTGTGTGTGTTCAAACCCTTTCATAATCGCTTCCCAACGACATGTTCCGGGTTCGTTTAGATAATGAAGATATGATTCTAGGTTATGTTTCAGGAAAGATCCGACGTAGTTTTATACGGATACTGCCAAGAGATAGAGTCAAAATTGAAGTAAGTCATTATGATTCAACTAGAGGTCGTATAATTTATCGACTCCGAAACAAAGATTCGAAAGATTAGGTGTTTTTTCAACTTCACTATTTATTTCGTAGGAATACGATTCAAAATAGAAAATTTCAAGAAACTTATTTTCTTCCAAAAAGTGGATTCAAAATTAAAGTAAGGAGTGGGAAATATGAAAATAAGAGCTTCTGTTCGTAAAATTTGTGAAAAATGTCGACTAATCCGTCGTCGGGGACGAATTAGAGTAATTTGTTCCAACCCAAGACATAAACAAAGACAAGGATAATCAGCCTTGTTAAAGACCCGATATAAAAATAAGAAGGGGATCTGTTTTGACATGAAATGGATATATCCCTAGCCGAGTGTGAACGATTACCCTTTGATTTACCAGAAGCAGAAGAAGAATTAGTAGCAGGTTATCAAACCGAATATTCCGGTATAAAATTTGGTTTATTTTACGTTGCTTCATATTTAAATCTACTAGTTTCTTCATTATTTGTAACAGTTCTTTACTTGGGGGGTTGGAATCTTTCTATTCCGTACATATTTGTTCCCGAGGTTTTTGAAATTACTAAAAGGGGTAGAGTCTTTGGAACAATAATTGGTATCTTTATTACATTAGCTAAAACTTATTTGTTCTTGTTCATTCCTATCGCAACAAGATGGACTGTACCGAGACTGAGAATGGACCAATTATTAAATCTTGGATGGAAATTTCTTTTACCTATTTCTCTAAGTAATCTATTATTAACAATTTGTTCCCTTATATCTATATGTATTGAAAGTTCAAACAATTCCTTGCCACTTCTCACAATTCGAATTATGAAAAGGGATACCATAATCATATTGCAAATTTGAGAACGCAATTAACATAACTACTAACCATAATGATATTTATTAGATCTTTAAAACTACTAGAGAAAGTGTTTCCTCACAATCATTCTCATGAATTAGAGCCAAATCTTTTTACATCTAGATTTTATGGTATATAAGTTCCCATCCTTGTAAATCCTACAATCATAAGATAAGGTTTAAGACAAAACCAAATTCAAATTTATCTTTCATGGACTGAACTTTGCTTATTCTTAATTTCTTGCTATCTATAAGCACAAGGGCCTACCAGTGCTTCCATGTTGTTAAATAGATCACCCATATTGATCAATATACTTTCACTGACCAACGTGCTCTGCCTTTTGTAGTCAAGTGAGAACCATAGAACTCATAAGCATTGCCAACTCAACTGGAAGATGCACATAAAAAAGAATGTGTCAACTTAATACAATAGGTTATCAACCTCAGGTCGTGTGCTAGTGATAACTAAAAGTCTTATTCATGATTGACTCCTGAAACCTTTCAAGATCAATAAGACTCCCGCTGACTTCTTGACAGATAAGTTTCTATCTCAAGGAACATTACTTGAAAAACAATAATTCAAAAGTTAGTGTGGATTCTTGACAAGAAACACTTCATGGAATTGGCCTTAGTTCGTCCTTTGTTTTAACCAAAAAATCACAACTTCCAATTACAAATGTGCTAGAGTAAGAAAACATTATTACTCCACATTTCATAAGGACTTATAAACCTACTTAGTATGACATGAGTTTTCAAGATACGATTCGAAGTAACTAGAGCACGAATCTAAAACTTGATTAGAAATGAAGTATGACTCATCTCTTGATTGAACCATTTCAATCTAATTCCTCTTCTTAGTCAAACAATTGCACTAAGATGTTCTCCGATGATCAATTGTGATATAGTTCCACAATCATTAAGATGATGATAAAACATGATACTAAAGTACTCTCCTTTCCTTTTAGATTGGAGAAACCTTTATCTTTCTGCCTAACAGATTCTTCTTATTCATTTTTCTACTCTTTGAAACCCTTTCAAAGTATTAGAATTATGATTAATCTTATAAATACAACCATATTTACTAAAACATCAGTAAATCATGACGAATAAAGTTTTTCATTATTTGTGGTAGATCTGAATAGTCCATATCAATGAACCAGATCCAATCCTTCACTTTGACTCATATAAACATGTGATCAATGAATTAATCATAATCTTCCAAATATCAAGATTCTCATACATCACACAATTAGAATTGTATGACTCAAGGTTTCTATCTAATTGGAACTTAGGTGATGAGAATTCTTTATCACTTAGTGACTTATGGCATTACCACAAGCGATATAAGAATCAAATCCTAATTAACATTGCTAATAATAGAAGTGTAACCAACACTCTCATAGATGCGATTTCAAGGAAATATAAAGTATGTGACATCCCCATTTTCACGGTCAGAAAAGACCGATTTTGTTTATGTTGTATAAAAATCAGAGTATCTATTTTAATAAAAATGTTACGGAATTTGTTCCCAGAAAAACATGATATATACGTTATCAAAGAATTTCCAAAGAAATGTATTATATTCATTTTAAAACATTGGGATGTCACCGTCAATATAGAAACAAAAGCATAAACATAACTTACATTCATTTACACTTGTGATCTACACCTCTTTAATCTCTCAGTGTAATGTGACTTCATATCAACACCTGTGATATAAATAAACTGAGTGGGTCAGGTTGGGAAACCTGGTGAATAAATAGGGTTTTCAACCCACAATAATATAATTATTATGTTTAATCATTAAACAATTAACCCAATTACCCATCCCCATTATCTTCCTTACTCTTAAGACTCTACCCTAAGAGTCATCTATCCTGCATTCGTTCATTCCGAAGTCCCTTGCTTCCAAGGTTATAAGAATGGCACTAAGTCCATAGCTGTCAATGCTCGTTCGTAAAGCACTAATTCCATAGCTGCTAAAGTTCATTCATCACGTACTAAATCCATAGCTACCAGTGTTTAGGTACTAAGTCCATAGCTACCAACGTTTATCTATCAGGTACTAAGTCCATACCTACCAACGTTTATCTATCAGGTACTAAGTCCATAGCTACCAGCGTTTATTCAATAGGCACTAAGTCCATAGTTGCTGGTGTTATTTATTAGGCATTAAATCTATAGATGCCAATGTTGACTCACATCATCTTTTATCTCTCATCATTCATCTACCCATGTTATACCCAACATATTTGTAGATATAAAATACGTATACAGTTTAAATTATTTTAAACATATATAAAAACGTTATCCCGCATAGACAACAAGTATTCAGATAGTATGCACACATAACACGTAGATTATATAAAATACTTCATATCTATGTGTAAGATGAAAGAGACCATCTACTCACCTGAGAAGGTTGTGACTCGGCACTCGAACAACACTTCATTACTCTTAACACAATTTTTTCCTCGGATAAAACCTAGTATCATTACCACTAGATTTTAGTCTAATATTCACCGAGACTAATTATTAGTCTAGCTATTATTACTATTGTATAAGCGTTAAACAATACTTATATAACTCATAATAATAGCCCAATTACTTATTATAAGTTCCTAACAGCGCTACTATACTTAAATAAAAGCAATATTAAAAATAGCGTAGGCGTAGGTAGGGATGTAATCTACAACTTTCATTTAGACTCCTTCGGCTAATTTTGACTTTATTTAAAAAGTTATATTTTTAACAGGCCGGGACAGAGTTGGTCCATTAAAAATCCATAACTTCTTCATTTGATGTCCGTTTTATCTGTCTTTTTATCGTTACACTACTATTAACGAGATCTTCGATTCTCGTCTAGGTTGTGTCTGCTAAATACAGCTCGATCTAATATTCAAATTTCGGGCCGTATATTGCTAAGCCGAAACTTCGAAAAATCATAACTTCCTCATACGAGTCAGATTTGGGCGTTCTTTTCATGGACGCTCTTGGTTTAACATATTCTATGACTTTCGTTTAGATCGCTAAGGCTAAAAATTGCTCTACCGTAAATTCACTATTTACAATTCCCTGTGTCGTGTCGGTTCCATCGCGAAACTTCAACGGGTCATAACTTCTTCGTTATAACTCGGATTTTAGTGTTCTTTATATGTACTGAATCCTTGCAACATATGCTACAACTTTTTTTTAGGACTATTCATTCTAAATAGCCTTCTATCAAAAAGTCATTTTTGATACCTATCGTCTCTAAATTGACTAGCCCGAATCTTCGGGCGTTACAATTATCTCCCCCTTAGGATGATTACGTCTTGGAATCATCAACGAAACATGGCTTGTATAATGACTCCGTACGTTATCTCTTCATCCTAGTTAATAACCGTTACTTCTATACTTCCTTGAGCGAGTATCTAATTCTTGGACTCCTTGACTGAAGGTGGTGCTCGATCATGCACCTTCTCCCTATCTTACGTTAGACTCTAAATTATGACCTTCAAGTCACAGTCTCGATCCTTACTAGAGACTCCTTCTTCTTCTTAACAAACTTAAGATTAAATTCTTTGATTTCTATAAAGATTGATGTACCTCGTTCTAATGACCTCTCGTCGTATGTTACAACACTTAGTTAGAATCAGGTCTCTTAGAGTTAAATTCTAGAACAGACTCTACCTTCCTTCATGTTCTAATGTGATGTAGCATTTCTAGCTATCAACTCATTTAATAATGAGCGCGATACTTCTATTGATCTCTTCAATTATCTTTCACTTCAATCTTCCGGCTTAAGTCAGATGTTACATCAAACATAGTTCTTTGAACCACGTAACATACTCGTCGTAGTCGGACTCAATTCGAAATGACAGCTAGGGTCGGAATAACAATCATCTTCTTAGTCATTACCGAAATGGTGGTAACGACATATTTGAATAAAATGGTATCAATTACTAGCTTCTTGGTAACCTTGTGTCTTTCCTTGATCCTAGCGTGAGTCCTGTGCTTCCGGTAGTATAGGCCTTTACTACCTTTCACACCTACTTATACTCTTCCCAAGTATTGTCTCGCAGTTCACCCAAGTCACCATGCAAGAAAATCACACTATCATTCAACACATTAGATAACATAACAGAGGTTTTATATTATTCCTTGAAACGATTACATAGGTGTTCAAGTTCACTCTTGACTATGCCTATAATAGGCTACACCATACGATACTACTCTCTTCGCTACTTTGTAACTCATCCTCGATTCCTTGCGTTGTTTTCTGCTTCATCAAGGATTATGTAGAATGCCCTTGGCCTTGGTGGTTTATCTGGCCTTGATGCTTTATTTTTCCTCAAGCAGTCTCTGGACATGTGCCCCTTGTCTCCACATCCGTAGCATACCTTATCATTATGTGTACAGTCCTTGGAATTGTGACCGGACCTCCCACACTTGTAACAAGTCACTTTTTCGTTGCATCTCCCACTATGCTTCTTCTTGCACTTATCACACCATCTTGCATCACCTTTCTCTCCTTCTCCGAGCTTCGAGAATTTGCTCTCCTTGTTGGACCTTGAGGATCCTTCAAGCTTCCTCTTTTCTCCTGCCTTATCTTTTTCCAGACCATTTTCTCTTATCTGGGTCTCTATGTTCTTAGCTGCTCTAACGACTGTTTTCAAAGTAGTTGCCATTTTGACCGTTGGGCCAAAGTCTGTCGGCAGTCCATTAGCAAACCTATCAATATTGGAGAGTTTAGTAGGAACCAAGTAGAGAAATAGATTCATCCTCTCGGTGAATGCGGTGGCCTACTCATCAACACTCATCTTCCCTTTCTTCAGGTTCTGAAACTCGTTGTTTAGGTCAATCAGATCTATCTCTGAGTAGTATTGCATTTTCAACTATTCCAAGAACTCTTCCCATGACATCCTTAGGGCTTCTCCTCGTGGCATCATATCTGCCAATACCTACCACCAGCTCAAGACTCTAGTTTTCAGTTGTCTTACTGCGAAGACAGTCTTCTGTTTCTCGCTACAGTTGCAGCTCTCAAACACCATCTCCATCTCAAAGATCCAATCCATAATCTCAACCGGTTTCGGAATTCCAGAAAGACTTTGTGGCTTGGCACCCAAGAAATTCTTAGACATTCGCCCATGCTGGTCATTTCCCCTCTCCGGATCATTCGTCCTTGCCCTTTGGGTTTTAACTTGAGTTACAGTGCGGCTATAATTTCCCTCCTCCGATTGTTCAACGATCAACTCAGGTTGCACAATGGGCACAGTAGGTTCACCGCTATTTTCGTACAACATCTGCCTCGTCTCTTCTCTCTGCTCAGCCAACATAACCCGAATCATAGCTTGTACTCCAACCATTGTGATTGGCTCAGGAGCGGTTGCTACAACAGGTATTTGCTCAATAATTAGCAGTTGATTTCTATTTCCATTCGCGTTTCCACTTCGGGTTCTTGCCATCTTGATCTCAAC
Organism: Lactuca serriola; assembly: GCF_051521515.1. Taxonomy (NCBI): domain Eukaryota; kingdom Viridiplantae; phylum Streptophyta; class Magnoliopsida; order Asterales; family Asteraceae; genus Lactuca; species Lactuca serriola. The sequence continues at coordinate 228,276,644 of NC_136412.1, forward strand.
CCCAAATCATACGTTTGGTGCGAAATGGCGAGAATGTAAGATAGGAAAGATTTTATTTACGGTCGACGTGTAAATCTCCTTATCACTCCGAAACATTACATGCCAATTCTAATACTGTATTTAAACGTTTAGAAATCTGAACACATAAAGTTTCTAGACCTGGTGGGCAATAGACCATAGATCCGATCAAACGTTAACATCATAAAACATCACAATCATTTAGCACATAAAGCAATTTAGGCATCTTCCCTAAATGAGCTAGTGCTCGTCTCTATTTAGGTGTACTTTCCTAAAATTCATTAGACACACTCCTCACCATCATTGCTTAGCATTATAAGTTTAAGTCTAGAAATAAATCCATATTCGTAGTTCGCTTAAACTAATGCTCTGATACCAACTGTGACATCCCTATTTTCACGGCCAGAAAACACCGATTTTGTTTATGCTTTATAAAAATCAGAGTATCTCTTTTAATAAAAATGTTGCGGAATTTGTTCCCCGGAAAAAAATGATATATACGTTATCAAAGCATTTCCGAAGAAATGTACTATATTCATTTTAAAACATTGGGATGTCATCGTCAATACAAAAACAAAAGCATAAACATAAACATAACTTACGTTCATTTACACTTGTGATCTACACCTCTTTAATCTCTCAGTGTAATGTGACTTCATATCAACACATGTGATATAAATAAACTGAGTGGGTCAGGTTGGGAAACCTGGTGAGTACATAGGGTTTTCAACCTACAATAATATAATTATTATGTTTAATCATCAAACAATTAACCCAATTACCCATCCCCATTATCTTCCTTACTCTTAAGACTCTACCCTAAGAGTCATCTATCCTGCATTCGTTCATTCCGAAGTCCCTTGCTTCCAAGGTTATAAGAATGGCACTAAGTCCATAGCTGTCAATGCTCGTTCGTAAAGCACTTATTCCATAGCTGCTAAAGTTCATTCATCAGGTACTAAATCCATAGCTACCAGTGTTTAGGTACTAAGTCCATAGCTACCAACGTTTATCTATCAGGTACTAAGTCCATACCTACCAACGTTTATTCAATAGACACTAAGTCCATAGCTGTCGGTGTTATTTATTAGGCATTAAATCTATAGATGCCAATGTTTACTCACATCATCTTTTATCTCTCATAATTCATCTACCCATGTTATACATAACATTATTGTAAATATAAATTCGTACAGTTTAAATTATTTAAAACTGTATAAAAACGTTCATCCAGCATAGACAAAAGTATTCAGACAGTATGCACACATTGCACGTTGTTTATATAAATTACTTCATATCTATGTGTAAGATGAAAGAGACCATGTACTCACCTGAGAAGGTGGTGATTTGGCACTCGAACAGCACTTCGTTACTCTCAACACAATTTTTCCTCAGATAAAACCTAGTATCATTACCATTAGAGTTTAGTCTAATATTCACCAAGACTAATTAATAGTCTAGCTATTATTACTATTATATTAGCATTAAACAATACTTATATAACCCATAATAATACCCCAAGTACCTATTATAAGTTCCTAATAACGTTACTATAAATAAATAAAAGTTATATTAAAAATTGCATAGGCATAGCTCACTTACCGCGGGTTTTATAGAAAACCGGGTTTCGCTTGGAGCAGCGTTCCCGAGCCAAAAGGCTCTTTTTCTCGGGGCTTCCTTCGGGTGCTAGGGGGGTTCCCTAGGGTTTAGGAGGGGGGGGGGGGCTTGGAATGGGTTAGGGAGAGAAAGTAGTGAGAGAGAGAACCGATTTGGTGCATGGAACTCGGCAGCCTCACAGCTCTTTTATAGGCGCTGCGTACGCAAACCCCTCCTCGCCCAACTTCGCCCACGTCGCCCCACCGAAGCCTCCACACCTGGTAGTCTTATCCGAGCTATGCGGGGCGTAGCTCGGATAAGACTACCAGGTGTGGAGGCTTCGGTGGGGCGACGTGGGCGAAGCTGGACGAGGAGGGGTTTGCGTACGCAGCGCGTTTCGAGCTCAGACACTGGGTGTATGCAAGGGCTACGTGTCGCGATTCGAAGCGAGTTCTTTGATCAGCATCGAACGGCTGGGACTCGGCCACGTGATCATCATTGCATCAGGCTTTACAAATTCGAGTACCAACTTCAAAACTTCGCATATTTTGCATACGAGCTCCGTTTTTGACGTACTTTATATCCACGCGTAGGCGGGAACGTATGCTACAACATTTGTTTAGACTCCTTCGGCTAATTTTGACTTTATTTAAAAAGTTATATTTTTAACAGGCCGGGACAGAGTTGGTCCGTTAAAAATCCATAACTTCTTCATTTGACGTCCGTTTTATCTGTCTTTTTATCGTTACACTACTATTAACGAGATCTTCGATTCTCGTCTAGGTTGTGTCTACTAAATACCGCTCGATCTAATATTCAAATTTCGGGCCGTATATTGCTAAGCCGAAACTTCGAAAAATCATAACTTCCTCATACGAGTCAGATTTGGGCGTTCTTTTCATGGACGCTCTTGGTTTAACATATTCTATGACTTTCGTTTAGATCGCTAAGGCTAAAAATTGCTCTACCGTAAATTCACTATTTACAATTCCCTGTGTCGTGTCGGTTCCATCGCGAAACTTCAACGGGTCATAACTTCTTCGTTATAACTCGGATTTTAGTGTTCTTTATATGTACTGAATCCTTGCAACATATGCTACAACTTTTATTAGGACTATTACTTCTAAATATCCTTCTATTAAAAAGTCGTTTACGACACCTATCGTCTCTAAATTGACCGGATCTACGGGCGTTACAAAGTAAACCAACTATATAAACCAAAATTTCACTTTTATTGTTAATAAATGAAAGTTTGGAACTTGTCCTTACAATGCATATAATGAAAACTATTTTTCTAGACATTTCCTAGGTAATCTATTAAGTTATCATAACTCTTAAGTAGTATCTTCCAAAATCTGGTCATCGAACCATGCGACCGAAATCCATATCTCTCTATCAAATTCAGCTCACTCTTCTTAAGCTTCATTCTTTCTCTTAGATCATGCAATATCATCAAAATATGATCATCACATCATGTATTAAGAGTCTATGAATAGGAACTTATTTAAATAATGGAGTTAGATAATGGATGTACCTGAAGTAGTTTCACACGACTTGACTTTACCATCTCTAAGATCTTTCAGGTAGTCTGGGCAGCTTTGCAACCAATGTACCTTCAATTAGCATTAGAAACATATGGAATCTTTAGGATTAGCATGTGGAACTATCTCAGAACTAGCCTTTCTCTTTACCACATGATCAAACGGTTTGACCTTCTCTGATACCTTTCCATTGGGAAGAGAAATCTTTTCTGGACCACCATTGTCAATGTCCATGGAAACTTTGGAATTAGATCCTTTAAAAACTTTCACATCACTTGTGCTCTTAAGCATTTCTGCTTCAGCACTAATCGACATATGTGGCAGATCAAACGGGGTCACGTCATGGTCGCTCATATAAAAGTTCTTAATGAACTTACTATATTACTCAAGAAGAGAAAAGAGAACCAAATCAATGGCTTGCACCATTAGAAAACGACACCCATTCTTTCCAATTTGTCAATGTACGATTTCATTTCCAAAACATGCATATACACAGAATTTCCATGTCGATGCTTGCATGCCAATAGGCATTGAGTATTTTCGTATCTTTCAACTTGTGACATGGGGAGAGTCACTGGAGGAGGAAGAGGATGAAGAGCTGGAGAAGCATGATATATATTCCCACCATTGCTTGAAGAAGGGAACATACTTTTCACTTTGATCAGAATGTCGAACATCATCTTCAGAAGGTAAAGGAAAAGCATTTCCAAAAGAATTAGGAAGACCATTTTTGTCTTGACTCGACATTTATAAAGGGAGAAAAGAGAATTCAATTTAGTTGATTTTAATCCTTAATTATTAACCCATAAATTTAAAATAAGGCTACGATCCATATTTTCGATTTGAACTTTGAACAGGGATGTCGTAATCAAATCCGAATCTATTTTAGGTAGGTAAGGATTTTACCAATCTCATTCTTATGAAACTCCTAGATCTTTTGAGATTCGTTGAATTTAATCAATGGCATGTTTAATCTCAATTATACTCTCACTTTTGTAATTGGGATGCCGAGGATCACAAATGAGATATGAATAACCATGCAAATTAGCTTGGTACTCTCGATGTCATTTATCATCTCGTTTTAGTGTGTCGGTTAGCCACACGTGCTCCATTAATCAATGATAATTTTACAAGACACCCTTACCACTCTTTATTAGTCCCACATTAGTGTGTTGGTTAACCACACATGCTCCACTAACGACTTATAATGCGAAATGTGCAATTTCATGGATTAGCATACAAATTCACATTTTCCTAATCTAACTAAGAGTAGGATTTTAGAAAATAGTTTAGTTACTTTATCTCATTATACTTTTAATAAGGTTATTTCCTATCAAATCCGTTCTACTAACGACCATCCACCATACAAGAGAGCAGTGGGTAAGAGTGTATACCCAATGACGGTCATTTTATAGATCGCTTCCTTAAACTCTCCTTATATTATGTCTTCATGAATGAGGCGTACTAGCATTTCGACCGACTTTTCTTATACATAATATATATATATATATATATATATATATATATATATATATATATATATATATATATTAAAGTTTTAATAATATACATAGTGTAAGGTGTATTTCAAAACATTTTAAAACTACAAGGGTTTAATCTTTTAATAAATTAAACTTTTAATTTAATTAAACTTAAAGCATTTGATGATTTATTAATTATCTTTTAATTAATCAGTTAATTAAATTAATAATAATAACCATAAGGATGTATTTTATACTTTTCAAAACACTAGGGTTTACAATAAATTTCAAATATAAAATAATTTAAATTTAAGATAAATCAAATATTTAATTATTAAGTTCCATTAATATCCAATTAATTATTTAAGAACTTAAATAATCAATTATATTAATCACAAAATAATTAATTATGTCAAATACCAATCTCCTTAATTATAGGCTTTTAATTTATCATGCTAGATATACCAAAATTGGATTTGGGGATAAAATATGGCAAGGATTTATCACATAAAAGTTGTTAAGGTAGATTAGCACCAAAATTTCGGATCTAGGGGGGCTCACGACGTGAGCTGCGATAAATAAAAAATCAGGTTCCTTTCTTTCTATGATCGATTCACCAATGTGCAAATATATGAAAGACAACTCTAGGCTATGATACCACTGATGGGTTTTTGTGGTTACATCTACAACGTACCAAGTGGAAATTTATTCAAACAATTCAAATAATTAGGGCACATCCAACCTAGTTTGATCTATGTCTTTTAAGTATAACAATATACAATGAATGGCTAATCTACAAAACTTTCCTATGAACAAACTAATTCATAAGATAAGAAAATAACATTGAATATGTTATTGTAAACAATCTTGAATCCTTACTTGAAAACCTTTGGTAGCAAGTGCCACAAGTGTCACGCCTCTAATGGTTCACACCCAAAGTCTAGCAACCAAGGGAGTTGAAGAGAGAAAGAGAGAGAGAGAGAGAGCGAAGAATAGAAGCAAAAATTGGAATTTCCTTCTAAGGAATAAGGAATAGAGGAAATTATACCCAAATAGGGGTTTATATAGGTGTTATGAAGGTATTGGATAAGGCAGGTATCTCTAACCCTAATCCCTTAACTTCCTCCCTAAGGCATCCAATGCACGCTTAGAGCCCAAGCAAACTATAGAAACATTCTAGATTTTGTTCCCCCTGTTTATGGGAAGTTCTAGAATTTCTCAATGCTCAACTATTGAACATTGTCACCTTTAGTCCTCCCACATTTAATTTGTAACATCCCAAAATTCAAGGCCAAACAATGTGTTTTTGATTTAATAAATTATTAAACTGTTTACTGAAAAACAATCATCATTATCATATCAATTCATAAAACCATAAACACATGTCTCAAAATCATATCATCAAAATAGTAATAATTTCAGAGTACAATCCCATGGATCTCAAAATCGTAATTGTGTGTGTGCGATGCGCTGCTACTGTGCCGGCTCCTTCCCTTTCGACGAAGAGGTACCTGAAACCAAAACTGAAACCGTAAGCACAAAGCTTAGTGAGTTCCCCCATCATACCACATACCACATACCTATCCTTCGGTATCTTTCAACCGGTATGTGTCTGGCATAACTGGGAGCTGGGCTCCCCTTCGGTATCTTTCAACCGGTAACCGGGAACTAACCTCCCCTTAGGTATCTTTCAACAGGTAACCGGGAGCTAACCTCCGCTTCCGTATCTTTCAACCGGTAATCGGGGGCTATTTCAGCCCCTAGCACTATCACATAATAACATATCATAACATATTGACTACATAATAACATGTCATAACATACTAACAGGCATACATGGGTTCTGTCTACCCCTTCGGTATCTTTCAACCTATAACTGCCTTCAGTATCTTTCAACCGGTAACTGGGGACTATTTCACCCCTACCACTATCGCATAATAACATATCATGATCATATTGCTAGGCATGAATGGGTACTATCTACCCCTTCGGTATCTTTGAACCGGTAACTAGGGACTATATCACCACTATACTAATACATATGTCATAGCATCCTAGCACATAAAGCATATCAGATAGTGGCAAACTTAGATGAATATCATAAATACAATCATCTAACATACAACTCCTACTAGTGGGTCGGCATTGTGGCCTTAGACCCACTTCTACTGGAAGGTAACTCACATCAATGTCGTGTAGTGTCTGCACTGTCCTCGGTACGGAAATTAAATCTTCTCGACTCCTCAATTCCTACACAACAACCTTTCTTAATTACCATCCCATACTCTTAACCCTTGCAAGGGTCAGCTCAGTCCAAGTCAAGGTCAAGGTCAAAACCCTAGTCAAAGTCAACCTCTGGTTAACTCGACTCGCCGAGTTTGTCAACCAACTCGTTGAGTCCTTACTTCCACAAAATGCTAAAACCCTGACTCTACTCGTCGAGTCTAGCAAGTGCTCGACAATTTTTCCTTCCACCAAAACATCGGGACCTTCTTCAACTAACTCGCCGAGTTCATCCCTAAACTCATCAAGTTGATCTTCATCCGCATGAAGGTGGTTAGTCTATGACTCGTCGAGTTCTCCTTGAACTTGCCGAGTCCATGTTTATGAGGTTGGGACATTGGCTTGAACTTATCAAGTTCATTCTTGAACTCATCGGGTTCGTTAATCTCCAAGTCCTAAATAAACCCAACAGATTGCGTCCCCTTTCAACTCAACATATTTTCCATTCTCAGAAGAGGTTTAGGGGAAACTTCGACCCGACTCGCCGAGTCGCATAAGCGACTCGCTGAGTCCCTCTTTGTCCAAAACTATACAGTCGATTTTAGATGGTCTAAATGCATCCAAATGATAGATATGACCTCCTAGAGTCCATATTCTACATAAAGCTTTGAACTTGACGTCAATGCATGGGGTATTTGGCCCAAATGGCCTTAAAATGGGGTTTATATCATGCATGGGACTCCCATGGCCATAGAGTTGGCACCTTTATGCCATGGGAAACCTCAATGGTTCCAGATTTGAAGTTCTCATCCCAAAATCGTGGTTGCATCCAAGAATGGCTCCAAAAATGGCTTCCAAAACCCTAAGTTGCTCCAAAAAGAGTATCTACTGAAAGGAGAAGCAAGGTCTGGACTTTTTACCTCCAATAAACAGGAAATAAAGAAAAACCTCTGGATCTCCTTGCTCCTTCTGAAATCCCAAGCTCCTTCCTCTTCTCTTCAACCTTCTAGCTTGCACAAAATGGCATAAAGAGCTCAAAATCACTCAAAAACGGTTAAGGTTTCGTGGGAATGGTCTGAGGGTGTTGGAGGCTATAAAGGGAACCACTTAAGGTGCTTAAATAGGGTGCAAACCCTTAAAATTAGGGTTTCATCCAAACTGGCCTACTCGTCGAGTCGCGCTCCCGACTCGTCGAGTAGATTACTTAAAACCGGCGTCCAATATCCAGTCTACTCGACGAGTCGGGCCTCTAACTCACCGAGTCTCAGTCCAAAACATGAAATTACTTAAATTTAAATACGTACCAGGAACCGAGTGTTACATAATTAATCCAATTAATCCCAAAACTAATCCAATTTAATTCTGATTAATTCTTAATTAAATGATACTATTTCCATATAATATATTATTCTCATAATATATTATCAAAATTTTTATTTTGATTTTTAATAAATTTATTAACCATATAATAAATTAATAAACCAATCTTCTCTATCTAAAAGTCATCCTATTCAATTGCCAGGTTTGAGGACAACCCAAAAGGACTGTGTTACTATCGATTCAAGTTTATTCCAATTACAGTTAATAGATTAGACACCAAATCCAACAAGTATCTCATCATACTTAGCCTTCATCTCCTCATCCGCCACATACTACATAACCAATAGTGCCTTATCACGAAACATCGTGGTGATCTCAGCCACCGTCTCAGTAGTCTAGCGGAGGTCCTGAAACTCTCATGCCAACTGTTACACCTCGAGCACTAGTGCAAACTCATCCTTGAATCTAGTCATAAAATCATCCCATGTCATCGAATCAACAACATCATCACCAAATGCATGCCCAACCTCCTCCCACCAATATTGGGATTTGTCTTTCAAAAGACAAGAAGCAAGTCTGACCTTTTCCCCCTCGGGACAACTGCTGGTGCGGAAAGCATTAACAACATCTGCTAACCACCTCCTGCTCTCTATCGGGTCATTCGCCCCATGGTAGTCTGGATATCCACATGCCTAGAATTCCCTGAAGGTCAATGAAGGCGCCCCAATCAAGGCCACATTCTCATAATGGAAAGAGCCTAAATGGTCCTCCAACAGCTCCACAATACCCTCCTTGATCGTATCGAAGATCATGGGAGTCTGCTTGAGAATGCAACACATGATCTCAGATGAAATGAACTCCTTCGTCTGGTTAGCTAACTGTCCATCTCTAGAACCTGAGCCTGAGCCCTCACCAGCACTAGAACTACCAACCGGTCTTCCTCGAAGAGTCACCATACTAAAAATAAGACATATAAACCATCATAATACGCATCAAAATATATCGAGGAATCACAAACTCTACAAGCTTTCTGGTTTCATTGCAACTCTCCTAAAGTTGTGTACGGATCCTCTGCATCCAGTAGTACGGGCCCATACTATCTTCCACATCTATTTGTATTTTCCTCAAGGATCACATTGAATCATCCAAGTCACTCCTTATTTATACTATCAATCTTCGTTAAGATAAGGCTCCCAACACTAAATCTCTTCCTAGGTTTTCCTAGGGTAGTCACCACGCCAACCTCTGCCATTAGTTGTAGAAAGAATTTTGGCTAACTCCCTAACTACATCACGAATACTATTACATATCATTAACACCATATAATTCTTCGAATGATAGGTCTCATGCTACAACAGTTAGACGTAGACAAGAGTTGCGCAATAAAGTTAGACCTAACTTTCCAAAATTATTTAGTCTCAATAATATGTAACTTAACATATTCGCTACTAGTTAGTTGAAGTTAATGAGAACTCCTAAAAAGCACAAAGCAAGCAACATTCAAGAATTTAGTAATCGAAACCAAGCATAACCTAATCAGACCATCATATCACTAACTGATCAGTAATAGCATGCAAGTCTACTTACTCATACAATAGGCATACAAAGGCATCTCTCCTATCATTCTATCATGCAAATACTGAGCGTATCCTTATCCCTAACTAGCATGCGATTCATAGATTCACAAATCAAATCATATGAAATAACATGTATGGGTATTTTGGGAAAACTTAGTTGAGCTCGGTCGATTGCATGCACCACACGCCTTCTTGTATTAGAAAACCATTTTCTTTAAAAACATTTCCTTTTTGAAATTTTTTGTCAAATCCGCAGTTTGAGTTTAGACACGCCCGAGAGTATGCCCGAATCCCTCAAACTAAGGCTTTGATACCAACTTGTAACGTCCCAAAAATAAGACCTAAAAATTTCATTTTTAAATTAATAAAAACAATATCCTAAAACATCATCATAAATCCCAAGTGGAACAAATGTATCAATACATCATGGAATATCAAAGTTATCATGAAAATGAGGAACAATATCGTGTGTGCACTGCAATCACCTCCAGCTCTTCCCCGTTGCACTAGAAGTACCTGAAACATAAACTGAAAACTATAAGCATGAAGCTTAGTGAGTTTCCCCCAAATACCACATACCACACAAATCAAACATATAATGGGCTCCGCCCAATGAGTGTAATGGGCCTCGTCCTGACTCGCATAACGGCCCCCGACCACTAAGTATAACAAGCCTCGCTCTAACTCGCATAATGGGCTTTGCCCACTGAGTATAATGGGCCTCGCCCTAACTTGCACAACAGGGCCCGCCCAGCATTCAAACATACTAGTACTAGCATTTCAGAATAGCCATTAGGCCCCGCCACTAATCATAGAAATAAATACACATGCAACAGTCACGCAGACATCTAGCATCCTAACATAATAAACCATGGGTCGGCATTAGTGCCTTCGACCCACTAAACATGGTGAGGAAGACTCACCTCTGAATCTGAAAAATAGTTGATGAGGCCCCGACTTCGAATCTCGGGTCTAACCCAAACCTAACCATCAAAAGACCAACTCACAACATAATCTGAAATACTCCTAGGGTGAAACTAGGTCAAACGTTCAAAAATTCAAGAAGAGTTAAATCAGTTGACTGCCACATCGTAGTAGTCCTTTACCATGTTGTGGTGTAGAATACAAAAAAATAGCCACGACCAACCCCACCACTACGTTGTGGTAACTGGTTTTCTGCAACTTAATGTATTCAACCATTTTATTTGATTTTAAAGGGTCTCCAACTAAAATTTGGTCCATAATATAGTCTAAATGTATAAAGTTTCCAAATTTATCCAATAAAACCCTCCAAAGTGTATAGATCTCAACTTTAAGGCCGAAAACACTACATGGCTTAAGCAATATTCACTCAATCCTTAAGGTTACTTGTCCAAAGGCTCTAGAAGAGCTTCTAACACTAAGCACATCATAAAAACCAGTGCTTTTTCAGACATGCATGACCAATGCATGTCTTGAACTCTTATTAGGTGAAATTAGATCGAAAGGGCAAATATTCCATTTATGGCCTCAAATCTCAAATCTAAATCATATCCAAAGAGCCAAATGCTCCAAATGGCATGGAGATTCATAAAGTTGCAAGATTTATGAGATTCAACCTTCCAAATCAACAAGGCATATATAAAAGTGAGAAACATTCCATAGATCTATCAACTAACTCATCAAGATGAAGATTTTATACCTTCTTGAGATGCTTGGGGGAGATAAACTCCTAGACCTACGTTACTTTGGACTCTCAATAGGATCATCCACCACCTTCCTCCTTCACAAGCACCAAACACACACAATGAGGCCAAAAACTCACACAAAGGATGTAGGGTTTGCAAGGGACGATTTGGAAATATGGAGGATGATAGGAGGGAGACTATGAGAGGTTAAGGAGTTTAAATAGGGGCCTAACTGTTAAACTTTAAGGTTTTTACCAACAACCGCCACCATGTTGTGGCAAAACCACCACATGTGGTGGTTCATTAAACTCCTGCAGCCCAAAAAGTTATCACCACGTCGTGGTGAGGCTTCACCATGTCATGGACAAAAAAGAAATCATACACAATCATAAATAATTTCATACCTAGAATCGAGTGTTACAACCTAATTTATAGGGTTTGCACCCTATTTTATCTCATTAATTCCTTCAAGTTCATCACCTTTTCAGCTTTCATTGTCTCTTGAGTTATATCTCGAAACCCTGATCTATTTACACAAAAGTTTGAGCTTCTGTATGTGTTTTTGGTGTATTTGGTACTTATGGAAGAAGAAAAAGAGTTGTGAAGGATCATTGGATTAGGAAGAGCTTGTACATCCAAGGTTTTCTCATCATTTTTAGCTTGTTGAAGGTAAAAAGCCTCTACCTTGATGACTCCATGTGTCAGGTTGTAGTTTAGGGCTTATTTCATTATAAAATGGTCCGTGAGGTATTTCTTGAGATTATGAGATACTCTAGAAGGTTATAATGCTATATCCTAGTGTTTCTATTGTCCCTTAAGCATAAGAATTGATTCTAGATGGATTAAGTTTAATCATGCAAGGATTGAACGTGGTTTCATGAGGATAATGTGGTTTAATCCAATATTTGCCCCGTAAATACATGAAAAAGCATAAATTTGGAAACTTTATGGCTTAATGCACTTTAAGAAGCCAAGATCTAAATTTTGGACATTGGGTCTTAACTGATTAGACCATATAAGAGGTTTTGGCCAACTGAAGCGTATGTTGGGCATACCTTGGGGTATTTTGTACATACGCCTCTAAAGTCTCGACGGGTGCGAGGAATGTGAGTACGTTGGGAGGACTAATTGGTATGCTAAGCATACTCACCAGAGTGGGCTTGGGTTTATTCGGGTCATGTGGGACGTATGGATTTTTATGACCTTGTTGGGCCGTATGATTTTCTATGATAGACCTTTAAGGCTTGGGACCATTTTGGACATAGTTTATCATTGGGCTTCATGGCTAGAAGCATTTGGGCATTGATGGGCTAGGCCCAATAAGGCATGGAATAAGTGACATTTTCCCTTTGGTTCAGGATTTAGGGTTTGGATTCTCAGGTTGGATTATTGAGAAAATTTCTAATTAAGGTTTTATACTTGTGATTTAGAGAAAGGATTTCGTGACTCAGCCACACGAGTGTGATTTGATACCTTCATCCTGAGGTGAGTTTCCTTCACTATATCAGTGGATCAAAGGCACCAATGCCAGCCTACTAGTTTATGATGTAGTATGATGATTTTCTTCATGACAATTGCCAGTTATGTGTGTATTTGCTTAATGACTCTGTGATTCTTTTGTTGTGATATTTTGTGGTAGTGGTAGGGGTGGAATAGACCCGATACTAGTTGAAATAGATCAAAGCGGATTGCAAGCACCCATATATGCTTGACTGTAATACATCGAAAAGGATTGCAAGCACCCATATATGCTTGGTTGTATCCGGTTGAAATAGACTAAAGGGGTTTGCAAGAACGTAAATATGCTTGCCTGTATATTTTTATGGTATGGGGTATTTTAGAGGAACTCAATAAGCTTTGTGCTTATGATTTTAAGTTTATGTTTCAGGTACTTCCGACTTAAAGGGGAAGGGCTCGGCCTGATCGCACTGCACCCAACTATGATTTTCCACATTATGTGACTTTGGGAATTTGTAATGTAATACAATGTTTCTATGATATACTCTCAACTATTTTGATATAATTATCATATATTTTGAATGAATTTAAAAACAAAAATTTTATCTGTATTTTTGGGTTGTTACAAGTTGGTATCAAAGCCTTGGATTGAGGGATTTGGGCATACTCTAGAGTGTGTCTGAACTCAAACTAAGGATTTGGTAAATTTCTCATAAAAAGAAACATTTTAATTAAGGGATTTTAATAAAAAATGGTGTGATGCGTGCAATCAGCAGAGCTCCACTAAGTCTTCACAAAATACCCATACATGTTATATGTTTTATGCTATGATATGTGAATTGCATGCTTGATTAGGGGTTAAGGATTTGCTCAGGATTGCATGACAGAATGCTAGGAGAGATGCCTTTTTGTATGAGCTTAAAGATTCGCTTGCTAGTATCAGATCAGTTATTTGATAGGATGGCCTGTATAGGTTATGTTCTTATTTGAATTGCTTGATGCTCGAATGTTGCATGCTTTGTGATTTAGGAAATTATATTGGTACCAACTAACTAGTGAGTGAATGCATTGGGTTACATATTATTGATATTGGATAATTTTAGAAGGATAGGTCTAACTCTATTGCACAACTCTTGTTTGAGTCCAAACATTATAGTGTGGTACCTTTCATTCGAAGAATTATCTAGTACCGATAGTATGTAATTTTGTTCATGTGGTAGTTAGATGGAATTAGTAGAAGTTCCTTCTGCAGCTGATAGCAGAAAGGGGTAAGGAAGGGAACCCTAAGTAGTCCCTGGGAGATGTATTGGTGCGTAGGACGCCTTATAGTATGAGGAGTGTGCTAGATGGGAAAGAGTGACTTCGAGGTGTCGGGGTAGTCCTGGAGGAGCGTATAAATAGGTGTGGAAGGTAGTATTGGGACCATACTACTGGAAGCATAGGATTTATTCCCGAGACCAGGAAGACCATGATGAATCTAGGGAGCTTAAGAGTGTGAACTATCTCGTGTGTTTACTAATTGTTTATGTGGTTAAGGTTCAGTATGGTGGTGACATGTCATGGAGCAGGGGGTTTAGGATGTAGATCTAGTTTCAGAATGGGTACCGAACTAATTGATGAGAGGCTATGCGGGTTCATTGCATCAGATGTTACTAGAGGCTTCCTTGATGCGACCCCGGTGATGTTCAGGTCGATCAGGGATGATATCATCAAGTTGATGGAGGATTGCCTTCAGATCCTTAGGGCCGATGTGGCTGCTAGACAGTCTGGGGATCGCACTCTCTCCTTCAAGGATTTTAGGGGATGTGGGGCACTAGATTATTTGAGGTGAAGGACCCGATTACTATTAGGTGTTGGATAGTTGACGTTGAGTGTACCCACATGACAATCTTCTACCCTGAGGGGTCGAAGGTGAGGTTCATTGTAGGATGTCTGAGGGAGCTAGTCTGAGATTGTTGGGAGGAGGTCGACTATACTTTAGGAGCCCCATCCTGAGGCCATGACCTAGCCAGATTTTGTGACCTGGTTTCGAGTAGAGTTTTCACTAGCTGTTGAGGTGTGACAGTTAGCTAGGGAGTTTCCGTACATGAAACAGATGACTGAGACTGCGGCAGAGATCATTGCCAAGTTCTGAGAGAGAGATTTGTTGGTGCCCCGGTATGCGGCGGATGAGGAGATGAGGAAGACTCGATACCATGACATTCTGAGATCTGACATTAGGGAGTTTGTTAGTTTTTTTGCATGCCCAAATCTATAGGACATTATATCCAGGGCACGAGAATGAGAGATTGATTTGGAGAACATATGGAAGAGGAAAGCGGAGCATGGACTGACGATTGGGGTTTCGGTGAAGAAACCCAAGGGTTTCGATTCTAGGTCAAAGGGCTAGCAGAGCCGGAGCCGCTGTGGAAAATGCGGCAGGACGCATGATGGGGTCTGCAGAGCAGGTGGTTCAGGATTCTATAAGTGCAGCTAGATAGGTCATTTTAGCAAGGATTATACTGCTAATAACGTTACCATATAGACATCAGATCTGATTTACTTCCATTACAATCGAAGGGACCACAAGAAGGGCAACTGCTCAAGCTTAGCATCAGGAGGAATAGTATCAACACATGCTCCAGCAACCCTACGGATTACTGATAGCCGCCATGGCAAGGCGGATGCACATGTTGTGAGGAGCAAGGCTTTTCAGCTGACAGCCAAGGAGGCTCGTGCAACACCGGATGTGGTGACGATTATGTCTCTTCTCCTTAACTTTTTATTTATGTTGATTTCTATGCTTATATTTGTGTGTTTTGTTTTAGGGTTGTTCCTTGTGAATGGTATCTTTGTCTTGGTATTGTTTGATCCGGGGGCTACCTGATCTGTCATATCTCTTGCACTCAGGAAGAGGTTTGTCGATGCTCCGGGGGAGCTGGATTGACTATTAGAGGTTGAGATTGTTGATTACCGTCCTGTGAGAGTATATAGGGTTCATTGGGGTTGTGTCCTAGAGTTGTTTTTCGAGCAGTATCCGGTTGACTTGGTTCCTATTCCGTTCCATGGGGACAAGGTTATTGTAGGGATGGATTGGCAGAGCCACAATGGGGAAGTGATTGATTGCGAGCATCAGATGGTATGTGTTTGGACTCTAAGTGGGGAAGAGTTAGTGGTCCAAGGAGAGGGAACTTAGCACGAGCCGGTTCTTTGTTTAACAGATAGGACTTGGCTTTATTTTCAGCAGGGTTGTTCCGGATTCGTTGACTATATCATGAATACCCGGGAGAAGGGTAAGCGACTGTGGATGGTGTGTTGATTGTTCGGGAATATTCGGATGTGTCCCCTGATGATTTTCCTCGAGTGCATTTGGAGAGGCAAGTGGAGTTTTAGATTAGCCTGATTTCCGGTGCGGCTACAATAGCCAAAACACCTCTTCGGTTAGTACCTCCAGAGATGTAGGAGTTGTATGTGCAACTACAAAAACTGTTAGACAAAAGATTCATTTGGTCGAGAAGTTTACCTTGGGGAGCGTCGATCCTATTTTTGAAGAAAAAGGATGGGTCACATAAGATATGTATTGACTGTCGGGAGCTGAATAGGCTAACAGTGAAGAACCGTTATCCACTCTCGAGGATTGATGACTTATTTGACCAGCTTCAGGGTGCATCCTGGTTTTCCAAGTTTGGTCTACATTTGGGTTTCATCAGATGAGGGTCAGAGAAGACGACGTGCAAAAGACAGACTTTTGGACTCGTTATAGTCATTATAAGTTCATAGTGATACCCTTTGGGCTCACCAATGCTCCAGTCACGTTCATGGACCTCTCGAACGACATATGCAAACCGATGCTGGATAGCTCTCTGATCGTGTTTATTGATGATATCTTGGTCTATTCCAAGACCCAAGAGCTGCATGAGGAGCATTTGAGGGATGTATTGGAGACTCCGTTGGGCTTTATATACTCTAACATCCCTATGGTGCACATACAACCTCTAATGCGTTGGATCTAAGTTTTCTCTCGTTATACATGCAAAAATT
The DNA here is from genome assembly GCF_051521515.1 of Lactuca serriola. NCBI lineage: Eukaryota > Viridiplantae > Streptophyta > Magnoliopsida > Asterales > Asteraceae > Lactuca > Lactuca serriola. The sequence goes on from NC_136412.1 coordinate 228,293,545, forward strand.
ACCAAATCATGAAGCCTACAACTAGCATACAATTTGACATTAGAATCATAAAAACTAGTTAGAAGATTGCATCTTGTTGTATTTGGCCTTTAAGAACTTAGCACCTCAAGTGTGATGGCTCTAATAAGTCACAAACGCCACCAAAATTTGGAGGATAATGAGAAAGAGCTTCGAGGCACCAAAATTTGGCTATAGTATCTCAAAGATCACTAGTATGTTCAATTTTGAGCCAAGGGGTTACATATTTATAGTGTAGGAATCCAAGAGTCATGTGTAACCCTAATTCTTACACTTAGGCTTATGATCCATAATTCATATGGACTAACTCTTCATAGACTCTTACATGAACTTAGCCAATCATTGATCAATAGCCCAAACCATATGTATCATTGATTCACATAATCAACCCCTGTTTATTTAATTAGTCTCTTTTGATCACTAAATTAATTCCAAATTAATTCTTAATCAATACTAATTTAATAATATGATTTCTAAATTTAATATATTATACTTATAATATTAATAAATCATAAATAACCTCTTTGTCAAATATCCATCATATCATATTGTTCTGGTGAATGCAACTCAAAAGGACCATGCTTCTCTCGGGTCAAGTACATACTAATTATAGTTATGGGCTTAGACACCTAATCCAACAGACTCTGAGGACGGAGACGTTGTATGAGAAGTTCTCCAAGTGTGAGTTCTGGTTATGCGAGGTGAAGTTTCTAGGACACCTTTGTTGGATTAGATGTCTAAGCCCATAACTATTATCGGTATGTACTCGACCTGAGAGTAGCATGGTCCATTTGGGTTGCATAACACCAGGACAATTTGTTAGGATGGACTCTTGAGAGAAGGTTGTATATGATTTGTTAATATATTATAAGTTATAATATATTAATATGAAATCATAGGTTTTAATTAGTATTGATTATGAATTAATTTAGTGATCAGAAGAGACTAATTAAATATATGGGGACTAATTATGGTAATTAGTTATATTTATATGTGTTGGGCTTATGATCCATGTTGGATGAAGTTTATGTCTAGATACATAAAGAGTTGGGCCACATGAACCACGGATCATAAACCCTTGGGTATGGATTTGGGTTATACCCAAGACCCTTGAAATCCAACATATAAATACATTCTCCATGACCTAAAAATACCGACATGAAGTTCTTGGAGAAATATGGAGGTTTTTGGGTGCATGTAATTCTCTCTGAAGTTTCACCTTTATCCTAGGTGAGTTGTGATTCCATTTGAGGTACAACACTTGGGGCACTAAGTTCTTAAAGGCCAAAGTCTTTCAAGCAACAACAAATACATCAAGACTTCAAGTCACATAAAAGGTATGTTACTCTAACTAGTATCTTGTATGGTATATGACAATTGCATGATAGTTCTAGGCTTAATACCTTGGAAACACCTTTTCATGTATAATTAGTGAAAACATAGATCCAAGGTATTTAGGGTTGTATGTGCACCATAGGATGTTGTAGTATACAAAACCCTACAACCTTGTCAACCAGAACGGTATTCTAGTCAATTCAACCAAGGTCGAGGTTGTGATGAGATGGGAGGTTCTGAGGTCTCCATCTGAGATTTGGAGTTCCCTTCGGTTGACAGATTACTACCGGAGATTTATTCAAGATTTCTCCAAGGTAGCGGCTCCTCAGACTCAATTGACGAAGAAGATTGTCACATTTCGTTGGGGGCCTGAGCAGCACAAAACTTTTGAGACCCTGAGACAGAGACTATGCGAGGCACCAATTCTAACCCTGCCTGAGGGTGTTGAGTATTTTGTTGTTTATTGTGACACATCAATCAGGAGTTTGGGTGCAGTTCTGATGTAGAGGGGTCGTGTTATTGCTTACGCTTCGAGGCAACTGAAGCCTCATGATACAAACTACCCTACACGTGATTTGGACCTAGGGGATGTGGTGTCTTCCCTCAAAATTTGGTGACATTACCTCTATGGGGTCCGTTGTACTATCTACACGGATCAAAAGAGCATGAGGTATTTGATGGATCAGCTGAATCTAAACAAGAGGCAGCATAGGTGGTTGGATGTGGTGAAGGATTATGATTGTGAGATCCTTTATCACACAGGGAATGCCAATGTGGTGGTCAGTGCTCTCAATCGCATGACGGTTGCGACTCTGATCAGGGATATATGTTTGAGGATTACATTGATTACTCCACTCTTGGAGCGGATTCGAGAGGCTCAGGTTGAGGCTATAAAGAAAGATCACCAAAAGAGTGAGCACATTGTAGGTCAGGTGGCTTCCTTTGATTATGGTAGCCGAGGGTTATTTACTCTCCATCGGAGGGTATGTGTTCCTTATTGGGGTGGTGCGTAACAACTTTTGATGGAGGAGGCATGCAATTTGAGATTTTTTATTCATCTCTGGGCGACAAATATGTATATAGATCTCCGTCTTGATTATTGGTGGCCATGTATGAAGAGGGATGTAGCTTGGTATGTAGAGAGATGCTTGATTTTTAGGAAAGTGAAGGCCAAACATCAGCGGCCTCATGGAAAGATGCAGTCATTAGACATTCCTGTATGGAAATGACAAGAGATTACAATGGATTTCATTACAAAGTTGCCTCGGACGAGCATGGAGTAGATTCGATATGGGTCATCGTGGATCGATTGACTAAGAGCGTATACTTCATTCCAATCCAGAAGAGCATTTTGGTAGAAAAGATGGACGATATCTATATCAGGGAGGTCATGACACGACATAGGGATTCGGTTTATGTCGTATCCTATATGGATGTTCGATTCACTTCCAAGTTTTGGAAGAGGTTCCACGAGGAGCAAGGTGCTTGTCCGTATTTCAACACGACCTTTCACCCGCAGACGGATGGTCAGAGCGAGCGGACCACCCATACATTGAAGGATATGTTGAGGGCATGTGTTCTTGGTTTCAACGATAGTTAGGATACATATATTCCATTATCAGAATTTTAGTATAACAACAGTTATCATGCCAGCATCGATCGACCTCCTTTTGAGATGCTCTATGGGAGGGAGTGTAGGAACCCTATATATTGGGGTGAGGTTGGTCAACAGGGTCATGGGGAGTACTGAGGTGGTACTTAAGATAACTAAGATGATTCAGTAGGTTTGGGGTAAACTCCAGACAACACAGAGTCGGCAGAAGAGCTATGCCAACCAGCGCTGATCAGATCTAGAGTTTCAGGTTGGAGATATGGTTATTCTGAAGTTGTCACCTTGGAAAGGTGTCATCTGATTCAGGAAGAGTGGCAAGTTGGGCCCCAGGCACATTGTTCCTTTCAGGGTTTTGGCCTGGGTAGGCCATGTGGCTTATCACTTAGATATTCCGGAGGAGCTTAGTGATATTCATAATACTTTTCACATATCTCAGCCACGGAAATGTTTGGTTGATGATTCTACAATGGTTCCATTGGAGGAAATTCAGGTGGATGATCGTCTGAATTATATCGAGAGGCCGATAGTGATCCTTGACCAGAAGATGAAAACCTTGAGGAAAAAGGTTGTTGAGTTGGTAAAAGTTCAGTGGAAGCAAGGTCTGCACCCTATTTAAGCTCATTAAGTCCACAAGCTAATCACATTTTCAACCTCGATTGTTTTTTGAGTCATATCTCGAAACCCTAATCCTTTTTCCCTAAAGTTTGAGCATGTGTGTGTGTGTTTTTGGTGTGTGTCGTGCTTAATGAAGAAGAAGAAGAGTTGTGAAGGAGCATTAGATCAGAAAGAGCTTGTGGATTTAGGGGTTTCTCATCATTTCTGCTTGTTGAAGGTAAAAAGCTTCTACCCTGATGACTCCATGTGTTAGGTTGTATTTTAGGGCTTATTTCATTATAAAATGGTCCTTGAGGTATTTCTTGAGAGTATGAGATAATCTACAAGGTTATAATTCTAAATCCTAGTGTTTCTAATGTCCCTTAAGCATAAGAATGGAGTGTAAATAGATTAAGTTTAATCATTCAAAGATTGAAGGTGGTTTCATGAGGATAATGTGGTTTAATCCAAGATTTTCCCCATTAAGACATGCAAAAGAATAAAGTTGGCAACTTCATGGCTTAATGCACTTTAAGAAGCCTGAATCTGAATTTTAGATGCTGGGTCTTAACTGATTAAGACCATAGAAGACGTTTTTGCCAACTAAAGCGTACACTGAGCGTACCTTGGGGTACGCTGCTCATATGCCTCTAAAGTCCCGATGGGTGCGAGGAATGTGAGTACGCTGGGCATACTGATTGGTACACTAAGCGTACTCACCAGAGTGGGCTTGGGTTTATTTAGGCTGTGTGGGACTTAGGGATTCTTGGGCCCTTGTTGGGCCATAAGATTTTCTATGATGGACCTTTAAGGCTTCAGCCCATTTTGAACATAGTTTATCGCTGGGCTTCGTGACTAGCAACATTTAGGCCTTGATGGGCTAGGCCTAATAAGGAATGGAATAAGTGACTTTTTCCTTTAGGGACAAGATTTAGTGTTTAGATTCTCAGGTTGGATTATTGAGTAAATTTCTAATTAGGGTTTTATACTAGTGATTTAGAGAGAGGATTTCGCTTTGATACCTTCAATATGAGGTGAGTTTCCTTCATTGTATCCGTGGGTCAAAGGCACCAATGTCGACCCACTAGTTTATGATGTTGTATGATGATTGTCTTCATGACAATTGTTAGTTATGCCTGTATTTGCTTGATGACATTGTGATTCTTTTGTTATGATATTATGTGGTAGTGGTAGGGGTGTAATAGGCCTGATATTGGTTGAAATAGAACGAAGGGGATTGCAAGCACCGAGACATGCTTGATTGTATCCAGTTAAAATAGACCAAAAAGTATTGCAAGCACCCATATATGCTTGACTGTATCTGGTTGAAATAGAGTGAAGGGGATTGCAAGGACCCATATATGATTGACTGTATGTCTGTATGGTATGGGGTATTTTGGGGGGAACTTACTAAGCTTTATGCTTACGGTTTTTAGTTTATGTTTTTGGTACTTCCATTTCGAAGGGGAAGGGATCGGCCTGATCGCACTACATCCACCTATGATTTTCTATATTATGTGATTTTGGGAGTTTGTACTCTGATAAAATGTTGCTATGATGCACTTTCAACTGTTTTGATATGATTATCATATGTTTTGAATGAATTTAAAAACAAAAATTTTATATGTATTTTTCGGTTGTTACATAATCATGAAGTATAATTAGTTTTGATGAAGAAAGTAAGTCATGCATAAATCACTTGTAACTTGAGCTATGACACTCAAGTTGGCAATGATGAATAAGGAGAAACTAAGCTCATATCTTGAGGAATTACGACATGTTTGCAAGTAATTTTTGGGTCATAGTTAGTTTAACCATGTAATTGAACACCATGAACTTGATGAAGGTGTTGAGTCATGTTTATGCACAAGTGATTTGTATCTTGAGTTTTAATACTTAAGTTAGTGTGTTATTTTGTCATTTTTGAAATGAGAGAAGATACGAGATTTTAAGAGTTGGAATTCCATATTGATAAAACATTACAAGGTTAGTAGCTATATTTTTCTCCTGAATAATTGATATTTAGATATGTGTTTGTTATTGTCATATGTCAAAATTTGATGGTTATTGTTGTTTGATGTTTTATGAGTTAATATGCTGATATATTTGAGATTTTACAACAGAGTAATATTGTATGGTATAAGCTAGTAAAATGGAGATTTATAGCATACTACTATTGTATGGAATAGTAAGTTGGTACAGTTTACCTTTAAAATATAAAGAACAACTAAAACGGAGCTCGTATGCGAAAATTATGAATTTTTGAAGATAATTAGTTTTTGGAGTGATATGTGAGTGACATGTGGCGCGATCAGAGCCACTGCTTCCTCCTCGCGCCTTGCCACCAGATGGTGGCACATGGAATGAGTATCCCCACTTTACCTTGGAGTACGCCCAGTGTGACAACCCAAAATTTCTATTCTTGTAAAAGTCAATCTTGGTCAACTAAAGTCAAACTTCTCATTTTGATCCATCTTATTTTATTCTAAGTAGATTTAAATTTAAATTTATATAAGCCCCTTAATTAGAAGAGTTTCTAGAAATGGAAGTAAATTATAAGGAACCAAGAACCAAGAACATGTCCGAGGACCGCAAACCTTCGCAGCCATAAACGTCCTTCGGTTTGCAGCCGTGATCCTCCTTCAGGCTGTGAACTCGCTCTGGTTTGCAACCGCGAACCCTCCTTCGTACCGCAAAGTATCCCCTATATATATGAGTTTGACTACATTTATCCACACTTCTACTCCTCTGGCCGAAAACTCAAGCCTTTTTCTCTCAAAGTCATCAACCGTAAACCCTGTTTTCTTTCATCTATCATCCGAGGATCTCCCAATCCACCTTCGGATCTTGTTGTGGATCATCAAGAGTTCATCTTTTCATCAATCAAGCATTCTTCATTTCTGTGCTTACAGCTGTAAACCCTTGAATCTTCAAAGGCCGAAAACCTTTTGTGGCCGTGAACATCAAAGGGCTGGCCGTGAACACCCAGCAGCTTCTTGATTTTGGTTCTAACATCTCTTTTGTAAGTGATTCTTACATCCTAGGTTGTTTTCTTAATACCTTAGAGGTTTTAATCACTAATTTCATGCCAATACATTGCTTAAATTGCTATTTAGGACTTGGTTTTGTTCCGGGAGCTATATTTTTTGGCTAAGGTGTCTAAGTCCATAACTATTTCTGGTATGTACTTGACCCGACCCGGCATGGTCCATTTGGGTTGCATGACATCATGCATTTGGATTAAACTAAAATGAGAGAAATAACACTTATAGTTTATTAATATATTATAAGTTCTAATATATTAATAATATTATTTAATTATTATTGATCAAGAATTAATTTAGAATTAATTAAGTGATCAAAAGATGACTAATTAAATATATGGGTTGATTATGTAAATCATCCATAACTTGTATAGTGGGCTAAAGGCTCCATGGATTATCAAGTTGGGTTAAACCCATAGGATGCTCCATGGATGCTCCATGGGAGTTACAAACCCATGGGTCATGGAAATGAAGAGTCGTGTCACATTAGGGTTTACATGGTGTAACCCTATATGTGACGCACTATATAAGGAACATGATACTCACCAAAATCGGCTACACTAAGTATAAGAGAGGGCAAGTCGATTTTTAGAGTGTTATACATTCTCTCAAAGTCATTCCAAAGCATTTGGTGTTGTGTGAAGCATTTGAGGCATCACACTTGGGGTGCTAGGCTCTCAAGGTTTTCAAGGAATCAAATCATCTACAAGGTATGTAAATCTAGCTATCTTTTAGTTTAAAAGTTCCCCATGTTTGCTAGATAGGATTATGAACCTTGGAAATCATATTTTGCATGTGTTATTAGACAAACTTAGATCCAAGGTTTTCTAGGGTTGCATGTACACTTAGGGGGTGTTAGAATGCTCAAAACCCATCAGTGGTATCAGAGCCTAGGCTTTTTTGTTAATAATTTATGCAAAATAGTGAGAAAAAATCGAATTTTGAGCTATCTGCACAGGGGACTCGCCGAGTCCATGGGGGGACTCGACGAGTCCAAGTGAAAATGCTACCAACTTGGCGAGTTAGTTCATGCACTCGACGAGTTGGTCATGCAGATTGCAGTTTTTCGATTCTTGCTGCTGGAAATGGACTAGAAACATTACCCTAAACTGTTTTGGTGCTATAAAACTTGTTTTAGATGATGTAATGGTTGTTCTAATCCCCTACTTTTCAGATCTAAGCTTCTTATTTCCCATGCATACTAAAAACGTCCTTTTAAGGGTAAAGTTTCCATCTTTACCTATTAATACCTCTACTTCATGGGTTTAGCTCAAACCCTAACCCTTTAGGACCTAGATCTTGGTCCACAAACCATCCATACACCTAACTAACACATACAAACATAGATCTAGACCCAAAACACTCCATGAACACGTAAAGCTCCTAACTTTCCTCCCATGTATGGCCTTTTGGAGCTTAAAATGCTAAAATGACAACTTATAGCTTGCATGGGGCTTTCATGGCCATGAAGTTTGCACCTTTATGCCATGTGAGCACCTCAAGGTAATAGATCTGAAGGTATACCCACTTAGGACGTCCATGTCCCAAAGATCATGTTTCTTAGACCACCCTCCCATAAAATGAGAACGAGGAGATCTAGCAAGCTACTAAGCAAGTTTGAGAATTGCTTACCAGAAAATGAAGAGGATACAATGTTGTTTCTGGATCTACTAGCTTCCATCTGAATCCCCAAGCTACCCTTCCTTCACAAATTTCAAAACACACAAAGTTTCACTCAAAGAAGGCTCACAAGCTCACAAATGCATTAGGGTTTCTGAATCTAAGGTTTGACACTTGGAGGCTGGAAATGAGGCTAGCAAGTGGGGATTAAGATGCTTAAATAGGGTGCAAAACCCCGAAATTATGGTTTCATTCTGGAAGCCCTACTCGTCGAGTTGGGGCTCTCAAATCGTCGATAGGTTGCTTAAAACTCGCGTCCCTTCTTAATCTCTACTCGACGAGTTTGGGGCATCCAACTTGTCGAGTTACTTTATAAAAATGAATAAATTATTATTTGAATGCGTACCGGGAACCAAGCGTTACAAGTTACATGCTTATAGTGATGTCGTTGGGGGTTGTGATCCTTAATATTGCAAGTCTATGTTGAAACAAAGAATCGAGTATGAAATCAAACAGAGTTTCAAATGATCAAACACATGTTTGCAAGATTAGAACACAGATGTAAATATAATTTCTGATTCAGCTCTATTACGCTTCTCAAGTTTTACAGAGTACAAGTGAATATTCTGTAAAGACTTCGTTACTATGACTCTAGTAAACACTCCTATTTATAGGAGAGGAAAGCGTATAAAAAATATTCTAAGGACTGAACATTAAGTTTCGAATACAATGCCTTAGAAAAATACATTATATATGGAACGAAGACTAAAACATACGAAGACACAGTACTTCGACTCATTACAACAATATTCACCCTTACAATCTCCCCCTTTGGAATCAAAGTCGAAGTCTTCAATTTGTAAGAATTTGAATTGAGTAAATCATGAATCTTCGTATCTCCGTATACCAGTTAATAATTTTCTTCAGTTCCTTCTTATTACCCTCATTATTCTTCTTGTAATGATTCATACGAACAACTAAGTTCGTATATTGCGAAGTCGAATATCTTTCCACCTCTGCAGTTTGAAACAAAAATTTCTTCGATCTTCCCGATTTATCCTTCCCAGAAAAGACTAACCCAAAGGGTTTCAAGCAGATTTCTCCATCAGTATATCTTTTAAGTTCTGCTTGAGTCTGCGTAGGATTCATGGGAGCTTTTACTTCCAAACCCTTTGCAGTTGCTAACTCCACATCAGTCATAGCAAGACATTCATAGTAATTTTCAATGAAGATTTTGATGTGAGTTACTCCAAGTTTAAACTCATCTGGCTCAGTATTTTGCAAGTAAGAAAATGACCTATCCTTCAGAATCAATGCAACTTGTATAAGATCATACAAGTATATCAATGGAAAGTCAGCCATAGTGAATTCACACATCTTTCCATCTACCCTCACCACCACATACTTGAGATTTTGGATTGTGTCTTCAAAGATCACATCCTTCTTTATGTTAATCACCTCTTTAATTTTCGTTAATGACCACACTTCCTCAGATGGATTAGCAAGAACAGTGTGGAATCTTATCTTCATATGTGTCCCCTCGTCCTTTTCTTTAAATTTGCTCTCAGCCTTGAATTGTGGCATGATGAACATCATTTCATTGATAGGGAAATCTAACTGGCTTGAGTCTGTGTTTGTAACAATGAAGCTTTGCTTGGGCTTTTTCATCAAACACAAGGTTGTCAAAAGTGCCTCCAAACCCTTTAGATTTAATTTCTGCTTCTATGAAGGAATCTTTCAATGGAGAGGTAGTGGATGGTGGATCAGTAGATTGTGAAGAAAAGAGAGTGGTGAAGGGATGTGAAATAATGTGAGTAAATGTGGGAGAATCTGTGGTAGATGTTGTTGGAACAATAGGAGTAATATATGGAGGTAGCAAAATGAAAAAAATCTGAAACAATAGTTGAAGTGATACCTTGAGCTGCAGTCTTCGAAGTATCCTCACCCATGATGACATTTGTATCCATATCAGATATGTTTACAGTGATGTCTGAAGTTCGAGCCTCAACAGTAACTGTCTTGGCTATCAAAACTTCGGGTGGTTATGTCACTGAAGTATCAGCTTTAGAAGATTCAAGAATAAGATCTACTTCGGGAATCTCAAGAATAACTTCTATGTCATCAGCTGTTGAATCAGAAGAAATAACCAACTTTCGCCTCTTCTTCTGAGAAATATGTTTGGCCATGTCAGCAGCCATTCTCTTCTTTGTTGATGGAGAAACAGGAGCATGAACTTCCCGAAAAATCACTCCTTGATGAGAGACTTGTGGTTTACGAACCACATTCGTACTTGATGATCTTCACTTACTCTTCGACTTCATTTTAATGTGTCTGAATACACCAGTCTTCGAAGGAATGACTTCCTTTTCAGTGACCTGGGTATCAGGAATAATTGGCTCCGACTGAATTGGCTCAAGTTCAATCACAGGAATCTGCTTCGTTTTCTTTGGAGGCTTGATTTTGATATCCGAAGACCCAACATCAGTTTTCTTCGTCTTCTTTGATTTCTTCTCAGATGTCTATGGTAGAAGAATCCCGGTTTCCACAGAAGTATCGATAGTTGCTAAGTAAGAAACCAAAACTGGATTCGAAGGATCAATTCTCTTTAGCATCGCATCTGGAATACGAGCTGCAAACGGAAACTCATCCAAATCATCCGTTGCATCCTTCGGACAATGATATGTGTGAAAGATAGCTTTCTCCTCATCAGCTAGTACTAAGATCCCTTATTTATCATAGAAATATTGTAAAATCAAGCTCCAGTACCTAGCACACGAAATGCCCTGAATAGCATTCGTGTTCTTGATACTCTTTTGAAATTCCTTCCACAATTGAGTTGAATAGTCCACTTGAAGATCATAATACAGTCCTGCTACCAGGGTGTATACCTCCATTCTTCCCTTATCAAGAACCACCGTTCTGCCAGTCAAGCAACGGAGAAAAATTCCAAAAAGAAAATTCCATACACAGGGAAGACCCGATTTCTTGAAATCACTGATTTTCGTTAACTGTGGTTGATTTCCCATTTCATTGAACATATGGACTATTTGTGGAAATGTGAAAGACACATATGGTGGAGAATTTGGGATATCGAGAATTTTACAGAAAAGCTTTTGGGTCAATCTAAACTTTTTGTCATTGATTAGGTTAAATTTAACCGCATCCAATCCCTTTTAATATGTGGCGGTTGATCATGCTTGTGATAACCAGGAGAGAGGAACAGAAAAAGAGTTAAACATTGCTTTTGACAGGACGGAGTTTTGCAGAGCAACGATCAACATCTTAAGTTCTTCCAGATATAATGACACATTACATTCCACCTGATAATTAGTTCCTTGGATTTTCATGATTGGCAACGAAGTAACATCATCTGTGGTGTGTGAAGGTTCAGCCGTAACATTTTCAACATTCGCCATTTTTAGGGTTTTGAAGAAGATGATGAACAGAGAGAATTTGATTTGCAGAGAGTATTTGAGATGAAGAAAGCGTAAACTGATTAATACCCCTTGTATCCCCTTTTATATGTAACTCTGAAATTTGAAATCAAAGCGGGATGTGCATTGAATGCATGCTAATGTGGCACCGAGAAAAGCGCAGCATGATGATGATAAAGTTACCATGCTTCAAAAAGTAACGGTCACATCACCTTGAAAACCGGAAGGAATACAAAACGTCTCCTCAAACAGCCTGTATTTATTGACCCAATGGAATTGTAACCATCAGAACCCTGCGGATGGAGGTTAGGCTCTTTTACTTTTGGGTTTCGAAGTAAAGTCATTTGCCAGAGTTTCGAAATCATCAGCCTGAGTTGGTATTACTCAAAACCTCAAGGATTTCGTGTGTGCATTGTGTCAAAGAATTAAGATCAAAATCAAATTAAAAAAATTTGGATATTTGTGATGTCAAAAATAAATTTGACACGAAGGCAGTTAAACCCCATGCAAAGGTTGCTTCGTTAATTATCAAGAGAGATAATCAACAGCTTGTGTATGTTCCCGTGAAATACAATCGAAAACTTGTAGATAAGTTTCGAAGGGGATCTTTTGAAAGGTTACATGGGCGGCTAAAAACAATTTCCTTACATATCAGCCTTAACATCAGGTGAGTAATTGTAATAGAAATTACTTGTTTATCCAGTGTAGCCAGTGACAAGTGTGATTTGGAAAATATTTTGGAGTGACTTTGGGATACAAAGTAAACTCACAAAGAAATCATATCCATGAAAACATTAAAGTTGGATCTTGATGGGTAACAAACTTTGTGGGTTTCGAAAATTTGATCAAGACCACTCATACGAAATGAATATGATTTTGAGTTTTGAAGATTGGTATTGAAACAAAAGTTTCGTAAAATCTGGAATATAATTCCCCGTCAATTCCTTAAATTGGAAAGAAATTTGGGTTTCACTTTCATCACAGTCTCATGATGTTTGATCATAAACACAGATTTGTGATATATCTAGATTTCGATTTGTTCTGATCAGAAACCTCTTGGATATATGTCTTTATGTGTGCAAGTGTAAAGATTTTAGGATCAAAAAGATTTGTTCCTTAGAAAGAATGTAACTCTATTATATTGGACCAAACAGAAAACTATTAACTCATGTGAGAATAGTAAGGTAGCTCATTGGATTAATGTGAATGTAAGCCTTATTGGGAAGAAATCTTCGTATGAAAATTTTCATTACGGCTTTCAAACATTGAATCAATTCGAGGCTTTGGTCAACATACAACAACATGCTTCTAGGGACATCTTAACTAGTTTTTAAACATTTGAAATTCAAAGTTTAGAAATTGATACCTGATCCTAGAATCTTCGAACATTTACCACCTCATTCCTTCAAGAAAAGCTACAACAAAGTACTTAAAAAAAATAAAATCTTTTTGTTGTTTTTGATTTTTCGAAAATAAAGAACAAAATAAAATGAAAATCTTTTTGATGTTTTTGTGTTTTCGAAAATAAAGAACAAAAAGAAAACTCACAAAAGTTACTTGTTGCAGATTTTTGAAAAAATATCAAACATACGAATACGAAGCATCCAAAGAATGATATATGAACAGTAACCTTATCTGTTGATGACGTGTCTAAGAACCTTCAAACTTCTTTTTCGTATGAAATTGAATTACCATCAACCATTCCAAGTCCTTCCAGAATCCTCACAAATGATTTTTCATCCAATGCTTTCGTGAAAATATCAACCAATTGATCAGTAGTTTTTACAAAATGAACTTCAATATTCCCATCTTCTACATGATCTTTTATGAAGTGATAACGAAGAGCAATATGTTTGGTCTTCGAATGCTGCACAGGATTATGACAAATTCTTATTGCACTTTGTGAATCACAGTATAAAGGAATCTTTTTCATATTAATTGCATAATCACGTAATTGACTTTGAATCCAAATTATCTGTGATGTGCAAGCAGCAGCAGCAACATATTCAGCTTCGGACGTTGAGATAGAAACACATGTCTGCTTTTCCGATTCCCAACTTACCAATTTACCATCAAGTAATTGACAACCACCACTTGTACTTTTCCTGTCCAAATTACACCCTCCCAAATCGGCATCAGAATATGCTTGTATGAAAAACCCAATATTCGAAGGATACCACAATCCATGCGAAGATGTTCCTTTGAGATAACGAAAGATATTCTTTACAACAGTTAGATGTGGTTCTCGAGGATTTGATTGATACCTGGCACAATTACAAACAGAAAACATGATATCAGGTCTACTTGCAGTCAAATAGAGTAAAGATCCAATCATGCTTCTGTATAGAGTAATATCAACGGAAGGTTTATCTAACGAAGGAGTGAGTTTAACGCCAGTTGCCATTGGAATGCGTAATTTCGTACTATTCACTAATCCAAACTTTTCAAGCAGATTTTTCGTGTATTTTTCTTGATTTATGAAAATGCCTTCTCTGTTTTGACGAATGTTTAACCCAAGAAAATTGTTAATTTTTCCCATCATGCTCATTTCGAACTTACTCTTCATCAGATCTTCGAATTCTTTAGACAAAGTAGAGTCAGTTGAGCCAAAAATAATATCATCAACATAAATTTGAACAAGCATTAGATGATTCCCAACTTTCTTACGAAATAATGTGGGGTCAACTGATCCTTGTTTAAATTTAGATTGCTTCAAACACGAAGTAAGAGTTGCATACCAGGCTCGTGGTGCTTGCTTCAAACCATAAACTGCTTTATCTAAAATATAAACATAATCAAGATGATCTTCGTTTACAAAACCTGGAGGTTGTTCAACATACACTGTTTCTTCGAGTTCTTCATTCAAAAATGCACACTTCACATCCATTTGATATACATCAAAATTTTTGTGAGCTGCATAAGCCAAGAATATACGAACTGCCTCGAGTCTTGCAACAGGACCAAAAGTTTCTTCGTAATCAATTCCTTCTTGTTGTGAATAACCCTTTACAACAAGTCTAGCTTTGTTTCAAATGATATTTCCATCTTTGTCGGTTTTATTTTTGTAAATCCATTTTAATCCGACAATTGAAACATCTTTAGGTTTAGGAATTAATCGCCAAACCTTATTTCGTTCAAATTCAGACAATTCAGATTGCATTGTAACAACCCAATCTGAGTGTTCCATTGCAATCTTAACTGTTTTTGGTTCAATTTTAGAGATAAAAACGTTGAACATACAAAATTCTTGATGAGTATTTAAAACCTCTTTCTTCGCACGAATTTGAGCTCTCGTTAAAACTCCTTCTTGTGGATTTCCAAGTATTTGCTCCTTCGGATGATCTTTTGTCCATTTTCCATTGGTGGATAAGTTGGATCAAGGTCCAAAGGTGCATCTTCGTACATTTCTTCGTTTTCAGATCCTGCAATCGAACACACATCATTAATATCATGAAAAGTTTCATCATTTTGATTTAACTCCCCCTCAATATGATCATTTATTTTCTCCCCCTCAACATCATCACATGTTCTTTCATTCTCCCCCTCGAAAGAATGCTCCCCCTTAATTAGAGTGTTCGAATCCGAGTTCTCCCCCTCCACTGGATCATCATGCATACTTTTGCCCACTGCTTGAGGAGATGATGTTGAATCATCAACTAGTTTTGAAACTTATATGACATGATTATCTGGAGCATTACACTCAGCATTCGCAGCATAATCTGAATTTCCAAAAATCAAATCATAATATATATCCAATGATTGTATATTTTCATATTCAGTTTGATTTTATTGAATTATGGAATGATTTTCAAATTGCTTATCAGATTGTTTAATATAACAATCATCAAAAGTAAGATTAAATGTTTCTTCCACTTTTCAAGTTCGTTTGTTTAGCACACGATAGGCAACTGAATTATGCGAATATCCAAGGAAAATCCCTTCATCAGCTTTTGCTTGAAATTTCGAAAGATTATCCTTTAAATTCATAATAAAGCACCTGCATCCGAAGACGTGGAAAATTTCACATTAGGTTTTTTGTTATTGATGATTTCATAAGGAGTAATATTAAAACGTCGATGAATGAAAGATGGATTCTGAGTAAAACATGCAGTTGAAATTGCTTCTGCCCAAAGATATTGTGGAAGATTCGCATAGGTCATCATTGTTCGTGCAACTTCACATAAAGATCTATTTCTTCGTTCAACGACACCATTTTGTTGTGGTGTATATGGAGATGAGAAATTATGCGAAATGCCTTTATCCCCCAAAAATGAATCAAGAATATTGTTCTTAAACTTAGTTCCATGATCACTCTTTATCCTTCGAAACCATCTTTTTCAGAGTTGTTTCCATTTGTTTGATAAAGTCAATCATGATTTTAGCAACTTCGGATTTAAGCTTGAGAAAATAAACCCACGTAAATCTTGAAAAATCATCAACAATAACTAAGATATACCGTTTATGATTTAGTGTTGAAACAGTCGAAGGACCAAATAAATCAATATGTAAAAGCTCCAGTGGTTCGACAATCTTCGAATTAATAGTGATTGGATGACCTTGTTTATGTTGCTTGCCAACTTCACAAGCTGCACATAAAGAATCATTATCAAATTTAAGTACAGGTAAACCTCTTACCAAATCTTGAATAACAAGTTTATTGATGTTTCGAAAGTTAAGATGTGAAAGTCGTCGACGCCATAACCAACTTAAATATGATGTAGCTTTCGAAAGAAGACAAACAGCAGGTTTGCCTACAATCAGATTGATATCCAATGTAAACATATCACCCTTCCTCTTAGATTTAACCAAAACTTCTTTAGTTTCAACATTCGAAATGATACTTCCCTCTTCATTAAAAAGCACTTGATTGCCAGTGCCCACAACAAGTTGAGAGACACTTATCAAGTTATGTTGCAAACCTTCAACACACGCCACTCGATTTACTATGAATTTACCATTCGCGATTTTTCCATATCCTTTTACTGCACACTTCTGATTGTTTCCAAATTTAACAACTCCTGCATTCTTCAAGCTTCGAAAATATCGAAGATTCTCCTTCTTCCCAGTCAAGTGACGAGAGCAACCATTGTCAATGTACAATTTATTATCTTATTGCTCGTCACAAAGTACCTGCAATCATTGAATGAATTTAGGTACCCAAGGCTTTTTGGGTCCTTGGAAATTAAATCTCAACAAAAAATTAAATGCAGAATGTTTGACCCAATCACAAAATTTAGTCTTGAGACTGTCAACTATGTCTACATTATCATTCGAACGAATTAAAACATAAGCTTTTGTTGGTTTCGAATTTCCACTGATTTTACCCTTCACATTCTAAGATTGTGACTGAACTATCTTTGGTTTTGTAACTGGTCGCCAAGATTTGATTGATATATTCAAATCTTTTGATGAAGAACTTCTATTTGAAGAAGTATTGACATACTTTTCATAGGCTTCTTTGATTTGTTCTTCTGAAAATTTGCTAGACTGATAAACTTTGCATCGTCCTTCGAGCCAATGATCTATATTTTTCCTTGAAGTTATGCCTTTTGCATGCGAAGCCTTTAATGTTTGTTTCTTCATATTATTAGGAAAATTTGGTTTTTGAGGAATAAAATCAACTTTTGGTTTAGTTAGAAAAGATTCAGCATAAGAAGTATTCACAGTGGTTTTAAAATGTTGTCTTTGAGAAAAAATATTTGGAGTATTCGATTTTTCTGAGAATTTATTTGAAACATTAGATTTTGACTCATTCGAAATATTTTGAGAGGTTTTCAATTTGTAAACAAGTTTTGGTGATTAGAATCAGACCCTCTTTGGTTTATTTGATTAAAAATCTTCTTTTTGTCTGAAAAACTTTCTGAACTCATATACTGAACTGGTTTTGATTTCTCATGTTTCAATTTCTGATTTTCATTGTTTGCCAAAAGAGTTTCTTTCTTGCTTGTCTTTTTGAAATGTTATTTGCTTTTGAAAGTTTGACAAGTTGCTCCTTGACTTCCTTAGAATTATTTTTTGATCCTTGTTTAAATTCCTCAACCAAAGGCTGAATGAGTTCATTTTCAACTTTAGATTGTTCAACCCATTTTCTCTTTGGTTTTTGTCTTTGAAAAACATACGAATTCTTGGTTAAATTGTTTTCAGTTGTGCTCTGATTTGCGAAAAACGCTTCTTCGGCTGATTTTGTGTTGTCTTGTTCCACCATTTGCTTGAATTCTGGTTTAATATTTTCAACATTTCCAGTTGTCACAAAGACTTGGTTTGGAAAAACATCATCAGGACATTTGAAAATTGGGTAAACCACAATATTCATTTCTAGGAAATGAGCCCCTTTCTCAGTTAGCACTTTTTCGAACTGTTGTGCATCTCCATACACTTGATCAACAACTATACGAGGAATTTCTTTTTCTTTTAAAACTTCCTTTTTCTTTGTTTGTTTCTCTTCTTTTTCATCATCGCTATCATCAGTTTGACTGTCTTTGACTTCTACGAAGTTCTCGTCACAAACTTTCGAAGTTAATGGTTGATCAGTGTCAATTTCTACCAACAATTCCTTAACTTTTTCTTTTCCTTTGAATGATGATGCAACATTTATAATAGACAACTGAGAACAATCAACATCCTCAAGATCACTTATTTCACTAATAATATCGAAATTATCCTCAATATCAGCAAAATTAGATTGGCAATCAGATTTTGAATTCTCAGTCTTTTTCAAGATGTTAACTTGTTCAGACTTAGTCAAAGTTTCATTTACAATGTTAACCAATTCATTTGAATCAAGATATCATCTACTTTAACTATTCCATATTTATATCTATCATCAGGAACTTTGTTAAAATCAACAATTTCTTTTTCACAATCATACAAAATATTATCTACTATAGCTCTTTCGTAAGCTAAAAAAGGCAGTAATTTTCTATGTTGTTATTTGCTGATTTCGCATGAATGATGTAGTTCAGTTAATTTTCCATACAACCGTTTAGCCGAATTACAATAGATGTTCCTCTGGGCTAACAACAGTTTTGAATCACTAGACAAGTTATCTCTATCAACCATGATATTAGTGATTTGAAGTTCTAAACACTCTATTCTAGCAATTTTCGAATCTAGTCTCTTCTGTGTCTCTAACAACTGATCAGACAACTTCTTAGCCTCATTGCTAGCAGATATCACTATTGAATCGAAATAAGTAACAGTTTCATCAAAGGAGATTAATTCAGAATTATAAGCATGTACTGGAATATTAAAAGATTCGAGAATGTTACGCACCTTTGTAGTCATTGGAGATTTGTCAGCTGCTTTCGATACAAAGCATCTCACATGAACTTCGTATGTTTCTTCATCTGAATCTTCTTCTAGCTTTGCATACATTGCTCCATGTGTCGGATGTCTCATCTCTTGATCATCTGATCCAGATGACCAGATTTGATAAGTTCCATCTTTGTCTTGTTCACCATGAGCAACCAATGAGAGATTCTTTTCCTTCGCACGCAGCTCCTCCAGCTTCTCCACATAGTACGCTTCATCCTTCATCTTATTCTTCTTTTCATCCTTCTTTCGAAGCATACAGTCATTCGCAAGGTGATTAGCACCATTGCAATAATGAAAATCAATCCCAACATCTCCCTTTAATTTCTTGTCTGTTTTTCCCTCAACAGGCTTCGAATCTTTCATCTCTACTTTCTTCTTCTCATCCCCAACATTTTTATTCACATAATGCATTTTTGTCTCAGACAACTTTGCCTTCGAATTGAAAGGCTTTTTGAAGAACTTTTTCACGTGATTGTTTGAATAGAAAGCAATTGCTTCATCATCTGAGTTCATGATGAACCCTTCATCTTCATCCGAAACATGTTTCTCAGCTTCCTTTTCAGAGATCTTCGAAACCAACGCTAGTGGACCTCCCAAACTTACTTTCGATTCTTCAGCTATTTCGTTCACTTCGCTTTCATGAGTCTTCAGTTGATTGTACAAATCATTCAAGGTTGACGTATCAAAGCTCTGTTGATTCTTTACCAACATGCTCACACTACGCCACTCTTTACGAAGCCTCATAACGAAAATTAGATTAAACTCCATCGCTGATCTGGTGATACCATATCGACTGCATCGATAGATCAATTCATTAAGACGATCGTAATAAAATTCAATCGTTTCACCATCTTTCTGTCTGAAGTCCTTCAGTTCCACCAAGCATTGCTTCACAGAATTAACTTTTGTCTTCTCACTTCCCTGAAATTTCTCCTTGAGATTGTTCTAGATTTCCTTTGCTGTTGTACAACTTCTTACGTAGTTGTAAACAACAGGAGGCAAAGCTCCTCTCAGCTCTCTCATGCATCTTTTCTCCAATTTTTTAAGATGATCATATTGATTCTCAACCTCAGAATTTCCAGACGATGCACCAATTGGTTGAACATTTGATGGTGAATTGCGATCACCAGAAATACAGTTTCATAGCTCTTCATCCAAACCATTAAGATAATCCTGCATACGATCAACCTATTGATCGTAATATTCAGGAATTAGCATAGGAATTTTAGTGGATGATCCTAGAAGATGAGAGAATGAAGTCATTGAATTCAAACTGAAAGACGCCATTGATGTATGGAAGAAAAACTTTGAGAATTTAACAACAAACTATATGATTCAAGTCGAAATCACTAGTAGAACACATGATTCTAAGATTTAATAGCAGAATCGAATCACAGACAGAGATCTAATGTAATTTTTCACTTTTCACAAAAGTGCGGAAACTTTTAAACCAAACAACTGATTTAAAAACTTTTAGAAAAGATGAAAATCAGATCAGAGATATGATTCCTTCTCCGATACCAATTGTTGAAACAAAGAATCGAGTATGAAATCAAACAGAGTTTCAAATGATCAAACAGATGTTTGCAAGATTAGAACACATATGTAAATATAATTTCTGATTCAGCTCTATTACGCTTCTCAAGTTTTGTAGAGTACAAGTGAATATTCTGTAAAGACTTCGTTACTATAACTCTAGTAAACACTCCTATTTATAGGAGAGGAAAGTGTACAAAAAATATTCTAAGGACTGAACATTAAATTTCGAATACAATGCCTTAGAAAAATACATTATATAAGGAACGAAGACCAAAACATACGAAGACACAATACTTCGACTCATTACAACAATATTCACCCTTACAGTCTATTATTGGATTTTGTATATTTTGGGAACTTTTTTTTTTTTTTATTTCATGGAAGAGTAAGAAACAAGATATTGTTTATTGGTCTTCGATTAAAGTTCAATATCATGGAATTGTCGTGATTACACATGTGATTATATGATCATGTTGATGTTTCTTAGCTTGCTCCGTTACATTGTGATGATAAAAATACGATACAAATTCTCACGATTCATTTTTCACAATAAAACCAAGGATAAATTTTTAGCAATTTTGTATGGGGTTAATCTTCAATAGGGTTTCCTATTTCCAAATATGGCAGTGGTTTTATCGCAAATTTAACTTTGAAAAAGTATTATTGATACCAGTATAAATAGTATTTATAACCATTTTAGTAAAATGAAGCGTTACATAACAAATAGAGAAAAAATGATCGATTATAGAGGCCACAAACTATCTACTAAACATCTTTTATCTACGAGACTTGGACTCTTAATATTTGGCTGATAAACACATATCTGTCAACTCATGATATCGCTAGTCTAAAGACCATTTAATGATCAACTAGGTAGTTATTATTAGGTAGTTATTATTCATTACGTGCTTGTTAATTAACTTTAGTATATTTTGTATATGTATATCAAAAAACATTTTATAGTAACTAAGACCAAATATATGCACACAATTTGTTTCATGCTAGTGTTTCAAAATCAAACGTACTACTAATAACCAATCTGAAATTGACATTCTTTTGATAGGGTTATACTTTAAAAAGCAAAAAGAATATCACAAAGAACAAAAGGAATCGATATACATCCCCGATAAAAGTATTAATGCTATTCATCCATCAAATAATCCCATAATTTAGTTGCATCTAATTTGTAAAATTATATTAGATTAGGAAATTTTCGTTACTTTATTAATGTGAGAAATTAGAATAAGTTATTTTTGTTAAAGTAAATGGGTGGACGTCACTCTTAAGTGTCCTCACCAACCGATTTTATTTATTTATATTATTACTATTATTTTATTTTTGGAATTGCAGGGTTTTAATAAAACAAAAATATAATAGTAAGAAGATAGAAAAAACAAATTATAAAATAACAAAAATAAAAGAAAGCTCGTACAGCCAACAAACTCAGTTCATTTTACATCTATCATATATCTCTCACACACACCCAATAAAAAAAATAAAAAAATAAAAAATAAAAAATAAAAATCTAAACCCTAAACAATTCAATCCAAAACGTAATATCTAAGGGTTGACTGTACAAAAAATTATAAAAAGTTATAAACAACGACAACTGAAACTATATAAAAATAAAGTTATAATTTTATTTTAAAACTATAATATCAATATAGATGTTTATTTATAAAGAATAAAAATTATGAATTTTTATATATTTAAAATAGTTTTTGGATGAAAATAGCTCTTTAAAATTAATATATATATATATATATATATATATATATATATATATATATATATATATATATATATGTATATTAAAATAATGATTAACATAATTTAAATAAACATGCATGTTTGTTTGGAAAACACATATGTATATATTTCACTTTTCCGATGATACGATATAGGGTTTTACAGTAAAAGTAAATGACTGGTTGAGAATTATTCTTTAATTCTCAATATATATATATATATATATATATATATATATATATATATATATATATATATATATATATATATATATATATATATATATATATATAAGTTCAACAATGAACCATTTTAAATCGTAGAACCAATGAATCATTATTTTTTCAAGTTTGAGATATTATTATTTATCGAAAAAAATTCTAAAAATATAGAAATTTATAACTTTTTATCTTCTTTCCATTGATATCAAATTTGATAATTTTTTTTATCAGCTCAAATTCACATTTTAAATCTGCACTATAAATCATTAATTTTCTATAAATTCACCATATGAATATGCACAGATTCACTATGTGAATCTGCAATCTGTACAGATTTCACATGGTGAATTTGTATAATGTGAATATGTACAGATTCATAATGTGCATGTATACATATTCGCAGTATGAATTTGAACAGATTAAAACTTTTTTTTTATTAAATTTGATATCAATGGATAGAAGATAAAAAATTACAAATATCTATAACTTTAGTTTTTTTTATAAAAATTTTCTCTAAAAATTGAGAAAAAATATTGATCCCTTGATTATAAGGTTTAAAATGGTAATATCATTGAAAAATTATTAAATAAACCAATAAGATGTCCATGCGGATGGACAATCAATACCTTGTTGGGCTTTATCACTGAGCGGGATTGCTTGAAATCTTTTTTGTTTTTATTTTTTTAATTAATTTGGGAAAGCCTTAATTTCCTTTTAACGTTTGTCTTAAAAAAGAACAGATAAATTATTCGTTTACATGACAACGAGAAAGATAAATTAAAAGAAACGAATCATTTTTCCGTGTCTCACATGATTTATTTTTACTTTAAAGATGGTATATTATTGATTTATAATGTCCTATCAGATTTTTAAGAGTATGGAAACATTTTCTTTTAAGCCATCTCCAATGGCGTGTCATTTTTTTTTTTCTCTTTTGCAATTTAATACTAACATTGTTTTAATTATTAGGAAAAATTCATATATACCCTAAATAAAGAAGGAAATATCATATTTGCCCTATTTAATTCCTAAATATCGTATATACCCTAAATAAGCATCTATAATATCATATTTGCCCTAAATGTTTTTTAAATATTTTATAATCATTTTAAATTATTATTTTTATACATCGACTATTATACCCCTTTTATAAAACTATATTTAAAATTTCATATATACCCTGGAATTGTCAAAATATCATATTTACCTAAAATTATCATTTTATGACTTAGTATAAACAAAAGTGTTTTAATCGATTAAGATCTTATTTTATATGTTTATTATTAAAAAAAATTTATCGATTATATTTGTCATTAGAAAGATAAATAATAAAGATGAGAAATGATAAGGTAGGATATTATATCATCTCACCATTGGACACAACACTCCAATGTAACAATCTTTTACTCACTCATTAATATGTCCTACTTTATGGTTTATAAGTTTTTGTTTGAAAATTTCTTACTTTCGTTTTTGTAGTGTTAATGCAAATCTATATATGGTATTAGTAAAGGAGCTAGCACAGATATTGGAAAGGCTCGACATATAGGTGTATAATCACATAAAACACACTTCATGCATGTATAAGCAAGAACCAGAGATGAAATCACTAGAGATATGAATGACGTATTACCTGGTGTCGAAGCCGCTAATATTAGAATTGCTAATCGGCTATGATCAGTCGAGGTTTTCTGGACTAGATGACGACAGGGCAAGAATGATGAAGGAGACAATTACATCTTTCATCAACGTAGGGCTTTGGTAATTTGTTTGGAAAGGGGTATTATGGTCAATTTGTTTATTTTTTATAATTAAAATGATTTTAAATAATAATTACTAATTATAAAAGTATTAAAATTTAAAATTAGGGCAAATATGATATTATGGTTGTTTATTTAGGATATATATGATATTTAGATATTAGTTAGGGTAAATATGATATTTCCTTCTTTATTTAGGGTATATATGAAATTTTCCCTAATTATTACTATTATTATTATATTTTTGCAATAAACAAACCATATCTTATTTTTTTTTGGGTTGAAATTTTCAATTTTTTTTCATTTCTCAATTCATAATTTTTAATTTCTAAATTGTAAATCTTTAATTAATATTTAAAATTGTAACTTTAAATTTTTAGTTAATGTAATATTCTAATTTTATTTATTAATATTATTTATAAAAATATAATAAAATACTAATATGACAATCCGTTGAACTCTTAAGAGTTTAAAAAAATATAGAATTTAATAAATAAGATAATATAGTTAATGAAATGCAATTCATTGATATTTCATTTGATCTTGATGAAAAAGGTCAAACTAGAAAGCAAAGAGTTTTTTTTTCAAATAAAAATAATCTTAATAGTTTAAGTCAGTTTATAATTTCTTCCTGTTACAATAGTTAACAAAATAATTTATGACTATTTATAAACTGACTAAAATATTGTGACTTTTCTAAAAAAATATTTATTATTATTATTATTATTATTATTATTATTATTATTATTATTATTATTATTATTTTAAAAATGGAAATAAATACAATATTTTTTAAAATTGTTATTATTAATACTATTAGCTAAATATATTTACAAATATGTTTTAAATGCATATTTGTAAGTATAAAAATTTATTTATACATAAAAATATGTATAAATATTATATATATATATATATATATATATATATATATATATATAATTAAATAATAATATGTAACATCTCAATTTTCAAAACAAAATTTTCATTTTTAAATCTCCCAAAGCATAGTTTATAAAATCAACCCATGTCAAAATATCAGTGACAAATACATAACATCATAAACAAAGTCAGAGTATCCCAAAATCCTTATAAGTCCTCATCTTCCAGCGAATGTGTACATTCATGCCTTCGCATTCTCGCGGTCCTGAGATATACCTGAAACACTTTTAAATCAACACTGTAAGCACAAAGATTAGTGAGTTCTCTAAAATATCACATACATAAATAAATAGCTTCTCGTGGCTATATCTCGATAAAGACCCTCCAGTCACGTGTCTCTGTGAGGACCCTCATGTCTCTCGTCTCGGTAAGTACCCTCCGGTCTCAACTCAAATGATATAACATCATAGGTCACAAAGACAGAAATGCAATAACACATATTTCAGTATAAACAAGCAAGACCCTCCGGTCCCACATAAATTACCACACATGTAAGTATAGTGAAAAGATTCGCCTCACACAGAAAAACGAATAAATCTCACACCCGACTGCCGGTCTAAACTACGCCTAAAATATGTCACATTTAACTCAAATTAATAAATAATAATGATAACCTCAAAAAGCTAGACCAAGCATCTCTACTAAATCTCAAAAGTGTAAAAATACCATTTTGCCCCTCCTTGGCCAAAAGTCCACAAATTGACCCAAAACCCCAAAAGTTAACGGAAGTCAACCCAGCAAGCAAACATTAGGCGTTCCTCTTCGTACGATGGGCGTACACCTTAGACCACACGCGAATCAGGGGCTCTCCTAGCTATGCTGGATGTACCAGAAGTTACGCTCGACGTAATCGGCCAGACCTCAAAAGCTCTTAAACAAGGACTTAATCTTTAAGACACAAGTTCCAAATACATATCTAACTCAAATAAGGCGTCTTAGCCATAAAGTCACAGACTTTAAGCCTTTGCATGGCAAGACAAGGCTCAAACCCAAAAACTCTATCTTCCTCAACACAAGAGGCTACTCAACCCATGCATGGAGAGAGCTAGACATCCATGCACTCATTTTTATGGATCAAGACACTCCACTACACCAAAAAGGATGGGATAAAAATTCTGGAGTTCACCAAACTCACAAACTTCCATTCTTGGGACATAAAACACTAAAAAGGACCCAAAACAAGTACTAGAACAAACAATGAGCAAGTTTTGAGCTTGATACCTCTAGAAGATGCACCAACTGAAGTGGAATTCAGATCCAAGAGCTAAAAGCACCAACTATTCTACATCCAAATCTTCTTCTCCACTAAAAGCTTCAGAAGGACACACAAATGAGCCTCAAACACACACACACACAAGCTAAAGGAAGGAGATTAGGGTTAAAGAGGGAGTGAGGGTTGGCTAGGGTTCGACCAAGAGGGTTTAAGTTGATTAAATAGGGGTGCAACCCTAAAAAATAGGGTTTAGCTATAAGAAACTTGGTATAAGAATTCTGTATATTATATATTGATGTCTTACTGTACATAGAGGAGCTCTATATATAGAGTCATAATCAATCTAATTATAGTAAACTAGCTGTATAATAACACTAATTGATAATTATAATCAGTGACATATTTAGCACACTAATTACTGTCTAATATTCCCTTTCAAGCTAAGGCCGGGGTATGACCTGTAGCTTGGATCTAAGAGGTAGAAATCATTGAGAGGAAAGAGGCTTTGTGAACACATCAGCAATTTGATCATCTGTATTGATAAATTGTACTGAGAGCTTTCTTTGAGCGACTTTTTCTTTGACAAAGTGAAAATCAATTTACACATGTTTTGTGCGAGCATGAAATACTGGATTAGCTTAAAGGTAGCTGGCACCTAAATTATCACACCACAAAATAGGAACTAATGTCAAGGAGACATGAAGTTCCTTTAGAAGCGCCTCAAGCCAAGTTAACTCAGCAACCGTGTATGTTAAAGCTTTGTATTCGAACTCTGTAGATGACCGAGAGATGGTACGTTTTTTACGAGCACACCACGAAATGAGATTAGATCCAAGGTAGATAGCAAATCCCACTGTGGATCGACGGTCATCGAGAGAGGCTGTGAGAGATCTACTGCAGGCATCAGTGTATGCGTGGATGACAGGGGCTAATTTTTGTTGAATCAGCAAGACGAAATGAGATGTTCCTTGAAGATACCGAAGAATTCGTTTGACCGTTGACCAATGATTTTCTGTGGGGGAGTGCATAAACTGACAGACTTTGTTAACTGCAAAGGTAATGTCTGATCTGGAAAGAGTTAGGTATTGTAGCGCCCCAACTGTTTGTCTATATTGAACCAGATTCTCAAGCAAAGGGCTATCAGAGATGTATTTCTTTTGGGAAAGCAGCAAATCACTACCTTTGGGAACTACCTGGATCCCTAGAAAAAATGAAAGTCGAACCATGTCTTGGACTGCAAAAGTAGTGCCTAGTCGCTGAATGATGTGGTAAATGAGTCGGGGATTGTTGTCGGTCAAGATGATTCCATCGACATAAACGAGCATATATAGAAGATTACCATTGTGGGAGTAACTAAAAAATGAGGGATCTATTTTAGACCCCTGAAATCCAAGTTCTAACAAGACTCCGGAAAGGCAATTAAACCAGGCCCTTGGAGCCTGTTTGAGTCCGTATAAGGACTTGTGAAGCAGAACCAGATGATTCAGCGTATGTGGATCAATAAAACCTTGTGGTTATCGTAGATAAATGGTTTCTTGGAGATCACCATGCAAGAAGGCGTTCTGAACATCTAGTTTACGAAGAGACCATTGCCTTGTAACAGCAAGTGATAGAACTACACGAACAGTTGTGGATTTTACCACTGGGCTAAACGTCTCATGATAATCAATTCCCGGCTGTTGGTTGAAACCTTTTGCCACCAAACGCTCTTTGTAACTAGGGGTGCAAACGAGCCAAGCTACTCGTGAGCTACTCGGGATCGGATCGCTAAAAGCTCGACTCAAAACCGATTTTAGACGACCCCGAGCCGAGCTCGAGCATAATATTAAGCTCGTTTATTAAACGAGCTCGAGCTTGAGCCTATGTCACTAAGCTCGATTAGGCTCGCGAGCCTAAACGAGGCTTCATATAATATAATTTCTTATTTTTTATATATTAAAATAAAAAAAATATTTGTGGATTAGGAATTTACGGTATTAGTAAACGAGCTTCTTAACGAGCTCGAGCCGAGCTTAAGCTTATTTAGGCAAGTCAGACAAAAAACGATCCGAGCCCGAGCCCAAGTCGAGCTTGTATAATTATGTATGAACTCGAGCCGAGCTCAGTACAAGAAGCTCGAATCGAGCCGAGCTCGAGCTCGAGCCTCTTAGAACTTAAACGAGCCCAAGCCGAGCCTAGTCAGTCTCGGGCTCGGCTCGGCTCATTTGCACCCCAATTTTTAACGCTTTTTATTGCCATTTTGATCACGTTTCAACCTGTACACCCATTTACAATCAACACCATTAGCATTAGGAACATGTGGTACTAAGGTCCATGCGCCGTTTCTCATCAAGGCAGTGAATTCCTCATTCATGGCAGCACGCCATTGAGGACTTCGATTGGCAATAGCAAAGGTGGAGGGTTCGGTAAGGGAAGAGTCTGTGGAGGTGTGAAAGGCAGATGCATTGTATGGAGTTTTCTGCTTAGGGTTTTGAAGAAGGTTTGGAGGTCGTGTACGCGGTTGGCTTTCAGTTGTGGAGGTATTTGTATGAGGTTGAGTAGTAGTAGTAGTGGGTTGGGTAGTTTTTCGGCGGCTATAGGTATGTTGTAGAGGTGGTTGTGAATGGTTATTAGGAGGCGATGAAGTGTTTGTGGTGGGAATGTCAGTGTTATGTGTTGGAAAAGAAGGCGAGGAGGTTGTTTGGTTAGGGTCGGTTGTATTTTGGGTTGTAGATGGGGTAGGAATTTCGGTTGGGGTTGAGTTAAGTGGGCTAGGTGATGGATAGGATGAGAAATATGGATCAAGTGAGGGCATAGGAGGTGTAGGTGATGATGTTTGGAGAAAAGGAAAACATGCTTCATTAAACCATATGTGTCGGGCAACATAAATGCGATCTGTAGTTGGATCTAGGCATTGATACCCATGATGAGATAAGCTATACCCTAAAAAGATACAAGGTAGAGAGCGGAAATCCATCTTGTATGGATTGTATGGACGAATGTGAGGGAAACATTGACACTCGAAGACACGTAAGAAAGACAAATCATGTTTGCGATTAAGAAGATGTTTAAAAGGAGAGATATTTGATGAAGTGCGAGAGGGCATGCGGTTTATCAAATATGTAGCGGTCTCAAAGGCAAAGTTTCAAAAATACATTGGAACACCAGATTGAGCCAAGAGGGTGAGACCGGTTTCCACCACATGGCGGTGTCGTCGCTCAACAAATCCATTTTGTTTGCTTATATGAGGGCAAAAGAGACGGTGTATGATTCCAAGAGTTATGAAAAAGGAGGATAAGTTTTGAAATTCCCCTCCCCAGTCTGTTTGAACCGATTTGAGTTTAGTTTGAAATTGTCTTTCAGCCATTGTATGAAACTGTTTAAATGTGCTGAGAACCTCAGATTTTTGTTTTATGGGAAATAGCCACATATATCTAGTATAATGATCAACACAAAGTAAAAAATAACGATGACCATAAAAGGAAGTAACAGGAGCAGGTCCCCAAACATCACAGAATACTAAATCCAAGACATGTGAACTTTATGATTTGAAGAAGATAAATGCATTTTTGAGGATTTTCCCGTAGGGCATGAATTACAAAAAGAAATGGCAGAATTTTTTGTAACAACAAGATGGTTTTTCAAAACCATAGAGTGTAAAAGTTGCGGGTGGGGGTGTCCAAGTCTTTGATGCCAAGTTGTTAGAGAAGCTCGAACAGTAAAAAAGGCAACATTGGAAACGGGATGAATCTTTGGTTGAGAGAAAGAGTAGAGACCATCTTTACTGGGACCCATGAGGAGGATAGTTCTGGTAACCGTATCCTTCACACAAAAAAGGTAGAGTGAAAATCAAAGAACACATTGTTGTCTTGACAAAAACGTTGTACAGAAAGAAGGTTTCGTTTGATTTGAGAGACATGTAGAATTTTGTTTATTGAAAATGTTTTGTTTGGTGAGTTAAAATATGTAGAAGCAATATGAAGATTAGGAAAACCTTTTCCATTACCAACATGAAGCGTATCCTCACCATAATAAGGCTTAGAGCTGTCAAAACCACTGAGATTAGGCGCCACATGACTGTTTGCACCGGTGTCCGGCAACCATGATGATGATGCGTGTGAGTGATAATCAGTAAAGTTTGCTTGTGGAGCATGTCTTGGTTGACGAATTGTTGCTGGGTCATGATTGGGACACTATGATGGAACGTGTCCAATTTCGCACCTGTTACAAGAAACATAGATTGTATTCTGATTAGAAGCCCAAGAAAATCTATTATTGTTGCCAACAGTGGAGCATGAGTTGTAGTTGCTTTGATTGTTGGTGTTGTTCGACCGGTTGTTGTTGTAGTACCCGCTACCACGTCAACTAGATGGGACACGGTTGGCTGGTGCACGAGCAGTATAAAACACCTGATTTGGTTGCTGTGTAGGATGATTTGGCTGTTGTGCAGGTTGTACATTAAACCCTAATTGTGTCATCAATTTTTGAAGAGATTGTATTGTTTCAGGAGTAAGCGAGGAAGAAGCAGAATTATAATTGCTTGTAGTGGTAAAAACTTGAGCAGTCAAAATAGTGGAATCAATCTTTTTTATCATATACTCGTGATCAGCAAGTAATCCAGAAAGTTCCAAAAAGGCAACAGGAGGTTGTCTTGCAATCAAGGTGGACTTCAGGGAATTGTATTCTTCTCTAAGACCTAAAATAACCAACATAACAATGTCTTTTTCTTTCATAGGCTCACCAATGTTTGCTAAAGCATGTGAATACTCTTGTGCTCGAGCAAGATAGGTAGCCAATGTTTCTTCAGGTTTTATCTCAATCTTGAGCAGTTGAGTTTTGAGGGTGTATTCTCATGAGGATGTGTGTGGTTCATAAGCACGTTCCAAGGAAAGCCATAATGACATGAGCATCATTGGAGATCCATGTAGAAGAATCAGGATTTGGTTGAGGGGCTGGTGTAGCTGCAATGGTTTTAGATGGACAAGAAATAGATCTGTCGATATAGCCAAAAGACCATTTGTGATGAGGAAGGGTTGGATCATTGTTTTCCAATATCCATAATTGGTATGGCTTAAGGTAAATCCAAACTTGTGAGATCTGTGATTAGTTTTCTCCACTGTGGTGAAGGCTGCAATAGCCATTGTTGACCGGTTGCAGGAACATGGAAAAAAATAAAAAGAAGAAGAGAGGTGGCGGCTGTCTTAGGGTTGGATGATTGGCTCTGATACCATAAGAAACTTGGTATAAGAATTTTGTATATTGTATATTGATGTCTTACTTTACATAGAGGAGCTCTATATATAGTCATAATCAATCTAATTATAGCAAACTAGCTGTCTAATAACACTGATTGATAGTTACAATCAGTGACATATTTAGCACACCAATCACTGTCTAATAGGCTATAACGTGGCTACGTTGGGTGTAACCCCCTGTTACGCTTGGCGTAGTGCTGCCTCAGTGTTGTCCCTTTTGCTGAATTACGCCCGACATACATAGCTCGTACACCCTGCATGAGTCGACAATCCTTTCGCCCCAAGCCACAAATAGGCCCAAAAATTAAGCCTACACAAGAAGTCCAAACCCAAAAATAGATTAAGCCCATACCTCGAAGAACGGATGTTACAAATCTCCCCCAATTGGATTAGACTTCACCCTCAAAGTTCGATGTTGCAAACAACTCTGGATAGTGCTCCTGCATCTCAGCCTCAGGCTCCCAAGTCCACTCTGAACCCTTACGGTGCTGCCACTGCACCTTCACCAAGTCTATTACCTTGTTCCTCTAGGTCTTCGCTTTCTTATCCAATATCGCCATCGACCTGTCAATATAACCCAAGAGACCATCAACTTGAACGTCCTCTAAAGGAACAACAGCCGTCTCGTCGGCTACACGCTTCCTCAACTGAGAGACATGGAAGGTGTCATGAATCTGACTCGGCTCTTCAGGCAGCTCTAACACGTAATCTACCTTTCCCACTCGAGCAATCACTCTGAAAGGACCAATGAATCTGGGGCCCAACTTGCCCCGCTTCCTGAATCGGATCACACCCTTCCAAGGTAATACCTTCAAGAGAACAAAATCACCGACCTGAAACTTCAGCTCTGAACGCCGCCGATTTACATAACACTTCTGACGACTCTTGGCCGTCAGCAATATCTGTCTGACCTACTGCATAAGCTCTGTCATCTTCAGCACTATCTCATTGCTCCCTATAACCCTCTGTTCGACCTCTCCCCAACAGATAGGAGTCCGACACCTCCCATACAAGAGCTCAAATGGAGGCATACTAATGCTAGAATGATGGTTGTTGTTGTAAGAAAACTCAGCCAATGGAAGATAAGAGTCCAGCTCCCACAAAAATCAATGGCGCAAGCTCTCAGCATATCCTCGAGTGTCTGAATCGTCCGCTCACTCTGCCCATCGGTATGTGGATGATACGCGGTGCTAAAATGTAGTCGGGTACCTAACTCCTCATGGAATCTCTTCTAGAATCTGGAAGTAAAACGCACGTGCTGATCAGACACGATAGATTTTGGCACCCCATGTCGAGCCACCACCTCACGAACATAGATCTCGGCCAACTTCTCTGCAGAAGAGTTCTAACTTATTGCTAAAAAGTGAGCGCTCTTCATCAGACCAACCGCTACCACCCAGATAGTGTCAACAATCCTTGCAGTCCTCGGCAACTTAGTAATAAAATCCATAGAAATATGTTCCCACTTCCATAGGGTAACCTCCAGAGGCTGAAACTTGCCATGAGGGCACTGGTGCTCCGCCTTTACCTTCGGACAGGTCAAATATCTCTCTACAAACCATGTCATGTATCTCTTCATGCAGGACCACCAGTAGTTATGCTTCAGATCAAGATATATCTTTGTAGCACCCTAGTGGATAGAAAACCTCAACTTGAGGGCTTCCTCCATCAAAATCTGTCGGGCTCCACCTTCATATGGAGAGTGAAAAGCCCACTACTGTCTACATTAAATGCCGAAACCTGCCAGATCACCCGATCACTCTTACGGTTTTCCTCTTTTATGGCCTCCACCTGGGCCTCCTTGATGACATCTAATGTTGGAGTCATCGCTGTCATCCTCATACACTACATCTCATATCGGGGCACTTACGGTTCTACGACTCAGGGCATCGGCCACCACATTAGCCTTGCCTGGATGATACAAGATCTCACAATCGTAGTCCTTCACTACGTCTAACCACTTCCTTTGCATCATATTCAGGTTGGGCCGATGCCTAAGGTATC
Organism: Lactuca serriola; assembly: GCF_051521515.1. Taxonomy (NCBI): domain Eukaryota; kingdom Viridiplantae; phylum Streptophyta; class Magnoliopsida; order Asterales; family Asteraceae; genus Lactuca; species Lactuca serriola. The sequence goes on from NC_136412.1 coordinate 228,327,178, forward strand.
TTCGGCTATTATGGTCCGTGTAAATGGTACACCAGAAACCGTAAAGATAATGGCGCCAAATCTTGAGGGCGAATACCATCGTCCCCAGCTCCAACTCATGGGTGGGATACCTCATCTCGTGAGGCTTCAGTTGCCTCGACGCATATGCTATCAGATGCTCCTCTGCATCAACACAACACCCAACCCTGCTATGGATGCATCACAATAGACCACGAAGTCATCCACCCCTTCTGAGAGGGCTGGCACTGGAGCCTGACATAATCTCTGGTGAAGAGTCTCGAATGATGCCTGCTGCTCAAGCCCCCAAATAAAAGCAACATCCTTCCTGGTCAGCTTGGTGAGAGGAATAACAACCATGAAGAAATTTCTAATAAATCTCCGATAATAACCTGCCAGACCACGGAAACTTCGAATCTCGGATGGTGATTTCGGCACCTCCCACTACATCACCGCCTCAATTTTGACTGGGTCAACCAAAATACTGTTCTGGTTGACAAGGTGTCCCAAAAACTGGACCTCTCGTAATCAGAAATGGCACTTGGAGAATTTAGCATAAAGCCTCTCGGTCCTCAACACCCCAAGAATCTCCCAAAGATGCTCCTCATGCTGTTCCCTAGTCTTCGAATAAACTTGAATATCATCAATGGAAACGATCACTGATCGATGCAACATGAGCCTACACACTATGTTTATGAGGTCCATGAATGCTGCCAGTGTGTTGGTGAGTCGGAAAGGCATCACCACAAACTCATTATGCCCATTACGAGTTCAGAAGGTCGTCTTCTGAATATCCTCCTCACGAACCCTCATCTGATGATATCCAGATCTCAAATCAATATTGGAAAACCAAGATGCCCCCTGTAATTAATCGTAAAGATCATCAATCCTTGGCAATGGATAGCAGTTCTTCACTATCAACTTGTTCAGCTACCGGTAATAAATGCACATCCGGTGTAAACCATCCTTTTTCTTGACAAAAAAGGATTAGTGCTCCCCACAACGAACTACTTTATCGAATTAACCCCTTCCCTAATAGCTCCATAAGCAACGAGGATAACTCCTGCATCTCGGGCGGTTCAAGGCAATACGGTGCCCTAGCGATAGGCACCTCGCCCAAAATCAGATCGATCCAGAACTCTACCTGTCTCTCGGAAGGTACACCTGGTAATTCTTGGGTAAAACATAAAGAAAGTTACATACTACCGGCACATTATAAACTGAACCAAACCTTCTCCACAACATGAGTATCTACCACATATGCCCCATACATCCATGCTGCAAACTCTGTATTGCCCTGGCGGTAGAACAAAAGGTTGATCCCGATCTAGTACCCTCACCATAAATAGTAAGCACCCCTCTACACGAGTCTCGACCCATCACCAGTTGTCGCTCGCAATCAATCAAGGCCCCAAATCAGCTCAACCAATCCATGCCCACTATAACACATACATCCCCTATCGTTATCTGCACCAGATGAATCAGAAACTCGACACCAAAAATCTCCAAAACACAGCTCCGAAAGATATCCGTAGCAAAAACCGTGTGCTCATCAGCTATGCAAACCCTCAATGGCCGATTCACGGCCTTGCGCCTGATGCTAAAACAACTACTAAAGGATAAAGACACAAAGGATTGACTCACACTTGAGTTAAATAGTACTAAAGCAAGAACAAAATTCACAAGGAATGTACCTAACATAAAACACAATCTAAGCATAATAATTAAATTAACAGCATAAACCAAAAAGATACATACCAACAACAACATCAGGCGTTGCGCGGCCCTCCTCTGCAGTCAGCTGAAAAGCTTTCCCATGAGCTCTTGGAGCCTCGGACTTCCCCGACCGACCATTAGTAATACGCAAGGTAGCAGGGGCAGAAGACTGAGTGAACTGAGGACACTCATCCCTCCTGTGTCCAATCTAGTTGCAATGAAAGTAAAACGAAAATCCCTTGAGGCAATCCTTTTCCATATGTCCCTCTTTGCTGCATTTGAAGCAAATCTCTGACCGACAAGATCCATCGTGACTCTTACCGCACTTGCTATAACTGCGACCCTTCTGGCCTCCTGCTCTAGAGTCAATGGGCTTGGCCTGCTTGGTCGTCGGCTGTGACTTTACTGGCCTCTTGTCCCTCCCCTGAGACTCATTCTCCTCCCTTGTCTGGGTCTCCAGCTTGATCTCTCTCCTCCTAGCATTGGTTTGTAGCTTAGCCAATGTCCTATAAGATGAGTTCGCACGAACTCCCGAATATCCTCCTCAAAATGCTCAGGTACCGGCTCACACGTGCTTTCTCCGTAGACACATGCTCAGGGCAGAATAATGACGTTTCGTGAAACATCCTAGTGATCTCGGTCACCGTCTCGGTCTTCTATCTGAGAGACAGAAACTCTTGGGCCAACCGTTCCCTCTCCACCCGGGGAACAAACTCGTCTCGAAATAGCTCAGTAAACCTCTCCCAAGTGACTGCAACATGTTCTACAGGAGAATAAACAGTCGTCACAAAGTTCCACCAATCCTTCGCCCCCAAGCGAAGCTAGTTTAGCGTAAATCGAACCTTCAGGTTCTCAGGGGATGAACAAGTATAAAAATAGCCCTCAACACCAGAGACCCATCTCATCACAACAATCTGGACCTGGGTCCCATCAAGCTTTGGCGGCTTCGTATTGCTGAATTCTCAACAACAATCCTACGGATCTCATCATCACTGGTACTCGGACTCTCGGGTTTGCTGGAGCCTGAACCTCGGGTAACCGTCATACTCTCTAAAACAAAAACACGGAAATCATTAGAGTCAAGCTAAGGTGCACACACAACACTTACACATTCCTACAACCACCCTATCATCCTAAGATTTCTTCTTGAGTCACGTACGGATTCGGTGCTTTCAGTAGTACGGGCCCAATACTACTTTCCACACCAATCTGTATTTGCCCCAAGTCGTCCTCTTAAGACCCCAAGTCATAAGTACTCTATCCCTCATGAATACCTAGCTACTCACTCTGCTGACTTCTCAACTAAACATCTAGGCACTCATCCTAAACTACTCCACATCGCCAAAATACCTCACAAGGATCTCCACCATTCTCGCCAACTGCTCCACGCACATAAATCGTACATAATACAAGGCTCGATAGACAGTCGAATAAATGATCTTCCTCAAGTCCACAACCAAACAAGGAACATGAAAAAAAAGGCTAAATCATGCATTCTAAGGCTATAAAGTCTTAATCATGTACACCTAAGCAACTAAGCAACATGCACAGAGCAAATAGAAAGTATAGGTTCAATTAAAGAAACAACCTCCTAGGCTAAGGCATCATACATCAGGCAACTCTAGTTCATACTTCCTGAAGATACCTAGCCTATCATCTAACATGCAGTTCTAACAACTCAAGAAGAAATGATCTCATAATATAATCAAATAAGGGTATTTTGGGAAATCACATTGTTAGATGCATTTTATATGCATCTTTTAGCATAATTTCCTACGTAATTCATTATAAAAAGATAACTAATTCCTGATTATTCTTATGTATTTCGTGTTTCATGATTATTTTGTAGAATGCCCGTACTGCTCACGTTTGTTATGACTTTCCAGGGCTATTTGGAGCATAAGGATGATTTCGGAAGTTCGGGATGCGTTTTGTGGATGCTTTGGAGCTCAATTGGAGTCTAGAATAAGGAGGGATGCCGGGAAATGATCATGAACTGCTTAGAAGGAGGAACGCCGATCAAATGAGCCAAGAGAAGCAATTTGCAATCGCAGTTTCTGTCTTTGCGATCGCAGGATGCCTTCGAGGTTTTGTTGAGCCAAAAAATTCATCAGCCAGGGATAAAGACAAACCTACGATCACAGGTTGTGCCCTTGCGATTGTAGGTTGGTGAATTTGTGACAAAATAGCAACATACTTCATTAAAAAACTTTTGTGGCTAGGGTTTGGGTGGTACCTGCGATCGTAGGTTTGGCCATTTAACAGTTGGACGTATAAAAAGAGCCCAATACCCTTCCAGTAACCCTAATTGGCGATTCCTGGCGATTCAGAGGTGATTTTCAGAGGTTTTCAAGTGAAGAACGCAGATCTAAAGGAGAAGATTCGATTCCAAGTCATAGTTTAGTAAGATTTACTGATTAGGGTTTATTTTTCATCGTTTGTAATCCGTCTTTAGCCATGTCAGGTTAAAAACTTAGATTTCAGTTTCACAAGACTAACCTTTTCGTATGATGAATCATTAAGCACTATGTTTGACTATGATTACTGTTTAGTTTGATCAGTTATGTGTTTAATTGAGTATTTGATTCTGATTTCGATTTTTGTTGGCCGCTTGAATTATTTGTGAATCACTTCAGTCATCTAATTGTTTAGATCCATAATTGTCTAGATAGATTAGTACAAAGTGACATATATTGGATTAATTCTGAGATTAGGGTTAAGTCTAATATGGATTGGTTAAACAAGTTTTGACGCCTCCGAGCTTATGAGGGGTATTGAACTTTACTGGGAAATTACATTGTATTTATTGAAACTTTTCTTAGTTGATCAAGAGCTTGTTTGATTAATTAAATTAAAAGTTTGGTTTAATTCAAAGAACTTATTTTGATTAAATGATTTTTGGTAATAAAGGTCATTAGAGCTTGTTAATGAACCTTAGTACCAGTTTGAATAAGTGCATAGTCAAATATTGTGTTGAAGGTTAATCATATGATTAGGGTAGTCACCGACAAACTGAAATAGCTTTCTTTTATTTGAAGTTTCATCATTATAAATTTAGTCATTTTTCTATCATTTCCAAATTCTATTGTTAGTTTTCAGAATAAATTCTTTTCTCCCCCCTCTTATGTTATGACATTCATCAAAAATTAGTTCATACCTTACGCAAAGAGGTATAAACGTTAGGACGTGTCCCTGAGGATCCGACCCTGCTTACCAGTACTACTTGCTAGTGCAATAGAGCAGTTCATTTTATATACTATTTGTTTAAATCGTAGACGACAGCGGTCTTAACAAATTGGCGCCCTTGCCGGGGACGCGGTAAAACACTAATAGTTTTATGCCAAGATCTTCACGTACAGGTAATCTGATTTTTGATCCCGAGATTGAGAAGACTGCTAGGACGCTCAAGAAGGAGGTAAAACTTCAAGAGAAACAAATAGGAACCTCAACCTCACCCATACCACAAAGCACTCCCTTGTGGAACGAACCGAAACATACATTTCAACCCTTTCCAAAAGCACCACCTACCTCACCCGTTAACAGCCCGTTCAAAACCTACTCTTCATCATCTTCAGACAAACCCAAACTCACAGATTCTTCTAAAACCGAATCAGAATACATCATGAGCGAAAACAGAGATGAAGCTGAAAAAACTCTCTGTGAGTGGGCGACACAAGAGGTTACCCAACAGCCTTTGTGTATCACCGTTCAAGAAGCTCGAAACTTTGAGCTCAAATCCGGTTTAATCCATCTGCTGCCCCCGTTTCGAGGCCTTGAGAATGAAGATCCTCATAAATTTCTCAAGGAATTCCATGTTGTTTGCTCTGGAATGAAACCCCATGGATTTACTGAAGACCATATCAAACTAAGGGCGTTTCCCTTCTCCGTTCAAGATGCAGCAAAAGAGTGGTTGTATGATTCCGTCTGGTTTAATAACAAGCTAGAATGAACTTGCCAAACTCTTCTTGGAAAAATATTTTCCCGAAGCGATAGTGTCAAATCTACACAGGGAAATCTTGGGTATTAAGCAAGGTAAGAGAGAAGTTCTCCACACTTATTGGGAGCGATTCAAGAAGCTGTTAGTCTGATGCCCACAACATGGCATTAGTGATTATCAGTTATATCAGTGTTTCTGCGAAGGATTGATACCTATGGAGAGGTGACTAATTAATGCATCTAGTAGAGGATCACTTTCAGACATGACGCCAATGGAGATTAGGGCATTGATAGAAAAGCTGGCCAATGAATCTAAACATTCAGCAACTGAGGAAGACTGGTACCCGGACCATCCCACAAGAGTCAAGGAGATAAGCAACGCACACCTGGAATCCCAGATTTCAGAATTGACTAAAGTTGTCCTTTTGTTGACAAAAGAAAAGGGTATCAAACCACAGGTCAAACCTTGCGGAATCTGCTGCAAAACCGGGCATCCGACTGATATGTGCCCAATACTTCAAGAAGATAACGAGTCTGTACAAGCCATGGGAGGATTTCAGCAAAGGCCATTTGATCAGCACCGCAATAACCAAGCTTAGGGAGGGCCTCCAAATAACAACTTCCAGCCAAGACCTCAACAGAACTTTCAACAAAGAAACCAATATCAAGCTCCACCCGGGTTTCAACCGCCCTTCCAGCAAAATCAGCACCCAAGTAATTTTCAGCAACCACCTATTCAGTCACAAGCTAGTAGTTCCAGCATGTCTTTGGAAGATATAGTTAAAAGTCTTGCAACCAGTACCCAAGCTTTCCAGAATGAAACAAAGTACTCCATGAGCAAACTAGAGGCACAAACATAAGGAAAATTCCCATCTCAGACTGAGAAGAACCCAAAGCACAATGCATGTGCTGTCACCCTCAGAAGTGGTAGAAACTACAAAGGACCAGATCAGCGAGAAGATGAGGAAGAAGAGATCGTGGTTGAGCAAGAATTTGAGGCAGTTGAAGAGGTGCAGAAAAAAGACAAACCTGCTAAAGCTGAAGTGAAAATTACCCCACCCCCTTTTCCCTCAAGACTGAAAAACACGAAAAAAGAAAAGGAGGATAAAGAAATTATGGATTTCTTCAGAAAAGTTGAGGTAAATATTCCCCTTCTTGATGCAATTAAATAGTTACCCCGATATGCTAATTTTTTTAAAGAATTATGTACATCAAAAAGGAAATGAAAAGGAAACGAAATAGTTAAAGTAAGCGAGAATGTTTCGGCTATTTTACAAAAAAGGCTACCGCCAAAGTGTAAGGATCTAGGAGTGTTTACTGTTCCTTGCAATTTGGGGAACCTTTCAGTGTTAAGAGCTATGCTAGACTTAGGAGCTTCTATAAATGTTTTGCCATATTCAATTTTCAAAACTATCGGGGTAGGGCCTTTAAAAAGAACTGGAGTCATCATTCAGTTAGTTGATCGTTCTTTGGTGCACCCAAAAGGTGTGTTAGAAGACGTTTTGGTTCAAGTGAATGAACTCATATTCCAAGCTAATTTCTATGTTTTGGATATGGGAGATGACGACACACCAAACACAGGTTCCATTCTTTTGGGGAGACCATTTTTAAAAACCACCAGAACTAAAATAGATGTTTCTGATGGTACCCTTTCAATGGAATTTGATGGTGAAGTTATCAACTTCAATATTTATGATGCCATGCGTTATCCTGATGATGTTTCAGCTCTTAATTTTATTGATGTAATTGAACCATTAACTGCAGATTATTTTGAAATTGCTAACCGTGAGTCACTAGCATTAGTGCTCCATAGAACTTTGTCTATTAATGCAGCTCAGGTTATACCAGAAAATTATGTGATTGATGGAGAAGTTCAAGAGATGGTGGCTCATATGGATCAGCAGAAAAGGTTGAGGTATGGTACCCAAACCCTCATATTACCAGTTTCTAACTCCAAGCTTTTTTTTCCTTCTGTAGTGTAAGCTCCCATCTTGGAGCTGAAGACACTTCCAAAACACTTGAAGTATACATACCTTGGGTAAAAAGAAACACTACCCATTATCATATCCAACAAGCTGTCAGAAAAAGAAGAATTTGAGCTAATCAGAATTTTGAAAGAGTACAAGACAACACTCGGGTGGACTATCGCAGACATTAAAGGACTTAGCCTGTCTCTCTGCATGCACAAAATATTGATGGAAGAGGACTATAAGCCATCACGAGAAGCCCAACGTAGACTAAACCCACCAATGATGGAGGCGGTTAAGAAAGAAGTCATGAAGTTACTTGATGCTGTTATTATATACCCAATCTCAGATAGCAAATGGGTCAGCCCAGTTTAAGTTGTTCCCAAGAAGGTTGGTGTAACAGTGATAGAGAACAAAGAAGGAGAATTGGTTCCGACTCGAGTTCAGAACGGATGGCGTGTGTGTATTGACTACAGGAAATTAAACGCAGCCACCCGCAAAGATCATTTTCCGCTCCCATTCATAGATCAGATGCTAGAGAGGCTTACTGGAAAATCTCATTACTACTGAATTGATGGATTTTCAGGTTTCCATCAGATTCCAGTTGCTCCAGAAGATTAGGAGAAAACGACTTTCGCATGCCCCTTCGGGACGTTCGCGTATAGGCGTATGCCCTTTGGACTCTGCAACGCACCCGCCACCTTTCAAAGGTGTATGGTTAGTATTTTTTTTAAATACGTCGAAAATATCATAGAAGTCTTCATGGATGATTTTACAGTCTATGGAGACTCCTTTGATATTTGTTTGAAAAACCTTACAAAATTTTTACAAAGATGTATAGAAACAGACTTGGTCTTAAATTGTGAAAAATGTCACTTTATGGTCGACCAAGGTCTGATTCTTGGACATATCGTTTCAAAAAAAGGTTTAGAAGTCGATAAGTCAAAAATTGATGCTATAAAAAGCTTACCATACCCGAAGAATGTTCGGGAAGTGCGTTCCTTTCTTGGTTATGCAGGGTTTTACAGGAGATTTATAAGAGATTTTTCAAAGATATCAGTTCCCATGTTCCAGCTTCTGCAAAAGGATGTTTAATTCGACTTCAATGAAGATTGTAAGAAGGAATTTGATGTGCTGAAAAGTCTCCTCACTTTTGCCCCCATCATTCAGCCCCCAAACTGGAGTTTACCATTTGAGATTATGTTTGACGCCAGTAATACTGTTATTAGAGCTGTCCTAGGACAGAGAAGAGACTGGGTCCCACATGTTATATATTATGCATCAAAGACATTGGATAATGCCCAAGAAAATTACTCCACCACAGAAAAGGAGTTGTTGTCAATTGTCTTCGCATTGGAAAAATTCAGACAATACTTGCTGGGAATGAAGGTTATCATTATTTCTGATCACGCAACCATCCGGTACCTTCTAGCCAAGAAAGACTCGAAGCCCAGGTTGATTAGATGGATTTTGCTGCTACAGGAGTTTGACATAGAGATTAGGGACAAAAGTGGGAGAGAAAATTTGGTAGCTGATCATTTAAGTTGACTCACCCCGCCTAAGGACCCGACACCAATCCGCGAAACGTTTCCTGATGAGTATCTATTTGCTGTTCAAAACCCTCCTTTGTTTGCTGATATAGTAAACTATTTGGTTTCAAAAGAACTCCCTTCAGATCTTACCCGAGCCCAAAAAGATAAAATAAAGAAGGAGGAGAAAAGATATGTTTGGTACGAGTCGTATCTATGGAAACACTGTGCTGACCAGATGATTAGAAGATGCATACCTCAAGATGAAGTCAAGTCAATCCTGAATTTCTGCCATTCAGAAGCTTGTGTAGGGCATTATGGTCCGCAACGAACTGCATGCAAGGTCTTGGACAGCGGTCTTTATTGGCCTCATATATTTCGTGACTCTTTCCTATTTTGCAAAACCTGTGAAAGATGTCAAATGACTGGGTCCTTGACATCTCGTAATCGGATGCCACTTACTCCAATCTTAATATGTGAAATCTTTGACGTTTGGGGTCTAGATTTTATGGGTCTGTTTCCACCTTCTTTCGGGTTTGTGTACATCTTACTTGCCGTGGATTACATGTCCAAATGGGTCGAGGCAAAGGCTACACGAACCGAAGATGCCAAGGTTGTGGTTGATTTTGTCAAGACTAATATATTTGCTAGGTTCTGGACACCAAAAGCCATCATTAGTGATCGGGGCACGCATTTCTGCAACTGAACCCTCGAAGTTGTCCTTAAGAAATATGGTGTCACACATCAGGTATCCACAACATATCACCCGCAAACCAATGGATAGGCTGAGGCTTCAAATAGACAAATAAAAGGCATTATAGAGAAAACCATCAACCCGGTCAAGAAAGATTAGAGCATTCATTTGGACGATGCGTTATGGGCTCACCGGACAGCATACAAGACTTCCATCGGTATGTCACCATATCGAATAGTTTTTGGCAAACCTTGTCGGTTGCCGGTTTAATTGGAGCATAGAGCATATTGGGCTTTCAAGAATCTTAATATGAGCATGGATGAAGTTGGTAAGAAAAGTAGATTGGATATCCAAGAGTTAGAAGAAATCAGGAATGATGCTTACGAGAACGAGGCAATCTACGAGGAAAAGACGAGAGCATTTCACGATAAGATGATCTCGCGAAAGGTATTTACTACCGGTTAAAAGGTACTCTTATACCATTCTCGTTTCAAACTTATATCCGATAAATTGAGGTCTCGCTGGCTGGGACCTTTTGTTGTTACTAACGTGTTTGACCATGGTGCTATAGAGATTAAAAGTGAACAGACAGGAAAGATTTTTAAAGTTAATGGTCACCGTCTCAAACCATTTTACGAAGGGTTCCAAGTCACAAATGAAGAGGTGGACGTAATCGAGGTCCCGACTTACCGAAACTAAGGGAACCAAGTAACAACGTCGAGCCGATGACAGTAAAAACGGGCAGCTTACCGGGAGGCAACCCGGGCGTTTGTTTTGGCTTTCGTTTCTACAAACTTCTTTTTATTTTGTGTGTTTTAGCTACTTAGGTTGTTTTTTTTAACTGAATCGTGTTTTTAAAATAAAAAAGGGGACATAGAGATTTGGTAAAAAGTTGAAAATTAAGGTTTTGGCGGAACCTATGATTGTAGGTTTTGTCCTTGCGATCGCAGGTTATGCCTTTGCGATCGCAGGTTATGCAGATAAGGGTCGCAGCACGTCATCGAGGTTTTTCTTGACAATTTTTCACGAAAACACAGAATTTGTTAAATATTTGTGCGGGCTTACGTATTTGCTAGGGAGTAGTTAGAAGTATTTATGTTTGATTATTTTTACCTGGAAATTGTGCCTTCCTTGTCCAGGGTTTGACCTGGAAAAAAAATGCCCCCTAGATCCTCTCGTCCACGTAGACAGGTCGACGCCCCAGAGTCGCCATACACTGTCATGGTGGACAATGCTACTGTAGATTTAGGCTCCCAGGCTACACTCGACTGTTACCAGTGGCTTACTGACCGCGAGATTATGCAACAGGCCTGGGCCCCTAGCCGCACCCTTATGCAGGAACTCCATATTTATGATGGTGTTCACGCTCTTTTTGCCAATATCGTCTGGGAACGCCTATTATCTGAGAACTTCTCCACTTGTCCCTTACTAACCATGAGAGTTTTTAGCTACCTTGAGCGAGGTGAACCATGAGGGAAATTTTGCTTTTCGACTTTTTAGCACCTCTCACACTCTTCACGTAGACCAATTATGTACCATCTTTCATACCCCCATTACTAGTTTATCCCAGCCCACTCCCACTTTTAACGTCCGCGAGTTCTGGTATTCCATCACTAGGTTAGAGAATTATGATTCTGCTTCATCTGTGTAGACTAGCATCGTGCATCCTGTTCTTAAAATTGCATTAAAAATTATATGCAATATCATTTATGCATAGGCCGAGACTACCAAAGCTGGCAAAGCCGGGCTTTTCATTTTGTGGTGCACGGGCACCGGTTTACACCGCCCATATTGTGGTGATACTATCACCAAACGGTTTCATAGAGTTATCAACCTTCGCACCGGCGGTGCCATTCGCTGTGGTGGTATGATTAGTGTCACTTCTCACTCCATCACGGAGCAGACCCCTACGGCTCAATCCCCTCCCAGGTACAGTTTCTTTCTAGCTGAGACCTTCCGGTTGACCCTGCAGACCCTTTGGTCTATGCATATGCTGCATACTGCCCCAGGTGGGTATGTTTGGATGCGGGGTCTCTCCACTTACTTTAAGGTCACTGGCCCTGACGTTTGACGTCATCGCCCTATCAAACCCCATTAACGACACCATGTGGGTTATCCCGTCAAACATCCCACAACCTTCTCGCCCACGCAGGGCACAATAGGTCAGGCAACCACAGTCTGATTGACCATCCTCGTCCACCCAGCACCCAGACTATGCAGACGCCATATTGGTATCCTTTAGCCAGCCTGATCCCATGCAGACTGACTTTTAGGATCAACCTCCACCAACTCCACCATCTCACCCTGACCCCAACTCCCCCTTCACTTACCAACATTATCTCGACCTCCGTCAGGATATTGTCAACAGACTATGTCTGGTCTCCGCTTAAATTATCATCTTTATAGCTCTCAGGTCACCGATTATCGTGACGAGGTTTTAGGTATGCGTGACGATTTAGACTCCTTCCGCGACTAGTTCTTCCGTCGCTATGCACCCCCTTCCGACTAGTATTCTTTTACTCCTCCCTAAGTATTGAGGACAATGCTTAATTTTAAGCTTGGGGAGGGGATTTATTATCCTTTTACACTTTATTTTGTAAAAAAAATTGTGATTAAATTGATAAAAAAAATTCCAAAAAGATTTTTCATTTATTTTTATATTTATTTGTTTTTCTTTTATATGTCGTTTTATTTCTTCCTAGTGTTTCTAAAATATTTTCCTTTTACTACATTTTTGCATTTGCATTAAAAAAAATGTGTACGAGATGATGACATTCTTTACAAACGATAGCTCCATGAAGTGGGAAATTGAGAATTATAAATGAAAAAATCCGAAGCAATCCAAATTTGTTGGAAGTGTAGAATCAGCTGTCATAACCAGGGGATCCAAACACCGTGATTCGAGAACCCGACATTAGATAATAAAAAAAATGGCGCACTGAAACGTTTTTTTTGGAAGTAATAACAACTCTAGGATGATTTGCTTATTAATGTTTAAAAATAATCTTTGTCGACAACTCTGAACCCACAGAACATGGCCCTATTTGTTGACATGCGTTACCCTAGCGGTAACAGAGAGCTTAAGTATCAGATCCGCACAGTCAAAATGAAGAAAGGGTACAACGTTACATCGAATACCTAAATCAAAGAATTTCAAGCATTCAATTGAAGAAACTTCAAGAAATTCTAAAAAAAAGAAGATTGAAGAAATTAAAGTTCAAATCAAAGTTCAATCAAATTAGAATCCGTTTCAAAGTTCTATATGGCGAATAAAGTATTGTGTGATATGATACTTGTGGCTCTCGAAAAAGTGAAAGCATAGAGCACGGGCTCCTACAGGGGTTGGCCCTTGCTACTTCGGCGAAAGCTGATTTGGTCATGCGGGTTCTTAAGGATGCGTCGATTTTGATTCTTGGTCATCTAGTCTTAAGGACATGAGATCCAGACTATGTTATTTTCGCTCATAAAGCTAATGGAGGTACAAAGTTTAAATAAAACTCGAGTTGCACTATTGGGTTACACCATTTGTGGTCTTCCTTACTTTGGGAGTCTGTGATATATGGAAGATAGAAGGAGGGTTGTTTTGGTGTTAATGATTGGAGCCCATTATCGATGTAAAGTCTGATCGTAAAAATAAAAATAAAAATACAGCAAAACACAAGTTTTATTTTAATAGTTTGTTCTACATTTGCATACTATTTAGTCATTGTTCATTTTCTTCATCTTTGCATGTATTTGTTTTATGTTTAGCCTTGGTAGTTTTTATTATTGTTAAGTTTTCGTTTCTTTTAGTTGATGTGTGTCTAGGTTGACTCGTTGTTGCCTTTAGCCCCAATTCCATTTCTAAGTTACCGTCTCCTTACTTGAGGGCAAGTAAGGTCTAAGCTTGGGGATGTTTGTTAGATTCATTTTATATGCATCTTTTAGCACAATTTCCTACGTAATTCATTATAAAAAGATAACTAATTCCCGATTATTCTTATGTATTTCGTGTTTCATGATTATTTTGTAGAACGCCCGTACTGCTCATGTTTGTTATGACTTTTCAGGGTCATTTGGAGCATAAGGATGATTTCGCAAGTTCGGGATGCGTTTTGTGGATGCTTTGGAGCTCAATTGGAGTCTAGAATAAGGAAGGATGCCGGGAAATGATCAGGAACTTCTTAGAAGGAGGAACACCGATCAAATGAGCCATGAGAAGTAATTTGCGATCGCAACTTCTGTCTTTGCGATCGCAGGTTATCTTTGCGATCGCAGGTTGCCTTCGAGGTTTTGTTGAGCCAAAAATATCACCAGCCAGGGAAAAAGAGAAACCTGCGATCGTAGGTTGGTGAATTTGTGACAAAATAGCAACGTACTTCATTAAAAAAACTTTCGTGGCTAGGGTTTGGGTGGTACCTGCGATCGCAGGTTGTGCCTTTGCGATCGCAGGTTTGGCCATTTAATAGCTGGACGTATAAAAAGAGCCCAATACCCTTCCAGTAACCCTAATTGGCGATTCCTGGTGATTCAGAGGCGATTTTCAGAGGTTTTCAAGTGAAGAACACAGATCTAAAGGAGACGATTCGATTCCATGTCATAGTTTAGCAAGATTTACTGTTTAGGGTTTATTTTTCATCGTTTGTAATTCGTCTTTAGCCATGTCAGGGTAAAAACTTAGATTTCAGTTTCACAAGACTAACCTTTTCGTATGATGAATCATTAAGCACTATGTTTGACTATGATTACTGTTTAGTTTGATCAGTTATGTGTTTAATTGAGTATTTGATTCTGATTTCGATTTTTGTTGGCCGCTTGAATTATTTGTGAATCACTTCAGTCATCTAATTGTTTAGATCCATAATTGTCTAGATAGATTAGTAAAAACTGACATATATTGGATTAATTCTGAGATTAGGGTGAAGTCTAATATGGATTGGTTAAACAAGTTTTGACGCCTCCGAGCTTATGAGGGGTATTGAACTTTACTGGGAAATTACATTGTATTTATTGAAACTTTTCTTAGTTGATCAAGAGCTTGTTTGATTAATTAAATTAAAAGTTAGGTTTAATTCAAAGAACTTATTTTGATTAAATGATTTCTGGTAATAAAGTTCATTAGAGCTTGTTAATGAACCTTAGTACCAGTTTGAATAAGTGCATAGTCAAATATTGTGTTGAAGGTTAATCATATGATTAGGGTAGTCACCGCGAAACTGAAATAGCTTCCGTTTATTTGAAGTTTCATCATTTTAAATTTAGTCATTTTTCGGTCATTTCCAAATTCTATTGTTAGTTTTTAGAATAAATTCTTTTCTCCCGCCTCTTATGTTATGACATTCATCAAAAATTAGTTCACACCTTACGCAAAGAGGTATAAACGTTAGGACGTGTCCCTGAGGATCCGACCCTGCTTACCAGTACTACTTGCTAGTGCAATACAGCAGTTCATTGTATATATTATTTGTTTAAATCATGTACGACAGCGGTCTTAACACACCTCTTGGGCTCTGGCTGATTGTACATATTGCTTTGTCCTAATTTTTTCTTAAACGTCCTTTACTCTTTTGAAAAAAAAAACCTTTTAAGAAATCGTTTCTTTTCTCTCTTTTTTTATTGAAATTTATCAACTCCTAGGTTTGAGTCCAGACATACCCGAGGGTATTGTAATGACCCAAAAATAAGGAGTAAAAAATTCACTTTTACTAGAGTAAAAACACAGCTATCTTTTAAATCCAAGCATTCCAAAACATTGCTTATTTAACACAGTTATCAGAGTTACATCCCAAAATCACATAATGCGGAAAACACGGGTGTGTATGTTTCAATCAAGCCAAGCCCATCCTTTCCAAATCGATGATACCTGAAACCATAAACAAAACTGTAAGAACGAAGCTTAGTGAGTTCCCCAGAGTATACCCCACATAATCCACATAACCATATAATATGTATCAATCACATAATCCATATAAATCACGTAAGCCATATCAATCACGATAATCACATATACCACATTAGCTATAAAAGCTACACAAACCACATAAGCCATGCATACAACATATAGGGATATTGTGGGCTCGTCCCCAAGGTCTTACTCCAAGATGCCATGGGCTCCCCACATGGTCTTACACCTACGTACCATGGGCTCTCCGATGGTCTTTAATAGGAAAGCCATGGTCTCTCCACATGGTCTTACATCCGGGTGTCATGGGCTCTCCCATGGTCTTTAATAGGAAAGCCATGGGCTCTCCACATGGTCTTACATCTGGTGCCATGGGCTCTCCCATGGTCTTTAATAGGAAAGCCATGGGCTCTCCGCATGGTATTACATCCAGGTGCCATGAGCTCTCCCATGGTCTTCTATACAAGCATACTATATATACAACTAGCATGCTTCCTAGCACATAACTAACTATCATGCCACATAATACAACTTCAGATAGTGTACCACATATCATAAAATGGGTTGGCCTTGGTTCCTTCGACCCATTGGTATGGTGAGGAGACTCACCTCACACTGTCGAAGTCCTACGGATAAAACTCTAGCTACTGGTTGACAGATTCCCGAACTGTCAATCATCAAAACGACACCCAATTAATAATTGGGTTCCAATACATAAGTCCATGCTTGGGGTAAAAAGACTATTTTACCCTTAACCTAATTTGGTCCAAATCCAAGGTCCAGACACACACTCTGAAGGCCAAAAAAACAATCAATGAACCAACGCCCAACATATGGCCCAATTTTCCAAATTGGCCCAAACCTCTACATGGACTTATCTTATGGCCCAACCATTTGTCCTGGTCCAAAAATTTGGCATTCTGATGGTCTAATATCTTATAATCATCAAGACCCAATTATGGCCCATCTATGGCCTAATTTTCCAAATTGGGCCCAAGCCTTTCCAATGGGCCTTATCCTAAAGCCCAATAATTTCCTTAGTCCATAAATATGTTCCCAATTAGCCCATGAAGGCCCACAATAGCTTAGTCCAATAAATGGCCCAACAAGAACCCAAACCCAATTAGGGTTTTTCATAGAAAATGACGATTAGGTTTAAGTATTTCTTACTTAACTCATTAAGGACTTAATCCATTAGGACTATCAATCTACTAGGCCATTCATATGATTTAGTCGGACATAATTAGAAATTCCAATCTAATAGTCCAATTGCGGATCCCGACAATTTCTAAATCACATATTTCCAAAACTAGGGTTTTCCAAACCCTAATTAGGGTTTCCAACCCAATAGCATTCCAATTAGTCCATTTGTGAAGTTTTGTGTCAAATTAGGGTTTCACTAGGTCAATTAGGGTTAGCTAAGTCGCGCACCACCCACTATGACCTCGAGTAGTAGTGGTCAACGACGGCGGGCACCACCTCGTGGTGGTGATTATGATTCTAGTCCAAATCATGTCTAAGCATCCAATCATATATAAATGCACACTGCCACCAACACGGGGGCTGGTGGCGGCAGAAGGCGGCAGCCACCACCTCACGGTAGCAGTGGTGGGTTTATTCGTATTTTCCGTCAATACAATACATCATACAACATATTATCCAAAATGAAATACACACAAAATAACACACGCATACATGCATTGCCACCCTTGTGGCAGCCGACGGTGGTAGAGGGTGACAGCCACCACCTCACGGTGGTGGTGGTGGCGGCTTTTCTCGTGAATTTTGGCCAAAAAACGCCACACACAACACACACTCATTGCAGAAATACACACATATGTTTTATTGTTTGCAAATTGACCCAGCCACCCACCTGGTGGTGTATGGCGATGATAACATCACGATTGGCAGCGAAAACAGCGGCAACAACGGTGATCATGGTGTTTGGCAACAGGCGGCAGCTAACAGAAAAAAGAGAAGAAGAATAAATGGTGGCAATGGAAGCAACAGTGACAATCATAGTCCACCACTCCACATCGATCTTGAGCCATCCTGACGTGGGGGAAGAACGAAGGTCGACGACAGCTCCCTTTGTGGTCTACTCCGGCTTCAACTGGTAAGGTGGCGGCTGGAGGGTTATGAGTGACGACGAAAGCAGCGGCGGTTACCGGCGGCAGAAACAAAAGGAAGAATAAAGGATGTTGGGAGTCTGGAGATCCTTGTCGTCGTTTGCTGATCGGAAATGGCATGGTGGCGGCGTCGGTGGGGGAGACATAAGGGTGGTAGCAGTGGCTGCATCATTTCCCTAGGGTTAGGGTTATTGGATGGGTTATATACCTGGCACCCTTGAAACTACACTCCATAATGACAGAAATGGTCCCTCCCCATAAAAATCTCTTCAAACAAAGTCCATAATTTACTCTTATTACCCCTGCTCCCATAATTCCTTTCATATTTAGTTCAACAGATACCATTCAGTCCCTTAGCCTCCAAAATCTTTTCAAATTAAGTCCCAATAGTTTACCAAGTATTCCCTACCTTGTTAATTGTTTACAAAACCAATCTGGAACTTACACTTTAACCCCCGAAACCAGCACCCCGCTAAATATTATTGCTTTTGGCTACAATAATATATGAAAAATAATAATAATAATAATTACATCTCAGAGTTTTGAATTTATTCTTTATTCACTCATTTTAATTAATTTCAAACAGAGTGTTACAACTCTCCCCCACTTAAATTTGATTTCGTCCTCGAAATTATTCCTTACCACTCCTAACACGCTAGACAACTTGATTAGGGATGAGCATATGGACCGGGGAACCGGATGGAACCGGTACCGGAACCAGAACCGGCACCAGAACCGGAACCCGATGGAATCGGTCGGGCCAGGACCGGGACATTATCTTTGTGGATTTTTGGAACCGAGAACCGGTAGGAACCGGAACCGGTAGGAACCGGAACCGATAGAACCGAAAAAAACCGGTAGAACCAGCAAAAACCGGAACCGTATGATGCTTTTTTTCAAGGACCGGTTCCAACATTTGAAGAGACAACAAGAACCGGTAGGAACCGGGAACCAGTGGAACCGGCGGTCCGGTTCGGTTCCTATTTTTCATTAAGTTCGGTTCCCGGGTCGGTTCTGGTTCGGGCTAGTTCCAGCCGGGTCGGTTCCTTTGCTCATCCCTAAACTTGAGCAACACGACCGCAACCACAAGCATTCCTTAGCCTTTCCAAGGAAATCGGAACTAATCCTCGCAGGGTTCTAAAACCTGAAGATGAAAGAATTCCTTTCATCATGATCGCTTCTACTCTGTCTAAAATTTGTAGTCTCGAGATGGTCTACCTCCCTGACAGACCGCCCATATCGAATCATTGCCGAGTTCACTGCACTTATCTTCCAACTGGGTATTCCACTTCTAATATTATTTAGTCCAACTGTAAATAACTTAGTATATCCCCCAAATGACAAGCAACTCCACATACAGACTGATATGGGCATCTTTAGTTATAAAATTCATGCATTATCTTAATACTTTATGTTGATTTTATCTCACTTAATGAACCAAAGATGCTTAATTAGTTTTAAATTTTTATTTTCAGCAATAAAGACATACTTGGAAGGAAAAGGAAGTGGAATTGGCGATTGGAAGCTTGGATCTTGGATTTTGAAGAAAGAAGGATGTTGCTGGACAACTTGACCCCTCGTCAGTGTTCTGTCCATATCTCATGGACCATAAGTCTGATTGATGAGATTCAAAATGTTATAAAACTAGACACAATTTTGGATGCCTTTTGTGTTTTGAGAAAATGTTGATTCCAAACGGACTCAACGATTTGGGCCTCAACTCGACGAGTTGATTAGAAAGTTCGCGATTCTCGACGCTGACTTGTCGTACACGGGATTTTAATGAACAACTCGACAAGTTGGGTAACAAACTCGTCGAGTTGGCCCTGTTTTCAGAATTTATATATAGAAACACTTCTCATTCGAAACCTAGTTAATTAGGAAAGCTTTGGACGATTTTTGGAGGCCAGAAGGGTTCATATAAGCTGTGGTTTTCGAGATTTTAACTTAGATATCAATTTGGAAGAAGATAAAAAGGCAATAACACATTACTTTTATCTTAATATTTTGCATGAACCATGTTTCAATCATTAGATTTTGTTTTTATTTTGTTATTTGCTGTAGATATGAGCTAAAAACTCATTACATCTGTTTAGGGTTGACAAACTTATAAATATGGTTTGAATTTTATGGCTTGGATTATTTAATTTGGTGAATTTTGTTTTTTTTAAGCTTGTTAAAGATCCTCATGTGTTGAAAATAATTATTTACTGTAAATTATCAAGTCTATTAAGTGGCATAAACATCTCTTAATTGCTTGTCTCATATAATTTATGTGAAAACAATATTATATGCCTAGGAATAGTGAACATGAAACTAGGGGTTAATTAGAAAATAGGTAAGTCAATGTGTCTGCTTGTGTGACGAACAACCATACAAGAAGTTAATTGAATTAGTAATTTAATTAGCTAACTACATGTCTTACTTAACCCGAATTGATAAACTAGGAAACTCATTAGTTTAACCAATTGGCCACTGTTTGAATTGATTTGTTTTCTAAGGATTAGTAATAGTGAACATGAACCTAATCACACTAATCGGTAGCCAATGACAAATTAATCCATTGCACTTGCCATAAAATCAACCATAGGAATAAGCAAGTCGAACTTGAACATAAGTCTCCTTTACTATTGAATTTAGTTGATTTTTATTTGCTTTAGCTGTTACTTGTTTTGTTTGAGTGTTAGTTAAGTGCTTAAGTTTCTAGTCTTGCAAAACTAGAGAAAAAAACCCTTCTTTTTTACTTGTTTTATTTAGATAATATTAGTAATAATCTTATTTGTTTACCGTTCCCTATGTTCGATACCCTACTTACCTGAACTAAACTGCTAATCGGTAGGTACACTGCTTTTCGAGTGATTGTCTTTGTGTTTAAGTTAGTAGGATTAAAACTAGTGCATTCAACACACAACACGGACCCCAAATCACTGAAACCACTCCAACTCATCTTGTTGCCATATAGTTGCCTTCCTTTAGAGAAATCGGGACCTCCTTGGTCCCAAATTGTCTGCCAACTATCCGGAAGACCAGACACCTACCCGATTGCTGAGCCAAAATACACATACATAGCGGTCTCGTACCATATATGTAACGCCCGCAGATTCGGGCCAGCAAATTTAAGGACAATGAGCGTTAAAATGACTTTTTTTATGGAATATTATTTAGAATAAATAATCTTAACTAAGTTGTGGTATATGTTACAAGGTTTTTGTACATATAAAGAACGCTGAAATCCGAGTTACAACGAAGAAGTTATGACATGTCAAAGTTTCGCGACAAATTCGATACGACGCTGTAGGACGTAAATAGTGAATTTACGATAGAATGATATTTAGCCGTAGTGATCTAAAAAAGATTCATAGAATACGTTAAACCGAAAGCGTACATAAAAAGAATGACGAAATCTAACTTCGTATGAGGAAGTTATGATTTTTCTAAGTTTTAGCTTAGCAGTATGCAGCCGAAAGTTCGAATATGAGATCGAGTGATTTCTATCTTAAACAATCTAAATGAGTATCGAAGATCTCGTCGATAGTAGTCCAACGGTAAAAAGAAAGACGAAAACGGACATCAGATGAAGAAGTTATGAATTTCTAACGGAGTTTTCCTGTCCCGGTCTACTAAAAATAATATCATAAAAATAAAAATTGGCCGACGGAGTCTAAACGAGAGTTGTAGAGCATAATCTCACCTACACGTGGATATAAAGAACGTCAAAAACAAAGATAGTATGCGAGAGTTATGATTTTCTGAAATTCGAGGCATGTATCCCAAAGGGGGAACGCCTCGCATTCAATTGGGGAACGCCCCACGTTCATTACTTGGCTCCGGATTGGCCACGTCGATGTTGAGTCAACGGATAAGGGATTGGACAGAACCCTACTCCTACGTGCAACATTCAGGTGGAATGCGCTGCGTTCGGGGAACGCCCTGCGTACTCATGGGGAACGCATTGCGTTGGAGACCAGATTCACCCTATAAATAGATCACAAGGGCAGCCGAGTTTGGTTGCCAAATTTCTTCTCTCTCACCCATATTACCTCGATTTACGTGCAAGATATACCCCCAAAGCCTCGATATCATCCCGACACTCGAAGGAAGTCCCGAAGCCTCGAAGATCCAGAGAAAAAGAGTTTTCAAGCCGAAGATCTACCCGCGAGAAGTCCGGTTTCTGAGGAAACATTCCGGTTTCACCGAAGAATTACTACTTGAAGAGCCTTAGTGCTGTCCGATCATCGTCTCATCAAGTGAGTGTATAGTCCCTTTCATAAACACGATTTTAATACAAGTATTGTTTGAATCTATTAAGTATATGTTTTGAATGAGAGTGTAATCACTTTCTTCTAACACATAAATATGAAGTATTTGCTATGAAAAACATGCTATGTGTTTATATATTGATGTTTATATGAGATGAGTGTGGAATGGATGTTTTATATAGTTTTTAAATGATTTAAATGGTATATGTATTTTATATCTACAAATATGTTGGGTAGAACATGGGTAGATGAGATAATTGGTATGTGATAAAATGATGAGGTAAATGATGAGGTATGAAAGATGATTAAGAATGATATTAGCAGACGCACCAATTAGAGAATGTCATAATACTAGCAGATGCCCTTAAGAATAATATTGGTAGATGCACCAAATAGAGAATGTCATTATACTAGCAGATGCGCTTATAGGATAATCCTTCCAGATGCGCTTATAGGATAATGTCGGCAGATGCGCCTAAAAGAGAATGTTATATACCTGGCAGCCATGCCTCATAGTGTACGATGTAATCCTGGCAGAGGCGCTTAAAGGATGATGTTGGTAGATGCGCCTTATGCAACAATGGACTTTGTGCCAATTCCTTAGGTCAATCCTTAGGAACGAATGAAGGAAGGATAGTTAACTCTTAGGGCAAAACCTTAAGAAATAAAGAAGATAATGGGGATGGGTAATCGGGTTGATTGTTTGATGGTTAAATATAATAATTATATTATTATGGGTTGAAAACCCTACATGCTCACCAGGCTCCCAAGCCTGACCCACTCAGTTTTTTTTTTGTATCACAGTTAGTGGCACAAGAGCATAAGTTGGTTGAAACAATGAGAGATTCTGGATTATAGATCAATAGTTATAAATAATTGTTGTAAGGTCTATCTTATTCTGTTTATGCTTTTGGTTTGTATCGGAACATGACATCCCGAGATTTTGTTATATAATAAAAATACATTTCTTTAAGTAATGCTTTGATAAATTCTTATCAAATCACTACTATAAAAATAGCCTTTTACGACGCTCATTGCGCGCCGTAAAAGGCTCAGACGACGCGCAAATACGCGTAAAGGAAGGCCATGTCATAAAGAGAGACGACGCGCATTTACGACGTGCAATTACGACGCGCGTTTACGACACGCAATGCGTATCAAAGAAGGCCCTGTCATCAAGGAAGACGACACGCATTTGCGTGTCGTAACCTTACGACACGCGTGTTAATGACACGCAATGCGTATCAAGAAAGCCCCTGTCAAAGAAAGGACATGTCATAAATAAAGATGAGACATATTTTTGCTTATCGTAAATTTAAATGTTTAAAAAAAATAAATTTATATATTTGTTAGTTTTTAAATTAAATTTGCATTTAATTTCTCATAATAGAAATAAAATACCATATACAAAAATACAATCCATTGCATAATATAAAATAAAATTTCATACTCAAAAAATAAAATAAATTGCAGAAATTATAATGTCATACAAAGAATCATTCAAATGTTAAACAAAAATAATACATTGCTAACATGGGTTATACATTCCTATAAAAATAACAAATAATCATACAACTCTGTTTCTTACTGGAAAGGAATGCCAAACATGATTACAAGTTTGACACCTTTAGGATCAGCATATAGGATCAGCAGGAGCATTATCCTCATATGGTCCTACTTCCTCTAGAGTCAAATCCAAATGATATGTTAAGAATGTATGTAAAACACTTGGTTAGCAAGTCATCAGGGTAGGGTAGCCAACTATGCATGTAAGTGATAAGATATATTAGGAAATAAACTCACCTTCAGAATGTAGTTTCTCCTTGTTATTACCATTATCCTTTTATCCATCACTCTAAACCATTCAAAGAACAAAAACATCCTTTCTCCCTGAAAGGGATCAAATAAAAAAACTTTAAAACGACACAACAAAGTAGATGTGACTAATAATTTATCATATATTGGATTTTTTTTCACTGGGTTTTGAGTTTTCCACGTATATTCTAATGTTCAATATCCTTTATTATTTTATCTTTAAGACCATTTTCCTAACGATAACATCTTTAATGGGCTTGTAAAATGACGGCTTACCCTCTGCTATAAGATGCATTGTGGGGTATCCAAATGTACTGACAAGGACCCCAGTCCAAAATCTACAGTGAACCAGGGGAACACATGCATCACACCTATCTTGGACACTCATCCACCATACACATTCAGAAAAAAAAATATGTGAAACCAGAAACATGGAGTCAAGAAACAGAAGCATTAAAAGCCACTAAAGAAAACATATATATTGCTAATAAAGTCACCCTTGTTGTTCCTAATATACCTAATGTACCCAGTGCACAGTATGCATGATCTATCATAACTGAGCCCAGTAAACATGAGTATATCGAAGGAGATTTAAGAAAGGCTTAAACCTTGTCACCACCTCAAGGGCAAAAGCTTCCAGAATTTAAGCAAAAGTTTTCACCCTGCAAAACAGCTGAAAACAGAAACTCCTTTTTTTTTTTACAATTTTTGTCATATTTAAAAATTTAATTATTTAAGTTTTGAAGGAATAGATCATTTCTCACCCTATTCATTTCAGGAGCATTGCTTCCCCACAAGCCATCATCAGCAAGACCTGTTGCCCAACCATTTACCAGATCATCATCAAGATTATTCTCAGACTCCACAGATACTAGTTTTATTGACTCATATAATAATTCAGAAAATCCTGTAGACACAGCAACATCTCTCATGCAACTTGATGCAGTAATATTATGCTGTTTCCAATCTATCTCAATCAGTTTTGCACTGTTTGTAGATTGTA
Source organism: Lactuca serriola (assembly GCF_051521515.1). Lineage (NCBI taxonomy): Eukaryota > Viridiplantae > Streptophyta > Magnoliopsida > Asterales > Asteraceae > Lactuca > Lactuca serriola. The sequence continues at coordinate 228,352,104 of NC_136412.1, forward strand.
AACAAACACAATGAATAAGCTTCTGCTGCATTTAATATAAAATTAGAACAATTGATGATACTGATGCAATAATATATTACCTTGTTGGCCCTAGGGGTAGATACTTTGTTCTTGGAACATAACAAGAATTTTCCATTAAATTACTTTCTTACCTGAACAGCCTCATCAATGCATCTGTTGTATTTAACTAGTCTGAACAGCTTCTCAGAACAAGGTAACTCCCTTGTAGTATGCACAACATCCTACAACACAAATGTTTCCATTAAATTACTTACTTACCAAACTTTCCCTTATTTTGTCATTAATACATTTATTTAACCATGAAAGATACCGTGAGGTTGACTATAAAATGTTGAATCCTTTAACAGAAAATTGAGTGTTGGCAGATGCAGAAACTGCTATGGGTGTGATGCTCAAGATGCTGGAGTTTCTATGGCGTTTATTTGGCAAAGTTGTGTTTAAAACAATCTGGCCTGTAACACATGGATTTAGATGAGCTAACGAATACAAGTTGAATTAAAAACATGTAAACACAGATAAGAACTGACATAGTATAAAACCATCTCGTTCTAGAAGATTTGCGTTACGCCATTATATGAAGAATACATAGAAGATTTTCATGTCCTCTATGTATGCAAGGATGACACGCATAAATCCATAAATGGTCCAAGAAAAACCATTGATGGGTATGGGATTAATTGAATGTTTTCATACAATATGAACTTACAAACAACCAACAATAACACCACACTGCATTCAATTGTACAACAATCAAAACACATAATATATTATATTATATTGGCTTACTGGAGTTGTACAGTACAACCACAACCCCTTGTCCACCTATCAGAAAATTAAAAATCCACATGCACAAAAATAAAATCTATTAAATTAAATAGAAGCCCATAAGCAAATACCAAATTGGACTCAAAAAAAGTTGGGCATTTTATCATTATGCCAATATATTATAGTAATGGCTTAGCTGCAGTAGTTGAGCTTGCTGAACCAGTGGTAGTGGTACCTCTCACTCTCAGCCTTGCAATCAGTTCGTCCTGCACCTCTCAACAGTCAAACTTTGTAGATTTTCAGGTATTTCTAATTTCAATACGTCTGCATGATGTAAAATCACCACTACGTACTAAGTAAGCAAGTATGATCATTTAACCATAAACATATTACTAAAAAAAACAAGATTGAAAAAGTATGATGGATTTTTTTTCCTACATAATTATGGATGGAGAAAATCAGAATTTATCTAAAAATCCAATCAATACCTGGAATATATTCAACACAAGGGGCAGGAGATTTTACAGAGGGTCCTGATGTTGCAAGAAATAAGCTTACTTTGATTTTATCTGCATTCTAAGAAAAGAAACTACCATAAAGATGAAAATCAATAAATACTAAATTGAAAGAACCATATTATTGCAATGCAATATGTGAAAGCAAATAACTATATTTGATATGAAATTACCTCCACTAAAGGAGATTTGTGTTTTCTGTCTTCAAAACAAAAGTGTGAGCACAATAAAGACTTTGTATTAGATTTTTGAGAGGTATCCTCAAGATCATAATCCCTGTTCTGAATAATTACAGGCTGTAATGCTTCGGTCATGGATTCATCGACTGTTTCTAGCATGTATGTAGTTTTAGAGTCTCTAAATTTGGCTGCAACAGCCTCAGCTGCACGCTTTATCATGTTCTCTGCATCTGAATGAAAATTTGAGAATATTTCATGTTGCTTTTCTAAAAACAAACATGCATAAGAAAAAGGCGTACCTTTTGGATCCTTTACAGAATATTTCATATAGTGTCTTATAATCAACTAAAAACCTAACCATGGCGGGACCCATTTTGGGTGGTGGATGTTGCCCTCTTAGCAGAAGCCCTACCATCCACAGTTCTTTCTGGGGCCCTAGGGACAAAACAGTAATATTTCATTCCCAAAAATATATCACATGAACGTGAGCAGAAAAAACAAGTATGTTTTAATAAAGTAAAGTTAAATACCTCTTTCTTGAACCCTCGTTTGTGCCTGCACCCATTGTATTCTTTGAAGTTGTTCTAGACGTCTGTTTTTTCTTAAGGAGAAGTGATCTAATTAGTATGTTCACTTGATCAGTCTTTATAAGCTGATTTTCTGACAAAAGAAAAAGCTTTATAAGTTATTTGACATCTTTGTCACGTAATTCACATACAGTAGATATAATTTTGTAGAAGATGACCTGGAGGTGTTGTGTCATGATCAGTTATATAGACCCGCATTCCACCCTGTGTGATTAAGATAAAATGCAAAACAGATGATGAAAACCAGAAATAATAATCATTCCAAATGCATAAGATGATGGATCTGAATTATGTTATTGACTTTATGACAACATCATTGTTATTATCAGGAACTTCAATAGTAGGAATGTCTTTAGTTGGAAAGAACAACTTCTTCCATAATCAATCCAATTATTCTATATCTTTGATGTTGCCAAAAAAAGGAAGAAAGAAAGGAGACTAGAAAAGTGTCCTTCAGTTGCGTATTGTTAGATAGGGGTAGTTTGGGAAATATCAAATAAAGAGAATCAGGGGCACTAGGAGCATTTTAGTCATTTTATATCAGGAAGAATCAGGGGCAGTATAAACCTGAGAAGTGGATGCTACTTTGTTTACTTGTAGTTATCACTATTATAATGTAGAAAGAATAAGGAAGTAAAGTAAGATACTTTGATGATTTCCCAAATGCCCCTGATTCTCTTTACTTGATGATTTCCCAAGTATGATTAAACAGGGGCATTAGGGGCATTTTAGGCATGAGCAAGAGCTTGATGATTTCCCAAATGCCCCTGATTCTCTTTACTTGATGATTTCCCAAATGCCCCTGATTCTCTTTACTGTGAACATATAATTCGATAACTTATAATTCAAAACAAACCAATTAGCATAAAGAGAGAGCTTACCGGTGGAGTACTTACATTCAACATAGAACAAAGATTTCAAGCAAATAGATTTAAAAAAAGATTCAAATCATATCCCAACATCAGATTTCAGCATGAGATTTTAGCAAATATATTTCAGCAAGTATGTTTGTTTCAACAGTTTCATTAGCAAACATTTCAGCACAAAAAATTAAAGGCAGGAAAAAGAATTCAAGTTGTATGTTTATCTCAAGATGAAAATTCCAGCAGAGCATCATAAGATCGACCATCATAAAAACGATTCAAATAGACAAGTATCTGTTGCATCAAGAAAATATAATTATTCAAAATCAACAACCAATCACTTTCTATTGAAGCCTATATACACACAATTCGGAAACAAATCAGTCAAACCTACATACATTTACTCCAAAGATCCAAGTCTAGAATCTTTTTATTTGGATTTTTCATGTTGGGGAAAAGGAATACCTGTAAACAACCCATTTCATATCAATACAGATCATTGACCTAGGCTTTCATTGTAGATGGTGAGCACGAAGGAAGATTGATGGGTACGAATTTATCATCATCAAGTAAAAAATACGCAGATAGAATACATGAATTAGCCCATCTCCAAAATGAAGGATTTATGCTAACGGGTTCAGGTTCAGGTCCAAGTCTTCATCCTGTAGCGGTGGATGCAGGGGTGGCTGAGCAGTGGTGGTCCTGGTTGAGTTCGTCAGTTCAAAGAGAGGGGATAATCAACTTCCTGTAATTGATGCGAAGGGAACAAATAAAAAAATCTTTATTTGCCTCTGGACAATAAAAATGGTTAGATACAATTAGTGGCATAAAGGGAACAAATCAAAAAACATGTAACTTGTAAGACGTGAGCAAGTTACAAGAACTTTCTCTCTGTTTCTAAACCCTGGAGTGGTTATAGAGTCTTGTGTGTTTTCCAGCTAGTCTTTCCAACCAATAAGAGTCCTTTTAGTTCTCTCCTGCACCGTTTCATCCTTATTTGCCACCGAAACCTCTACTTTGGTGTGTTTTCGCAGGAGAAAGTTAGCGGGAAAATGAATGAAAGGGGAGATGACGAAAGAGATCTTGATGTTTGAGAATTTTGGGTGTGCGAAAGAATTTTGGGTAGGAATGAACCTTAAATATCCAAGGTGGGGTTTTCTACATTTTGGGTTTTCTAATCGAAGTAGGGAGATCGATCGCCTTTTTCAGAGTGAAAACCTGGTGGAGGATAGAGATGAGAGAAAACCTGGTGGAGAATGAGAGACGAGAAGGTTGAGGTGTCGATTAGGGGTTGTTCAACAAGTAGCTTCGATTGACGGTTGATGATTCGTAGTTGTCGATCGGCGCTACAATCGAAAGGAGTTGCAGTCACCGAACCATTTAACGCGAGGATCGGGTTTGAGACTAGAAGAGGCAATGAGGATTGGAGGCAGTGGATGTGGGTGAGGGTGGAGACGAGGGAGAAGAAGGCGGGGGTTTAAAAAATTTGGGGATTTCATTTTCCCTCTAAGGAAACGCGCGTTTCTTAAGAAAAAATATAAAACGACATTCACAGAGGACGTACATTTTAGATAAAGTGCCCTCCGTGTTTTTAGTTTTTTTACATGAGACACTAATTTAAGGGCACACAATAATGCGTGACCTAAATCCGTAAATTTTTTGAAGAAATGACACTTTTTTAATGTCACTCTCTTTTGCGTAACATAAATCAATGAGTATCGTGGTTTGCGCGTCGTAAAAGGGTCTTTTTCTTGTAGTGTATGTTGTGTCGGGAACAAATTCCACAACCGTTTTCTTTAAATGATTACTCTGATTTTAAAACACAACATAAACAAATCGGTCTTTTCTGGCCGTGAAATTGGGTATGTCACAGTTGGTATCAGAGCATTAGTTTAAGCGAACTAGGAATTTGTAGGATTTCTAGACTTAAACTTAGAATGCTAAGTGAAGATTGTGAGATGTGTGTCTGTTATATTCTAGACACGAGCACTAGTTTATTTTAGGGAAGTTTCCTAAAATGCTTTTATGTGCTAAGTATTATATGTTGCCATATATGATATTATTTGTTCGGATCCATGGTCTGTTGCCGACCGGATCGGGAAACCTTATGTGTTTAGGATTCTAAGCGTACGTCTACGATATTAGAACTAGCATGTAAATGTTTCGGAGTGATAAGGATGATTTAAATATCTATCGTGTATGAAGATCTAAATTCACCTTATTCAGTGTATAAATCAAGAATGGAAAGAACTAGAAGCGGAGTTGGAAACGCAAATGAAAACAGGAATCAACCACATGTGATTGAACAAGTGGTTGTTGCAACAGCAGCACCAGAGCCGATAACGATGGCTGGTGTGCGATTGATGATTCGGACAATGTTGGATCGTCAAATGGAGGAGACGAGGCGTTTGCTTCAGCAGAATCGTGAAGAACCGTCTATGCATGTTGAGCAGCCCGAATTAAATGAAGGGCACTCGGAAGGAGGAAACTTCAGTGGAACCGTTGGTCAAGCCAACCTACCGATAGTTAGGTGAAACAACCAAGATGGAGGAAATGATGGAATGGGATGCAAGTAAAAGGACTTTCTGACTTGCAAACCATCAACCTTCAATGGAAAGGAGGATCCGATCGGAGTCATGGATTGGATCTCAGAGATGGAATTAGCCTTTATGACGTGTGGTTGCAGAGGCAAGTTGCAGACTACCTTTGTAGTGCGTCAATTCAGAGGTGGAGTTGTTCGTTGGTGGAACACTCTGGGGAAGACCCTAAGCCCCAATAAGCCCCTGCAATTGTCTTGGGCAGAATTCTTGGTGCAATTTAAGCGCAAGTTCTATTTGGCTCAAAACCTGCTAGAGTTGGAGAACAACTTCCTGACATTGACGAAAGACAGCATGTCAGTTGATGAATACACCAATAACTTCACAGACAAGATGGAGTTTGCCCTGCGTCTTGTCCCGGATGAGCTGACTAAAATCGACAAGTACGCTAAGGGACTTCCATGGGAGTACGTGGTGCCAGTATGTCAGTCACCAACTCTAGAGGCAGCTATTTGGGCTGCCAAGTCTGTTGAGAATATGATCAAGGGGAGGACCTCTAGCAAGGTTGAAGTTGGCGAGAAGAGAAAGTTGGAAGGAACTTCATGTTCTAATGAGAAAAGAAAATTCTCGAAGTCTGGAGGAGGAGGAAGAGATGAAGCAAGGTGGTGCGATAAGTGCAAGAAGAAGCACTCGGGAAAATGTGGCGCGGAGGTGACATGTTTCAAGTGTGGAAAGCATGGGCACTACACCGATGAATGTATATTCAATAAAAAGGTATGTTACGAATGTAATGAAGAGGGGCACTTCAAGCAAGACTGCCCAAGGAAAAATCAAGTAGCAAGGCTAGAGGCACCACCAAAGCCAAAAGCATTCCACATGATCCTCGACGAAGCAGAAAACAAAGCGAGGAGTCAAGGATGAAGACTTCATTTCAATATATAAAGTCTGTATCAAGAAGTGTAGCCTATTAAAGGCATAATATAGGGTGAACTTGAACCATTGTGTAATTGTTTCAAGCAATAATATAAACCCTGGTTTTGTTATCTGATGTGTTGAATAGTTGTATGATTTATGTATGGTGACTTGGTCGACTACGGGACAATACTTGGGGCGAGTATGAGTAGGTGTGAATGGTAGTAGAGATCTATACTACCGGAAGCACATGACTCACACTTGGATCAGGGAAAGTCACAATGTTACCAAGAAGCTAGTAATTGATTCTGTTTTATTCAGGTATGTCATTACCATTGTTTCGGTAATGAGTGGTAAGATGGTTGTTATTCCGACCCTAGTGGTCATATCAAATTGAGTCTGACTATGATGAGTTTGTTACGTGGTTCCGAGAACTGATGTAGCGTTTAACTGAAGTCAGAAGATTGAAATCAATGTGCTCAGTTGTATCGCACTTGTTGTTAAAAGAATTTTTGTTGGTAGAAATACTACATGCTAAAATGTGATTATGTCACATTAGAATATGAAGGAAGGTATATTCCATTCTGGAGTTTAACTCTAAAAGACCTAAGTCTAAGTGTTGCATCATACGATGAGAGCTCATTAGAGCACGACCCATCGATCTGTTACAATAGATAAAGGAAAGTATTTCTCCTAAGAAGAAGAAGGAGTCCACAATAAGGACTTATTTGCTAACTCGAAGGTTATGATTGAAAGTACAACATGGTACGAAAAGCAGATGCAAGATTGAGCATCGTCTGCAGTCAGGAAGCCTTAGAGTTAGATACTTTTTCGAGGCAACATAGAAGTTACGATTATTACCTAGGATGAATACATAACGTATGGAATCATTATGCAAGCCCTGTTTCGTTGATGATTCCGAGACGTAATCATCCTAAGGGGGAGATAATTGTAATGCCTGTAGATCAGGGCTAGTCAATTAAGAGACAATAAGTGTAGAAAACGACTTTTTGATACACGATTATTTAGAATGAATAATCTTAACTAAGTTGTAATGGTCGTGACAAGGATTCCGGATATATAAAGAATGTCGAAATCCGAGTTATAAGTTATGACCTGTCGAAGTTTCACGACAGAACCGACACGACACAACGCAAAGTAAATAGTGAATTTACAATAGATCGATATTTGGATTTAGCGATCTAAACGAAAGTCGTAGAATACGTTAAACCGAGAGCATGCATGAAAAGAACGCCCAAATCTGACTTCGTATGAGGAAGTTATGATTTTTTGAAGTTTCGGCTTAGCGGTGTTCAGCCCGAAGTTCGAATATTAGATCGAGCGGTTTTTAGCCGACACAACCTAAACGAGAATCGAAGATCTCGTTAATAGTAGTGTAACGATAAAAAGACAGACGAAAACGGAATTCAGATGAAGGAGTTATGAATTTCCAACGGAGTTTTCCTGTCCCGGCCTACTAAAAATAATATATTAATAATATATTAAAAATGAAGTCAAAGTTAAACAAGAGTTGTAGAGCATAATCTCACCTACGCGTGGATATAAAGAACGTCAAAAACGGAGTTTGTATGCGAAAGTTATGAATTTAAGAAGTTCGGGGCGCGAAAACCCAAAACTATCAGAGACCACGACGTGAAAACAGTGTTCACAACGTGAAATGTATTCTGACCCATCCTGGGGTCTGCCAAACCTAACTTGCGATGACGCATGCACAGACGATCAAGCCCATGACGTGAAAATACTATTCACGACGTGAAAATCGAAAAATCAGCCCTATAAATAGAATCGAAGGGCAGTCGGGTTTTGGTTGCCATTTCGTTCAGTCTATCACTCCCGATACCCTCTCTAGCCCTCTTGAAGCACTTCCGAAGCCCCGATATCATCCCAAGACCCGAAGTGAGTCCCGAAGCCCGAAGATCCCGAGAAGAAAAGAGTTTTTGAGCCGAAGCTCTGCCCGCGAGAACTCCGATGTGTTAAGATATCTCAGTTTCACCGAAGAGTTACTACTTGGAGAGCCATAGTGTTGTCCGATAATCATCTAATCAAGTGAGTGTATAGTCCCTTTCATAAACACAATTTTAATACAAGTATTGTTTGAATGTATTAAGTATATGTTTTGGGTGAGTTTGTAGTCACTCTCTTCTAACACATAAATATGAAGTATTTGCTATGAAATACATGCTATGTGTTTATATATTGTTGTTTATATGAGATGAGTGTGGAATGGATGTTTTATATAGTTTTTAAATGATTTAAATGGTATATGTATTTTATATCTACAAATATGTTGGGTAGAACATGGGTAGATGAGAGAATTGGTATGTGATAAAATGATGAGGTATGAAAGATGATTAAAAATGATATTAGCAGACGCACCAATTAGAGAATGTCATAATACTAGCAGATGCGCTTAAGAATAATATTGGTAGATGCACCAAATAGAGAATGTCATTATACTAGCAGATGCGCTTATAGGATAATCCTTCCAGATGCGCTTATAGGATAATGTCGGCAGATGCGCCTAAAAGAGAATGTTATATACCTGGCAGCCATGCCTCATAGTGTACGACGTAATCCTGGCAGAGGCGCTTAAAGGATGATGTTGGTAGATGCGCCTTATGCAACAATGGACTTTGTGCCAATTCCTTAGGTCAATCCTTAGGAACGAATGAAGGAAGGATAGTTAATTCTTAAGGTAAAACCTTAAGAAATAAAGAAGATAATGGGGATGGGTAATTGGGTTGATTGTTTGATGGTTAAATATAATAATTATATTATTGTGGGTTGAAAACCCTATATGCTCACTAGGCTCCCAAGCCTGACCCACTAAGATTTCTTTGTATCACGGGTATTGGCACAAGAGCATAAGTTGGTTGACACGACGAGAGATTCTGGATTATAGATCAGTAGTTATAAATAACTGTTGTAAGGTCTATCTTGTTCTGTTTATGCTTTTGGTCTGTATTGGAACACGACATCCCGAGATTTTGTTATATAATAAAAATACATTTCTTTAAGAAATGCTTTGATAAATTCTTATCATATGTTGTTTTGGGAACAAATTCCACAACCGTTTTCTTTAAATGATTACTCTGATATTAAAACAAAGCATAAACAAATCGGTCTTTTATGGCCGTGAAATTGGGGATGTCACAACTATGGATTCCCACTGCTCACTATGCATAATTAAGGTGATGCCAGCCGGTGATTGGGAGTTTCCTGAACTCCCACCAACATAACCTAGGCCTAAGCAGCCACTTGTTTCTCCCCCACTTGTACTCGACGATTCTCTTTCACCTCTTACGCATTATGGATCTCCGATCCATTTCCATCAATATGCATGACCCGCCCAACTCCTGCGCCAACAACATAAGCGCCCCATAGTTAGCCAAACACAATGGCCACTCAGCTCTAAAATCCTGAATAATACTCTGGCATTCTTAACCAATCGGATGATCCAATAACTTCCCAAGGTGCCCTTTTACCAAAGAATCCCAAAGGCAAATACAAATTTACCACTATCTTATCGCATCCTAAGGTCTGGTTAATGCTACGGGCTACCCCGCAGACTTACAACACTCTAGCCTCATCACAACTGTCTAAAATCTTACTGCCAATCCATCAGATCGGACACCTTAAGTCGAGCATCCGCTCGCAATGTCACCTGATGTGACAACCGTCCAATTCTGGTCAAGTCAAAGTCAAACAAAGTCAACAAGTCAAACCAGTCAACCCAACTAACCCTTGTGTACTAGGGCTTATGTTAGGTAATTACTATATAACTCGCTATTCTAATGAGAGATCATAAATTGAAAAGTTCGTACATCTAGATTTCCTAAACATAAAACTTTAGTAAGTAACGAACCAAACCGATAAAACAATGTCGCATACTCATTGGGAGTGTGTAAGATCCTTAAACATGGCTTAATGGGGCTTACGGACTTTGCGTTGTGGAGCCAATCACTCACATATGTCACACACGAAACCTCTCTCAATCGTTTTCACTCTATCTCTCTTTACCTAGAAATCTCTCCCAAATCTCTCTTTGTATGAGAAATCTCTCCAAGAATGTCAAATCTTTCCCAAATCTCTCCAAGAATGTGAAATCTCTCCCAAATCTCTCTTTGTATGAGTAATCTCTCCAAGAATGTGAAATCTCTCCCAAATCTCTCCAAGTATGTGAAATCTCTCCCAAATCTCTCCAAGTATGTGAAATCTCTCCCAAATCTCTCCAAGTATGTGAAATCTCTCCTAAATCTCTCTTTGTATGAGAAATCTCTCCAAGAATGTGAAATCTCTCCCAAATCTCTCTTTGTATGAGAAATCTCTCCAAGAATGTGAAATCTCTCCCAAATCTGTCCAAGTATGTGAAACCTCTCCCAAATCTCTCTCAAAACCTCTTTTGAATTTATTTTGATCATTTGGGCATCCCGACACTTGACTTGGTGAAAAACCACTCGATACGAGAAGAATCTTTGGAAATTAGCCTCTTAGGGCCGAAGCCTCCCTATAGGGGCCAAGCCCCTCTTGGAACCGAGGCCAAAAGATCGAGTCCGAGGTCCATGACTAGCCGTAGCCAGCAAGCCAAGGCAAGCTAGCCGCAGCCAGCGAGTCGCAACCACCGACCGCAGTAGCCTCGCCTTCGGTTCCCTGCTAATGAAGCCACCGCGGTAGCTGCTCGGACCGCATCGGATCTCGCCTTCGGACCGCAGTCATGCGACCAAGCCACTTCGAATTTAGGCTGCTGATGACCGAACCTTAACACCCGCGGCCCTGAACTTCGGATTTCAGCACTTTCTACCCGTTTTTCAACATTTTTAACATTTTAAGCCCGTTTTTAACTATTTTAACGTGGGATTTTCCCCAAAAATCATATTTTACCATATAAGACTCCATTAATTCATAAATTCAACATATTTATAGGGAAATTCATATTTAAGAATAAAATCTATTAAATGAGATCTTGTGGTGGAGTGTTGACTTATCTTTGATTTATGACACAAGCAACCACCACACCCACTCCATGACTAACCCACACACCTCCCCACCATACCTTGTCACTTCCTTATACCTTCCCACTCAATTTACAGCCTCTCCCACATCCAAAGAGCTGAAAGACTCTCTCCCTCTCTCTTTATTTCACTCACTTCACTCATTTCCACCATAAATCAAACACCACTTTTCTCTCAAATCCTCTCACACAAATTCGAGATTTCCAAGGCATTTTCCAGCTTTTCTCCTTCATTTTGGTAAGTATCATCACCCTCCTTATGATTATTACACTTCCCTTTACTCATATCATAGATTGTTTACACAAATTCCATCACTTTGGTGTTAGATTCTTGAAAATCTTCTAAGCATCTTCAAGTGTTCTTGAGTTGAACACTTCTCATCTCCAACACTCATCTACTAAAATCATATAAGCTGAGTTCATACCCCTATATTTTCATGTTTTCTTAAGTTTTTAGGCGGGGAATACAAGTTAAAACATCAAGAACAACAATAAACTTTTCCAACAGCTTTCATCAGAAAATTTGGACTCCATTCACGGACTGTTTTGGGCAACTTAAACATTTTAGTTTTCAAAACTGTTTTAGGTTCAAGTAGTTCTAGTTCTTAGATTTACAATGACTGCTTGCACATCTCCACACGATTTTTCTATGATTTATGGTGAATTTTATAAAACTGCCTATTATTTCAAGAACCAATCCGGACCAGTCTGTGATTATGGACTTTTTCACATATGTTGGAGACCACTAAAAATCATGAGAAAATTTGTGAACAAACTAGACACGTTTTCCAAACTCCCAAAATTTACGAATTCTGATTTGGACATGTTATGAATTTTCTATAAATTTTCTAAGAACAGTAAAAGAAAATGTTAACAACAGAAAAATGCTATCAATTTAATTTCACCTTGTAATATGTTGAGCAAGGTGTATATCTTTATGTGAATATATGTTATTGCAAATAAATGACATTTTGCCTTAGTATATAGACATACATCAGAAAACAAATGGATTTTTACCTTCACAAGTATGGTAACTAATTAGTTGTTATATTGCATGTTATTTCACTTTAGTAAAAGGTGTATCTACATATCAGTAAACAAAAGAGTTTTTACCTTCACAATTACAGTAGTTAACCATAGTAAACAAAGTTATAACTATTACATTTAAACGTTTTGATAAACTATAATAGGTATGGTTTATGTTTCCATTAACACAACAAACACAATTCGGAAAGTCTTATTCCCACAGAAAAAGGTTCTACACTCACGCACACCACACGTAAACTTGTTAACTCAGGTTGTGAGACATTCTCTCCCCGTACGTCCGAGTACGGGATCCAAATTCCTGTAAGTTATAACCAAAATCTCTTGTAGGGAGAGCGTGATAATTGTGTATAGATCTATATTGGGGTTGACATCCCACACCTCGCTGCTACCTACAGCCGGACCGGCAGGTCTGCGGGTGACAAGAGTCATAGGATCAGGGCGTCTGAAAGACGTTGTGCAGGTTACCTCTAGTCATAGTATGGTTATAGCGACTCACATAAGGAGCTAACAACACATAAATTTTGCGGGACTTTTTATAAATCAAAAGGGGTTTTATGTCGATTTAAAATCACTTTTTATATCATTAAGTACGGATATTACTGTATACTTTCGGTCTTGGTATTTAAGACTACACATCATTCGTTACGCGACTTTCCTTCAAATCAAAAAGGGTTTTATGCCGATTTAAAACCAATTTTATATCTTTAAGTATGGCAAATACTTGTTATTTCTCAGTCCTGGGATTTAGGACCACATAACTTTCATAAAGAAAACATTGGATTTTCTGGATACCTACTCTATCACTTTTACAAGGAAAACGGTTTACTTCTCTAACGAAATCTATTATGAACTCACCAATCTTTATGTTGACACTTTTTCAAACAACTTGTATTCTCAGTAAATCAGTGAAACAGGAAAACCAACAACATTTTTAGGATGGGACGTTGAATCGTCAAACAGTTCATTTTGTCATCATAATGTAATTGATTTGAAACATGTAAAAATATACATTGGTGTAACGTTTTCAATTATATTTATGATGGTTGTATTTACTTTGAGCACTATTATACTCGTTGTGATACTATACATGAAGTCCTCCACCCCCGGACGTTTCCGCCATCCTTGGTTTGGGGGTGTGACAGATTGGTATCAGAGAATTGTTTATACTGAACTAAATATATCGAACCACATAAGATATACATGTTGGATAAGGTGTCTAAGTCCATAACTTATTTGGTATATGCTTGACCCGACCCGGCATGGTCCATTTGGGTTGCATCTCATCCAAACTATTTATGGATAATTTTATGAGAGTTATACACATATGTTTATTAATATATTATAAGTTATAATATATTAATATGAAGTCATGATTAGTCTTAGTCTTAAATTAATTATGAATTAATTTAGAGATTAAAACGAAGACTAATTAGATTGTGGGCTATTGGTTTTATATAGTGTGGGCTAACACTCATTTGTTAATGGGCTAGGCTTATATGGAAGTCCATGGATGATCCATGGAGCTTTTAACCCATGGATCCTTGGAAAGGAAAAGACATGGATTATTAGGGTTTCACCCTAATCATGTACACTATATAAGCATGCTTATGGAGCATGAAATGGCCCCTAAGGGTAACTAGTGAACTAGTGTGTGTGTGTGCTTGTGTGTGGCCGAAAATACAAGTGTGTATTCTCTCTCAAAGTTTTCCAAGAGTTTGTGGTGTTTTGTGATTCCATTTGAGGCATTCACACTATTGGTGCTTGGCCCTCAAACTCCTCAAGAACCAAACTCATCTAAAAGGTATGTAATCTCTTCTAACTCTTTTATGTTGAAATGTTCCCCATGCCATGTTAGATAGGTTATAAACCTTGGAAAATTATTATTTTGCATGTATTTAGACAAACATAGATCCAAGGTTTATTAGGGTTGCATTCACACTTAGGAAGTGTTAGATTGCTCAAAACCAAACAATACAAACTATAAATACATTGGGACTAAAGTCTCTGATTTAAAGTTTTCAAAACAATTATACTTTTAGAAATAAATAGTTTCTTATTAAAAGTATACATGCATGCATACATACTAAGGTCAGCATCATTCTAGAACAAAACAAAAGTAATGATTGTTGAATGGCACAAGTAGGCTTGGGGATGTATAGTCAGGTCTAGGAAGGACATAGCCTGATCAACTATGTCTAACCCATAAGTGATTAGCATATGCCCGAGAATGGTTGTGGCATTGCAACAAGTCTAAAAACTTACCAACTCTATCTACAAACAAACATTCAAAAGCATAAGTCGAACATTAAAATACTATAGGAGTATTTTGTAATAATATAACCAATTTATGTGAAAACTAAAGACCCCCTATAAGTAATTAAGTATAGAGTTAGACGCCTAGTAATTATCTCTTCCACTCCTATTCTCGCACGTATAACATAGCAAGATCCTACTTACCGGGCGACCCCTACTTTCCCAACCCAAACCCGAGAAAGGTGAATGGTTGTGAGAAGAATCAGAAGCGGAACCAGAGGTAATCAATCCTCCATGCATAGCAAGGGTTCCCGCGAACAGATTCGACTATATCGAACCCGTGCCCCGTTGGGCAACCGTGATCGAGGGTTGAAGTCGACAGCAATGATAGCAACCACCATGTGGGGACCAACGAGGGTGCTATGACCTCAACCACGGGGGATCGACTGACAGAGCCCTCCCGGCGAAGACCCCGCAGATCGCGAACATCGGGGATTAAAACAGGAAGACTACAACCCGAGTTCGGAAACTGCGCGCTACTACAGACCCTACCGTCTCACGTACCCGAGACTCGAAAAGATACTACTATTTCAGAGACCAACTCTCTATTTAGGACCTTATCGCCACTCGGGCAGAGGCAAGAGAGTAACAGGATAGACACATGGCATTCAAAGAGAGGAGGATTGCAGCCAAGCATCGATTGACAGAGCTGCAAGGTGCATCGACTTTGCCTCAGGCATCGCAAGGGACGGATCGTTGTGAGTAGAGCTCATACTTATCACAAGACCTCATAAATAGGTTCATGAGTATGCGTTGGTGCTACTCTATTCTAAGCGTAAGCACGACACTGCGATTTAAGCTTTCATACTAATCGAGAGATCTAGTTGCTATCAAAAGTTTTCCTTGCATTGATGTGAGACAGACCTGCATCGAGGTCAAAACTTTCTCTAAAACCAAATATTTCTAGCATCATATTAGCAAAACGGGTTTACGGCAGATCCATCAGACTCAAAGGTCTATTAAGTCTTAATCATACCAGTAAGTATACATCAATTAGTCATAATAAGGACCTAGCTTGGGTCAAGTTACAAGGTTTCACTTGGATATAGAACTACCAAAACACATAAGTTTATCATATAAAGACTCTTGTTATGAACTATTTACAGAACACCCTTAACAACCGAATTACGTTACAAATTGAACTAAGATAAACTTAGTGAGAAAACTCGCGACATAGCCATTCTAAAAACTCATTATCGTCTCACCTTTGAATATTTTGGTTGAGAGGTTCCTTCTTCGTAGACCTATAGGGTGAGATCATACAAGCAATAATGCACCAGATCCCATCAAAAATCCTCAGCCAAGTGTGTTTGGACAAACATGATCCCAAGATGAATAAATCTTAAAATGCCCGTATGAAACCTACTTCTACCCACTACCATAACTCCGTCTCAGGAACGTTAGCAGAAATACTAAGAATAGTACAGTGATGTGCAAAATTTATATATATGTGAATATAAATCGTAAGAATGCACTTGAGGTAATTATCCTTACTCACGAAGTCGTTTTCATCGTGAAATAGAGCTATGTCTTCACCAAGAGGCAACCAACCAACTAGCAAGGCGCCAACCCTGCAGATAGACTCTGCTACTTTTCAAGCTGCAGTCACGGCAGCCGTGACAGCCGTCATGGCGCAACTCAATGCTAATAATGCTAGCAAAGATGGTAGCGGTACCGACAATACAGATTGTGGTAACAATCAGGAACACCAACGGGTGTCTACCATCGATGGCGCCTCAGGCCACAAACCTACGAACAAGAAGCGAACGTTTTGGGATAAAAAGAAGTGTAACCTACCTCAAAAATTCGTTGGAAGAAAGCAATCCATAGCTGCACCTGTCATTACAACAGCAGTCACGACACATGCCTCGACACTAGCCACAAGGTCTGTCACCCAACTACCGGCCAGAACATATAAGGGATCACTCCCAAGGTGTAACAAGTGTGGCTACCATCACACAGGAGCTTGCCGGATTTTACACTATAACAACTGCAACAGGAAAGGACATACTGTCCATTTCTGCAAGGCCCCGACCCAACATCTCCCTTCAATCACCAGCAGCAAGGTAGGCCCAGTATGCTACATATGCGGTGAAACAGGACACTTCAAGAGAGAGTGTCCAACTGAGAAGAATGACGTAGGAGCAGGAGGAGTGCGTTGAACACACCAGCAGGAGCAGCAAGGAAACCTATTAGGACTTTTGTAATGTTTCCAACGACAAAAACGTTTAAGTACCATATGCTTGTAATAAATTTGGTATGATTGCTAAAATTACCGTCTTTCTAAAAGTAGTTAAAATACTCTCTCGTTCAAATCAAACCAAAAACATTCATATATGACCATAGGATCATTACCTGTGAGATGTGATCACTTTGTGCATACATCGGGGTTAATTATACTCAAAATACTAAAGACTTGAAACAAATAATTCCATCCCGACTCTTGTTCCATGTCTAGTAGTGGGATTAGGTTGGAGCCACCCACTTGACGATTTCACCAATATCAAACTACATTTGACGTACATATACCGCTCGATCATAGAGTGACCTGTCAGGGATCATGATATCAAGTATCATTACTAGCTATCGAAACACACCCACTACCAGTGCTAGACACTGTGGTATGAATCATCTACAGTAATAATAACATCGAACAAAACGGAACACACTGAAAAGAAACACAAGATACTCTATCACTCTAATGAGCACTTCTAATGAATACAGCTAAACACATGTTTTATCTAAAAAGATACTATTGTCATCATCCGATTTCGATTGGTATAGCCCTCATCTTCCCGGTTTAACGACTACGAAAGGACCCTTCACCTAACCCACCAAATATCAAAATCTTTGACTCCCATAAACACATCCAGCACGGACCTCCGGGTCATCTCTCACTTTGAAACTCCAAAACACGCACCAGAGGATTATTATACTTCCCGAAACCTTATCACAAGTATTTCCACGAGACCCTTCGGGAATGTCATGCATACAGTAGACAAGGTTCAAGCATAGAAGCTTGGGACGGATACGATTAGTCTACCACTACTACGTGTATACACGAGGATAATGTATAATTAAGATTCTATGGACATTGGATGTGTGCTTCCGCCCTATTTCCTATTCCTTGTCTGGTTGTGGCCTTGGGGCATAGTCAATCATCCAACTGTCTTGCCAACCTTAAGTACATACGACCTACATGCGCAAGTTAATGATAAATGGACCAGGTACGAGTCCTGCCATGAACTTCGGGCCAAGGTTGCCCAGGGGGACGAGTGAACGTCCTACCATTCGAATAATTCTAGTCGCGTAAACCAAACCCTCATGCTTCTTACCGAGCTAAGCAATCGAGGAACACTGCAGCAGGCCCTGTGTAACGCTCCAAGGAGAAGTTATTACTTATGACTTAAGACACCTAAAGACATACGAGGTCGGCTAGGTAACGCATAACCTCGAACTAGGAGTGGTAGTGTTCGCCTTAGAAGTCTAGAGGCGCCATCTCTATGACACGAAGCATACAATCTTCAGCAATCATAAGAACCTAAAAGGCACAGATGGCGAGGAATGTTATCCCATGAACCGGATCTGGACACCGAGATTGATGGATTCAGAAGTAATGTCACGAACGAAGCACACGAAAACGCGCTACTCCCCTTCATCCAGGCTCGGACAAGATGTGTCTGGACCTCAAAAAGTACCATTAGTGGGCGAATAGGATAGCAGACATCGTTACACATGTGGGCAAGTATCGGACTTGTGCCAATGTCAAGAGAGAATAAAGGAAGCCTTCGTGTCTCCTACAACAACCAGTGATACCTGAAAGGAAGTAGGAGCGGCTTACCATGGGCTTCATAACCAAGCTACCCAAGGCAATGGACCATTTGGGTAACCGTCGACACACTGACCAAAAACGCACACTCCCTACTAATCAAAGAAACCGTCAGGAAGGAGGAATCGACTAGAACATACATCAAAGAGATCATGAGACCACAGGGTCTATTAATATATGTTATCCCTATCAAACATAGTAGATTTGTTTCATGACCCTGGCGACCCTTGCATGGAACTAGGGTAGACTTGAGTATGGCCTACCATCAGCAAACCAACGAGCATAACAAAAGGAACTGTTCAAATCTTGGGCTACATGTTAATAGCTTGAGTGATTAACTTCGTTAAAATGTGGGAGTGCCCACTTACCACATGGCGAAATCGAAATGAACGAGACTCTCCACTTTGTAGCGGGGAGCATAAAGGTACACATATAATACACTATCATTTCAAAACAATAACTCCTTTAAATTGACTTGGCTCAAGTTACAATAAGAAATTCCAAGGCGTCATTTAACATCAGGCGGATTGGTCCTCGCCATACCAATTTTTTGTACTACGAAAAGTTTTCCCCATCTTTTCTCCAAATTCATGAAGTTCCAGTCAGAGTGCTAATTTCGGGACGAAATTCCCTCTAACGGGCGGATGATGTGACAACCGTCAAATTCTGGTCAAGTCAAAGTCAAATAAAGTCAACAAGTCAAACCGGTCAACCCAACTAACCCTTGTGTACTCGGGCTTACGTTAGGTAATTACTATACAACTCGCTATTCTAATGAGAGATCATAAATTGAAAAGTTCGTACATCTAGATTTCCTTAATCTAAAACTGTGGTAAGTAACGAACCAAACCAATAAAACAATGTTGCATACTCATTGGGAGTGTGTAAGATCCTTAAACATGGCTTAATGGGGCTTACGGACCTTGCGTTGCGGAGCCAAACACTCACAAATGTCACACACGAAACCTCTCTCAATCGTTTTCACTCTTTCTCTCTTTATCTGGAAATCTCTCCCAAATCTCTCTTTGTATGAGAAATCTCTCCAAGAATGTGAAATCTCTCCTAAATCTCTCCAAGAATGAGAAATCTCTCCCAACTCACTCTTTGTATGAGAAATCTCTCCAAGAATGTGAAATCTCTCCCAACTCTCTCCAAGTATGTGAAACCTCTCCCAAATCTCTCTTTGTATGAGAAATCTCTCCAAATATGTGAAATCTCTCCCAAATCTCTCTTTGTATGAAAAACCTCTCCAAGAATGTGAAATCTCTCCCAAATCTCTCCTTGTATGAGAAATCTCTCCAAGAATGTGAAATCTCTCCCAAATCTCTCCAAGTATGTGAAACCTCTCCCAAATCTCTTTCAAAACCTCTTTTGAATTTATTTTGATCATTTGGGGCATCCCGACACTTGACTTGATGAAAAACTACTCGATACGGGAAGAATCCTTGGAAATTAGCCTCTTAGGGTCGAAGCCTCTCTATAGGGGCCAAACCCCTCTTGGAACCGAGGCCACATAGATTAAGTCCGAGGTCCTTGACTAGCCGCAGCCAGCAAACCACAGCCACCGACCGCAGCCAGCGAGCCGCAGCCACCAACCGCAGCAGCCTCGCCTTCGGTTCC
Source organism: Lactuca serriola (assembly GCF_051521515.1). Taxonomy (NCBI): domain Eukaryota; kingdom Viridiplantae; phylum Streptophyta; class Magnoliopsida; order Asterales; family Asteraceae; genus Lactuca; species Lactuca serriola. The sequence continues at coordinate 228,372,324 of NC_136412.1, forward strand.
CTGCTGATGTAGCCACCGCGGTAACTGCTCGGACCGCATCGGATCTCGCCTTCGGACCGCAGTCATGCGACCAAGCCACTTCGGATTTAGGCTGCTGATTACCGAACCTTAGCACCTGCGGCCCTGAACTTCGGATTTCAGCACTTTCTACCCGATTTTCAACATTTTTAACATTTTAAGCCCGTTTTTAACTATTTTAGCGTGGGATTTTCTCCAAAAATCATATTTTACCATATAAGACTCCATTAATTCATAAATTCAACATATTTATAGGGAAATTCATATTTAAGAATAAAATCTATTAAATGAGATCCTATGGTGGAGTGTTGACTTATCTTTGATTTATGACACAAGCAACCACCACACCCACTCCATGACTAACCCACACACCTCCCCACCATACCTTGTCACTTCCTTATACCTTCCCACTCAATTTACAGCCTCTCCCACGTCCAAAGAGCTGAAAGACTCTCTCCCTCTCTCTTTATTTCACTCACTTCACTCATTTCCACCACAAATCAAACACCACTTTTCTCTCAAATCCTCTCACACAAATTCGAGATTTCCAAGGCATTTTCCAGCTTTTCTCCTTCATTTTGGTAAGTATCATCACCCTCCTTATGATTATTACACTTCCCTTTACTCATATCATAGATTGTTTACACAAATTCCATCACTTTGGTGTTAGATTCTTGAAAATCTTCTAAGCATCTTCAAGTGTTCTTGAGTTGAACACTTCTCATCTCCAACACTCATCTACTAAAATCATATAAGGTGAGTTCACACCCCTATATTTTCATGTTTTCTTAAGTTTTTAGGCGGGGAATACAAGTTAAAACATCAAGAACAACAATAAACTTTTCCAACAGCTTTCATCAGAAAATTTGGACTCCATTCACGGACTGTTTTGGGCAACTTAAACATTTTAGTTTTCAAAACTGTTTTAGTTTCAAGTAGTTCCAGTTCTTAGATTTACAATGACTGCTTGCACATCTCTACACGATTTTTCTATGATTTATGGTGATTTTTATAAAACTGCCTATCATTTCAAGAACCAATCCGGACCAGTCTGTGATTATGGACTTTTTCACATATGTTGGAGACCACTAAAAATCATGAGAAAATTTGTGAACAAACTAGACACGTTTTCCAAACTCCCAAAATTTACGAATTCTGATTTGGACATGTTATGAATTTTCTATAAATTTTCTAAGAACAGTAAAAGAAAATGTTAACAACAGACAAATGTTATCAATTTAATTTCACCTTGTAACATGTTGAGCAAGGTGTATATCTTTATGTGAATATATGTTATTGCAAATAAATGACATTTTGCCTTAGTATATAGACATACATCAGAAAACAAATGGATTTTTACCTTCACAAGTATGGTAACTAATTAGTTGTTATATTGCATGTTATTTCACTTTAGTAAAAGGTGTATCTACATATCGGTAAACAAAAGAGTTTTTACCTTCACAATTACAGTAGTTAACCATAGTAAACAAAGTTATAACTATTACATTTAAACATTTTGATAAACTATAATAGGTATGGTTTATGTTTCCATTAACACAACAAACACATTTCGGAAAGTCTTATTCCCACAGAAAAAGGTTCTACACTCACGCACACCACACGTAAACTTGTTAACTCAGGTTGTGAGACATTCTCTCCCCGTACATCCGAGTACGAGATCCAAATTCCTGTAAGTTATAACCAAAATCTCTTGTAGGGAGAGCGTGATAATTGTGTATAGATCTATATTGGGGTTGACATCCCACACCTCGCTGCTACCTACAGCCGGACCAGCAGGTCTGCGGGTGACAAGAGTCATAGGATCAGGGCGTCTGAAAGACGTTGTGCAGGTTACCTCTAGTCATAGTATGGTTATAGCGACTCACATAAGGAGCTAACAACACATAAAGTTTGCGGGACTTTTTATAAATCAAAAGGGGTTTTATGTCGATTTAAAATAACTTTTTATATCATTAAGTAGGGATATTACTGTACACTTTCGGTCTTGGTATTTAAGACTACACATCATTCGTTACGGGACTTTCCTTCAAATCAAAAAGGGTTTTATGTCGATTTAAAACCAATTTTATATCTTTAAGTATGGCAAATACTTGTTATGTCTCGGTCCTGGGATTTAGGACCACATAACTTTTATAAAGAAAATATTGGATTTTCTGGATACATACTCTATCACTTTTACAAGGAAAACGGTTTACTTCTCTAACGAAATCTCTTATGAACTCACCAACCTTTATGTTGACACTTTTTCAGACAACTTGTATTCTCAGGAAATCAGTGAAACAGGAAAACCAACAACATTTTTAGGATGGGACGTTGAATCGTCAAACAGTTCATTTTGTCATCATAATGTAATTGATTTGAAACATGTAAAAATATACATTGGTGTAACGTTTTCAATTATATTTATGATGGTTGTATTTACTTTGAGCACTATTATACTCGTTGTTGTGATACTATACATGAAGTCCTCCACCCCCGGACGTTTCCGCCATCCTTGGTTTGGGGGTGTGACAGATTGGTATCAGAGCATTGTTTATAGTGAACTAAGTATATCGAACCACATAAGATATACAAACTATAAATACATTGGGACTAAAGTCTCTGATTTAAAGTTTTCAAAACAATTATACTTTTAGAAATAAATAGTTTCTTATTAAAAGTATACATGCATGCATACATACTAAGGTCAACATCATTCTAGAACAAAACAAAAGTAATGATTGTTGAATGGCACAAGTAGGCTTGGGGATGGACAGTCAGGTTTGGGAAGGACATAGCCTGATCAACTATGTCTAACCCATAAGTGATTAGCATATACCCGAGAATGGTTGTGGCATTGCAACAAATCTAAAAACTTACCAACTCTATCTACAAACAAACATTCAAAAGCATAAGTCGAACATTAAAATACTATAGGAGTATTTTGTAATAATATAACCAATTTATGTGAAAACTAAAGACCCCCTATAAGTAATTAAGTATAGAGTTAGATGCCTAGTAATTATCTCTTCCATTCCTATTCTCGCACGTATAACATAGCAAGATCCTACTTACCGGGCGACCCATACTTTCCAAACCCAAACCCGAGAAAGGTGAATGGTTGTGAGAAGAATCAGAAGCGGAACCAGAGGTAATGAATCCTCCATGCATAGCAAGGGTTCCCGCGAACCGATTCGACTATATCGAACCCGTGCCCCATTGGGCAACCATGATCGAGGGTTGAAGTCGACAGCAATGATAGCAACCACCATGTGGGGACCAACGAGGGTGCTATGACCTCAACCACGGGGGATCGACTGAAAGAGCCCTCCCGGCAAAGACCCGGCAGATCACGAACATCGGGGATTAAAACAGGAAGACTACAACCCGAGTTTGGAAACTGCGCGCTACTACAGACCCTACCGTCTCACGTACCCGAGACTCGAAAAGATACTACTATTTCAGAGACCAACTCTCTATTTAGGACCTTATCGCCACTCGGGCAGAGGCAAGAGAGTAACAGGATAGACACATGGCATTCAAAGAGAGGAGGATTGCAGCCAAGCATCGATTGACAGAGCTGCAAGGTGCATCGACTTTGCCTTAGGCATCGCAAGGGACGGATCGTTGTGACTAGAGCTCATACTGCTCACAAGACCTCATAAATAGGTTCATGAGTATGCGTTGGTGCTACTCTATTCTAAGCGTAAGCATGACACTGCGATTTAAGCTTTCATACTAATCGAGAGATCTAGTTGCTATCAAAAGTTTTCCTTGCATTGATGTGAGACAGACCTGCATCGAGGTCAAAACTTTCTCTAAAACCAAAAATTTCTAGCATCATATTAGCAAAACGGGTTTACGGCAGATCCATCAGACTCAAAGGTCTATTAAGTCTTAATCATACCAGTAAGCATACATCAATTGGTCATAATAAGGACCTAGCTTGGGTCAAGTTACAAGGTTTCACTTGGATATAGAACTACCAAAACACATAAGTTTATCATATAAAGACTCTTGTTATGAACTGTTTACAGAACACCCTTAACAACCGAATTACGTTACAAATTGAACTAAGATAAACTTAGTGAGAAAACTCGCGACATAGCCATTCTAAAAACTCATTATCGTCTCACCTTTGAATATTTTGGTTGAGAGGTTCCTTCTTCGTAGACCTATAGGGTGCGATCATACAAGCAATAATGCACCAGATCCCATCAAAAATCCTCAGCCAAGTGTGTTTGGACAAACATGATCCCAAGATGAATAAATCTTAAAATGCCCGTATGAAACCTACTTCTACCCACTACCATAACTCCGTCTCAGGAACGTTAGCAGAAACACTAAGAATAGTACAGTGATGTGTAAAATTTATATATGTGAATATAAATCGTAAGAATGCACTTGAGGTAATTATCCTTACTCACGAAGTCGTTTTCATCGTGAAATAGAGCTATGTCTTCACCAAGAGGCAACCAACCAACTAGCAAGGCGCCAACCCTGCAGATAGACTCTGCTACATTTCAAGCTGCAGTCACGACAGCCATCATGGCGCAACTCAATGCTAATAATGCTAGCAGAGATGGAAGCGGTACCGACAATACAGATTGTGGTAACAATCAGGAACACCAACGGGTGTCTACCATCGAAGGCGCCTCAGGCCACAAACCTACGAACAAGAAGCGAACGTTTTGGGATGAAAAGAAGTGTAACCTACCTCAAAAATTCGCTGGAAGAAAGAAATCCGTAGCTGCACCTGTCATTACAACAGCAGTCACGACACATGCCTCGACACTAGCCACAAGGTCTGTCACCCAAGTACCGGCCAGACCATATAAGGGATCACTCCCAAGGTGTAACAAGTGTGGCTACCATCACACAGGAGCTTGCCGGATTTTACACTGTAACAACTGCAACAGGAAAGGACATACTGTCCGTTTCTGCAAGGCCCCGACCCAACATCTCCCTTCAATCACCAGCAGCAAGGTAGGCCCAGTATGCTACCTATGCGGTGAAACGGGACACTTCAAGAGAGAGTGTCCAACTGAGAAGAATGACATAGGAGCAGGAGGAGTGTGATGAACACACCAGCAGGAGCAGCAAGGAAACCTATTAGGACTTTTGTAATGTTTCCAACGACAAAAACGTTTAAGTACCATATGCTTGTAATAAATTTGGTATGATTGCTAAAATTACCGTCTTTCTAAAAGTAGTTAAAATACTCTCTCGTTCAAATCAAACCAAAAACATTCATATATGACCATAGGATCATTACCTGTGAGATGTGATCACTTTGTGCATACATCGGGGTTAATTATACTCAAAATACTAAAGACTTGAAACAAATAATTCCATCCCGACTCTTGTTCCATGTCTAGTAGTGGGATTAGGTTGGAGCCACCCACTTGACGATTTCACCAATATCAAACTACATTTGACGTACATATACCGCTCGATCATAGAGTGACCTGTCAGGGATCATGATATCAAGTATCATTACTAGCTATCGAAACACACCCACTACCAGTGCTAGACACTGTGGTATGAATCATCTACAGTAATAATAACATCGAACAAAACGGAACACACTGAAAAGAAACACAAGATACACTATCACTCTAATGAGCACTTCTAATGAATACAGCTAAACACATGTTTTATCTAAAAAGATACTATTGTCATCATCCGATTTCGATTGGTATAGCCCTCATCTTCCCGGTTTAACGACTACGAAAGGACCCTTCACCTAACCCACCAAATATCAAAATCTTTGACTCCCATAAACACATCCAGCACAAACCTCCGGGTCATCTCTCACTATGAAACCCCAAAACACGCACCAGAGGAGTATTATACTTCCCGAAACCTTATCACAAGTATTTCCACGAGACCCTTCGGGAATGTCATGCATACAGTAGACAAGATTCAAGCATAGAAGCTTGGGACGGATACGATTAGTCTACCACTACTACGTGTATACACGAGGATAATGTATAATTAAGATTCTACGGACATTGGATGTGTGCTTCCGCCCTATTTCCTATTCCTTGTCTGGTTGTGGCCTTGGGGCATAGTCAATCATCCAACTGTCTTGCCAACCTTAAGTACATACGACCTACATGCGCAAGTTAATGATAAATGGACCAGGTACGAGTACTGCCATGAACTTCGGGCCAAGGTTGCCCAGGGGGACGAGTGAACGTCCTACCATTCGAATAATTCTAGTCGCGTAAACCAAACCCTCATGCTTCTTACCGAGCTAAGCAATCGAGCAACACTGCAGCAGGCCCTGTGTAACGCTCCGAGGAGAAGTTATTACTTATGACTTAAGACACCTAAAGACGTACGAGGTCGGCTAGGTAACGCATAACCTCGAACTAGGAGTGGTAGTGTTCGCCTTAGAAGTCTAGAGGCGCCATCTCTATGACACGAAGCATACAATCTTCACCAATCATAAGAACCTAAAAGGCACAGATGGCGAGGCATGTTATCCCATGAACTGAATCTGGACACCGAGATTGATGGATTCAGAAGTAATGTCATGAAAGAAGCACACGAAAACTCGCTACTCCCCTTCATATAGGCTCAGACAAGATGTGTCTGGAACTCAAAAAGTACCATCAGTGGGCGAATAGGATAGCAGACATCGTTACACATGTGGGCAAGTATTGGACTTGTGCCAATGTCAAGAGAGAATAAAGGAAGCCTTCATGTCTCCTACAACAACCAGTGATACCTGAAAGGAAGTGGGAGCGGCTAACCATGGGCTTCATAACCAAGCTACCCAAGGCAATGGACCATTTGGGTAACCGTCGACACACTGACCGAAAACGCACACTCCCTACTAATCAAAGAAACCGATAGGAAGGAGGAATCGACTAGAACATACATCAAAGAGATCATGAGACCACAGGGTCTATTAATATATGTTATCCCTATCAAACATAGTAGATTTGTTTCATGACCCTGGCGACCCTTGCAGGGAACTAGGGTAGACTTGAGTATGGCCTACCATCAGCAAACCAACGGGCATAACAAAAGGAACTGTTCAAATCTTGGGCTACATGTTAATAGCTTGAGTGATTAACTTCGTTAAAATGTGGGAGTACCCACTTACCACATGGCGAAATCGAAATGAACGAGACTCTCCACTTTGTAGCGGGGAGCATAAAGGTACACATATAATACACTATCATTTCAAAACAATAGCTCCTTTAAATTGACTTGGCTCAAGTTACAATAAGAAATTCCAAGGCGTCATTTAACATCAGGCAGATTGGTCCTCGCCATACCAATTTTTTGTACTACGAAAAGTTTTCCCCATCTTTTCTCCAAATTCATGAAGTTCCAGTCAGAGTGCTAATTTCGGGACGAAATTCCCTCTAACGGGCGGATGATGTGACAACCGTCAAATTCTGGTCAAGTCAAAGTCAAATAAAGTCAACAAGTCAAACCGGTCAACCCAACTAACCCTTGTGTACTAGGGCTTATGTTACGTAATTACTATACAGCTCGCTATTCTAATGAGAGATCATAAATTGAAAAGTCCGTACATCTAGATTTCCTTAATCTAAAACTGTGGTAAGTAACGAACCAAACCAATAAAACAATGTTGCATACTTATTGGGAGTGTGTAAGATCCTTAAACATGGCTTAATGGGGCTTACGGACCTTGCGTTGCGGAGCCAAACACTCACAAATGTCACACACGAAACCTCTCTCAATCGTTTTCACTCTTTCTCTCTTTATCTGGAAATCTCTCCCAAATCTCTCTTTGTATGAGAAATCTCTCCAAGAATGTGAAATCTCTCCCAAATCTCTCCAAGAATGTGAAATCTCTCCTAAATCTCTCTTTGTATGAGAAATCTCTCCAAGAATGTGAAATCTCTCCCAAATCTCTCCAAGTATGTGAAACCTCTCCCAAATCTCTCTTTGTATGAGAAATCTCTCCAAATATGTGAAATCTCTCCCAAATCTCTCTTTGTATGAGAAATCTCTCCAAGAATGTGAAATCTCTCCCAAATCTCTCCTTGTATGAGAAATCTCTCCAAGAATGTGAAATCTCTCCCAAATCTCTCCAAGTATGTGAAACCTCTCCCAAATCTCTTTCAAAACCTCTTTTGAATTTATTTTGATCATTTGGGGCATCCCGACACTTGACTTGGTGAAAAACCACTCGATACGGGAAGAAACCTTGGAAATTAGCCTCTTAGGGTCGAAGCCTCTCTATAGGGGCCAAACCCCTCTTGGAACCGAGGCCACATAGATTGAGTCCGAGGTCCTTCACTAGCCGCAGCCAGCGAGCCACAGCCACCGACCGCAGCCAGCGAGCCGTAGCCACCAACCGCAGCAGCCTCGCCTTCGGTTCCCTGCTGATGTAGCCACCGCGGTAGCTGCTCGGACCGCATCGGATCTCGCCTTCGGACCGCAGTCATGCGACCAAGCCACTTCGGATTTAGGCTGCTGATTACCGAACCTTAGCACCTGCGGCCCTGAACTTCGGATTTCAGCACTTTCTACCCGATTTTCAACATTTTTAACATTTTAAGCCCGTTTTTAACTATTTTAGCGTGGGATTTTCTCCAAAAATCATATTTTACCATATAAGACTCCATTAATTCATAAATTCAACATATTTATAGGGAAATTCATATTTAAGAATAAAATCTATTAAATGAGATCCTATGGTGGAGTGTTGACTTATCTTTGATTTATGACACAAGCAACCACCACACCCACTCCATGACTAACCCACACACCTCCCCACCATACCTTGTCACTTCCTTATACCTTCCCACTCAATTTACAGCCTCTCCCACGTCCAAAGAGCTGAAAGACTCTCTCCCTCTCTCTTTATTTCACTCACTTCACTCATTTCCACCACAAATCAAACACCACTTTTCTCTCAAATCCTCTCACACAAATTCGAGATTTCCAAGGCATTTTCCAGCTTTTCTCCTTCATTTTGGTAAGTATCATCACCCTCCTTATGATTATTACACTTCCCTTTACTCATATCATAGATTGTTTACACAAATTCCATCACTTTGGTGTTAGATTCTTGAAAATCTTCTAAGCATCTTCAAGTGTTCTTGAGTTGAACACTTCTCCTCTCCAACACTCATCTACTAAAATCATATAAGGTGAGTTCACACCCCTATATTTTCACGTTTTCTTAAGTTTTTAGGCGGGGAATACAAGTTAAAACATCAAGAACAACAATAAACTTTTCCAACAGCTTTCATCAGAAAATTTGGACTCCATTCACGGACTGTTTTGGGCAACTTAAACATTTTAGTTTTCAAAACTGTTTTAGTTTCAAGTAGTTCCAGTTCTTAGATTTACAATGACTGCTTGCACATCTCTACACGATTTTTCTATGATTTATGGTGATTTTTATAAAACTGCCTATCATTTCAAGAACCAAACCGGACCAGTCTGTGATTATGGACTTTTTCACATATGTTGGAGACCACTAAAAATCATGAGAAAATTTGTGAACAAACTAGACACGTTTTCCAAACTCCCAAAATTTACGAATTCTGATTTGGACATGTTATGAATTTTCTATAAATTTTCTAAGAACAGTAAAAGAAAATGTTAACAACAGAAAAATGCTATCAATTTAATTTCACCTTGTAACATGTTGAGCAAGGTGTATATCTTTATGTGAATATATGTTATTGCAAATAAATGACATTTTGCCTTAGTATATAGACATACATCAGAAAACAAATGGATTTTTACCTTCACAAGTATGGTAACTAATTAGTTGTTATATTGCATGTTATTTCACTTTAGTAAAAGGTGTATCTACATATCGGTAAACAAAAGAGTTTTTACCTTCACAATTACAGTAGTTAACCATAGTAAACAAAGTTATAACTATTACATTTAAACGTTTTGATAAACTATAATAGGTATGGTTTATGTTTCCATTAACACAACAAACACATTTCGGAAAGTCTTATTCCCACAGAAAAAGGTTCTACACTCACGCACACCACACGTAAACTTGTTAACTCAGGTTGTGAGACATTCTCTCCCCGTACGTCCGAGTACGGGATCCAAATTCCTATAAGTTATAACCAAAATCTCTTGTAGGGAGAGCGTGATAATTGTGTATAGATCTATATTGGGGTTGACATCCCACACGTCGCTGCTACCTACAGCCGGACCGGCAGGTCTGCGGGTGACAAGAGTCATAGGATCAGGGCGTCTGAAAGACGTTGTGCAGGTTACCTCTAGTCATAGTATGGTTATAGCGACTCACATAAGGAGCTAACAACACATAAAGTTTGCGGGACTTTTTATAAATCAAAAGGGGTTTTATGTCGATTTAAAATCACTTTTTATATCATTAAGTACGGATATTACTGTACACTTTCGGTCTTGGTATTTAAGACTACACATCATTCGTTACGGGACTTTCCTTCAAATCAAAAAGGGTTTTATGCCGATTTAAAACCAATTTTATATCTTTAGGTATGGCAAATACTTGTTATGTCTCGGTCCTGGGATTTAGGACCACATAACTTTTATAAAGAAAATATTGGATTTTCTGGATACATACTCTATCACTTTTACAACGAAAACGGTTTACTTCTCTAACGAAATCTCTTATGAACTCACCAACCTTTATGTTGACACTTTTTCAAACAACTTGTATTCTCAGGAAATCAGTGAAACAGGAAAACCAACAACATTTTTAGGATGCGACGTTGAATCGTCAAACAGTTCATTTTGTCATCATAATGTAATTGATTTGAAACATGTAAAAATATACATTGGTGTAACGTTTTCAATTATATTTATGATGGTTGTATTTACTTTGAGCACTATTATACTCGTTGTGATACTATACATGAAGTCCTCCCCCCCCCCCCCGGACGTTTCCGCCATCCTTGGTTTGGGGGTGTGACAGATTGGTATCAGAGCATTGTTTATAGTGAACTAAGTATATCGAACCACATAAGATATACAAACTATAAATACATTGGGACTAAAGTCTCTGATTTAAAGTTTTCAAAACAATTATACTTTTAGAAATAAATAGTTTCTTATTAAAAGTATACATGCATGCATACATACTAAGGTCAACATCATTCTAGAACAAAACAAAAGTAATGATTGTTGAATGGCACAAGTAGGCTTGGGGATGGATAGTCAGGTTTGGGAAGGACATAGCCTGATCAACTATGTCTAACCCATAAGTGATTAGCATATACCCGAGAATGGTTGTGGCATTGCAACAAGTCTAAAAACTTACCAACTCTATCTACAAACAAACATTCAAAAGCATAAGTCGAACCTTAAAATACTATAGGAGTATTTTGTAATAATATAACCAATTTATGTGAAAACTAAAGACCCCCTATAAGTAATTAAGTATAGATTTAGATGCCTAGTAATTATCTCTTCCATTCCTATTCTCGCACGTATAACATAGCAAGATCCTACTTACCGGGCGACCCCTACTTTCCAAACCCAAACCCGAGAAAGGTGAATGGTTGTGAGAAGAATCAGAAGCGGAACCAGAGGTAATGAATCCTCCATGCATAGCAAGGGTTCCCGCGAACCGATTCGACTATATCGAACCCGTGCCCCGTTGGGCAACCATGATCGAGGGTTGAAGTCGACAGCAATGATAGCAACCACCATGTGAGGACCAACGAGGGTGCTATGACCTCAACCACGGGGGATCGACTGACAGAGCCCTCCCGGCGAAGACCCGGCAGATCACGAACATCGGGGATTAAAACAGGAAGACTACAACCCGAGTTCGGAAACTGCGCGCTACTACAGACCCTACCGTCTCACGTACCCGAGACTCAAAAATATACTACTATTTCAGAGACCAACTCTCTATTTAGGACCTTATCGCCACTCGGGCAGAGGCAAGAGAGTAATAGGATAGACACATGGCATTCAAAGAGAGGAGGATTGCAGCCAAGCATCGATTGACAGAGCTGCAAGGTGCATCGACTTTGCCTCAGGCATCGCAAGGGACGGATTGTTGTGAGTAGTGCTCATACTGCTCACAAGACCTCATAAATAGGTTCATGAGTATGCGTTGGTGCTACTCTATTCTAAGCGTAAGCACGACACTGCGATTTAAGCTTTCATACTAATCGAGAGATCTAGTTGCTATCAAAAGTTTTCCTTGCATTGATGTGAGACAGACCTGCATCGAGGTCAAAACTTTCTCTAAAACCAAATATTTCTAGCATCATATTAGCAAAACGGGTTTACGGCAGATCCATCAGACTCAAAGGTCTATTAAGTCTTAATCATACCAGTAAGCATACATCAATTAGTCATAATAAGGACCTAGCTTGGGTCAAGTTAAAAGGTTTCACTTGTATATAGAACTACCAAAACACATAAGTTTATCATATAAAGACTCTTGTTATGAACTGTTTACAGAACACCCTTAACAACCGAATTACGTTACAAATTGAACTAAGATAAACTTAGTGAGAAAACTCGCGACATAGCCATTCTAAAAATGCATTATCGTCTCACCTTTGAATATTTTGGTTGAGAGGTTCCTTCTTCGTAGACCTATAGGGTGAGATCATACAAGCAATAATGCACCAGATCCCATCAAAAATCCTCAGCCAAGTGTGTTTGGACAAACATGATCCCAAGATGAATAAATCTTAAAATGCCCGTATGAAACCTACTTCTACCCACTACCATAACTCCGTCTCAGGAATGTTAGCAGAAACACTAAGAATAGTACAGTGATGTGCAAAATTTATATATGTGAATATAAATCGTAAGAATGCACTTGAGGTAATTATCCTTACTCGCGAAGTCGTTTTCATCGTGGAATAGAGCTATGTCTTCACCAAGAGGCAACCAACCAACTAGCAAGGCGCCAACCCTGCAGATAGACTCTGCTACTTTTCAAGCTGCAGTCACGGCAGCCGTGACAGCCGTCATGGAGCAACTCAATGCTAATAATGCTAGCAGAGATGGAAGCGGTACCGACAATACAGATTGTGGTAACAATCAGGAACAACAACGGGTGTCTACCATCGAAGGCGCCTCAGGCCACAAACCTACGAACAAGAAGCGAACGTTTTGGGATGAAAAGAAGTGTAACCTACCTCAAAAATTCGCTGGAAGAAAGAAATCCGTAGCTGCACCTGTCATTACAACAGCAGTCACGACACATGCCTCGACACTAGCCACAAGGTCTGTCACCCAAGTACCGGCCAGACCATATAAGGGATCACTCCCAAGGTGTAACAAGTGTGGCTACCATCACACAGGAGCTTGCCGGATTTTACACTGTAACAACTGCAACAGGAAAGGACATACTGTCCGTTTCTGCAAGGCCCCTACCCAACATCTCCCTTCAATCACCAGCAGCAAGGTAGGCCCAGTATGCTACCTATGCGGTGAAACGGGACACTTCAAGAGAGAGTGTCCAACTGAGAAGAATGACGTAGGAGCAGGAGGAGTGCGATGAACACACCAACAGGAGCAGCAAGGAAACCTATTAGGACTTTTGTAATGTTTCCAACGACAAAAACGTTTAAGTACCATATGCTTGTAATAAATTTGGTATGATTGCTAAAATTACCGTCTTTCTAAAAGTAGTTAAAATACTCTCTCATTCAAATCAAACCAAAAACATTCATATATGACCTTGGGATCATTACCTGTGAGATGTGATGACTTTGTGCATACATCGGGGTTAATTAGACTCAAAATACTAAAGACTTGAAACAAATAATTCCATCCCGACTCCTGTTCCATGTCTAGTAGTGGGATTAGGTTGGAGCCACCCACTCGACTATTTCACCAATATTAAACTACATACGACGTACATATACCGCTCGATCATAGAGTGACCTGTCAGGGATCATGATATCAAGTATCATTACTAGCTATCGAAACACACCCACTACCAATGCTAGACACTGTGGTATGAATCATCTACAGTAATAATAACATCGAACAAAACGGAACACACTGAAAAGAAACACAAGATACTCTATCACTCTAATGAGCACTTCTTACGAATACAGCTTAACACATGTTTTATCTAAAAAGATACTGTTGTCATCATTCGATTTCGATTGGTATAGCCCTCATCTTCCCAGTTTAACAACTACGAAAGGACCCTTCACCTAACCCACCAAATATCAAAATCTTTGTCTCCCATAAACACATCCAGCACAAACCTCCGGGTCATCTCTCACTATGAAACCCCAAAACATGCACCAGAGGAGTATTATACTTCCCGAAACCTTATCACAAGTATTTCCACGAGACCCTTCGGGAATGTCATGCATACAGTAGACAAGGTTCAAGCATAGAAGCTTGGGACGGATACGATTAGTCTACCACTACTACGTGTATACACGAGGATAATGTATAATTAAGATTCTACGGACATTGGATGTGTGCTTCCGCCCTATTTCCTATTCCTTGTCTGGTTGTGGCCTTGGGGCATAGTCAATCATCCAACTGTCTTGCCAACCTTAAGTACATACGACCTACATGCGCAAGTTAATGATAAATGGACCAGGTACGAGTCCTGCCATGAACTTCGGGCCAAGGTTGCCCAGGGGGACGAGTGAACGTCCTACCATTCGAATAATTCTAGTCGCGTAAACCAAACCCTCATGCTTCTTACCGAGCTAAGCAATCGAGGAACACTGCAGCAGGCCCTGTGTAACGCTCCGAGGAGAAGTTATTACTTATGACTTAAGACACCTAAAGACGTACGAGGTCGGCTAGGTAACGCATAACCTCGAACTAGGAGTGGTAGTGTTCGCCTTAGAAGTCTAGAGGCGCCATCTCTATGACACGAAGCATACAATCTTCACCAATCATAAGAACCTAAAAGGCACAGATGGCGAGGCATGTTATCCCATGAACTGAATCTGGACACCGAGATTGATGGATTCAGAAGTAATGTCATGAAAGAAGCACACGAAAACTCGCTACTCCCCTTCATCTAGGCTCAGACAAGATGTGTCTGGAACTCAAAAAGTACCATCAGTGGGCGAATAGGATAGCAGACATCGTTACACATGTGGGCAAGTATTGGACTTGTGCCAATGTCAAGAGAGAATAAAGGAAGCCTTCATGTCTCCTACAACAACCAGTGATACCTGAAAGGAAGTGGGAGCGGCTAACCATGGGCTTCATAACCAAGCTACCCAAGGCAATGGACCATTTGGGTAACCGTCGACACACTGACCGAAAACGCACACTCCCTACTAATCAAAGAAACCGATAGGAAGGAGGAATCGACTAGAACATACATCAAAGAGATCATGAGACCACAGGGTCTATTAATATATGTTATCCCTATCAAACATAGTAGATTTGTTTCATGACCCTGGCGACCCTTGCAGGGAACTAGGGTAGACTTGAGTATGGCCTACCATCAGCAAACCAACGGGCATAACAAAAGGAACTGTTCAAATCTTGGGCTACATGTTAATAGCTTGAGTGATTAACTTCGTTAAAATGTGGGAGTGCCCACTTACCACATGGCGAAATCGAAATGAACGAGACTCTCCACTTTGTAGCGGGGAGCATAAAGGTACACATATAATACACTATCATTTCAAAACAATAACTCCTTTAAATTGACTTGGCTCAAGTTACAATAAGAAATTCCAAGGCGTCATTTAACATCAGGCGGATTGGTCCTCGCCATACCAATTTTTTGTACTACGAAAAGTTTTCCCCATCTTTTCTCCAAATTCATGAAGTTCCAGTCAGAGTGCTAATTTCGGGACGAAATTCCCTCTAACGGGCGGATGATGTGACAACCGTCAAATTCTGGTCAAGTCAAAGTCAAATAAAGTCAACAAGTCAAACCGGTCAACCCAACTAACCCTTGTGTACTCGGGCTTACGTTAGGTAATTACTATACAACTCGCTATTCTAATGAGAGATCATAAATTGAAAAGTTCGTACATCTAGATTTCCTTAATCTAAAACTGTGGTAAGTAAAGAACCAAACCAATAAAACAATGTTGCATACTCATTGGGAGTGTGTAAGATCCTTAAACATGGCTTAATGGGGCTTACGGACCTTGCGTTGCGGAGCCAAACACTCACAAATGTCACACACGAAACCTCTCTCAATCGTTTTCACTCTTTCTCTCTTTATCTGGAAATCTCTCCCAAATCTCTCTTTGTATGAGAAATCTCTCCAAGAATGTGAAATCTCTCCCAAATCTCTCCAAGAATGTGAAATCTCTCCCAAATCTCTCTTTGTATGAGAAATCTCTCCAAGAATGTGAAATCTCTCCCAAATCTCTCCAAGTATGTGAAACCTCTCCCAAATCTCTCTTTGTATGAAAAATCTCTCCAAATATGTGAAATCTCTCCCAAATCTCTCTTTGTATGAGAAATCTCTCCAAGAATGTGAAATCTCTCCCAAATCTCTCCTTGTATGAGAAATCTCTCCAAGAATGTGAAATCTCTCCCAAATCTCTCCAAGTATGTGAAACCTCTCCCAAATCTCTTTCAAAACCTCTTTTGAATTTATTTTGATCATTTGGGGCATCCCGACACTTGACTTGGTGAAAAACCACTCGATACGGGAAGAAACCTTGGAAATTAGCCTCTTAGGGTCGAAGCCTCTCTATAGGGGCCAAACCCCTCTTGGAACCGAGGCCACATAGATTGAGTCCGAGGTCCTTCACTAGCCGCAGCCAGCGAGCCACAGCCACCGACCGCAGCCAGCGAGCCGTAGCCACCAACCGCAGCAGCCTCGCCTTCGGTTCCCTGCTGATGTAGCCACCGCGGTAGCTGCTCGGACCGCATCGGATCTCGCCTTCGGACCGCAGTCATGCGACCAAGCCACTTCGGATTTAGGCTGCTGATTACCGAACCTTAGCACCTGCGGCCCTGAACTTCGGATTTCAGCACTTTCTACCCGATTTTCAACATTTTTAACATTTTAAGCCCGTTTTTAACTATTTTAGCGTGGGATTTTCTCCAAAAATCATATTTTACCATATAAGACTCCATTAATTCATAAATTCAACATATTTATAGGGAAATTCATATTTAAGAATAAAATCTATTAAATGAGATCCTATGGTGGAGTGTTGACTTATCTTTGATTTATGACACAAGCAACCACCACACCCACTCCATGACTAACCCACACACCTCCCCACCATACCTTGTCACTTCCTTATACCTTCCCACTCAATTTACAGCCTCTCCCACGTCCAAAGAGCTGAAAGACTCTCTCCCTCTCTCTTTATTTCACTCACTTCACTCATTTCCACCACAAATCAAACACCACTTTTCTCTCAAATCCTCTCACACAAATTCGAGATTTCCAAGGCATTTTCCAGCTTTTCTCCTTCATTTTGGTAAGTATCATCACCCTCCTTATGATTATTACACTTCCCTTTACTCATATCATAGATTGTTTACACAAATTCCATCACTTTGGTGTTAGATTCTTGAAAATCTTCTAAGCATCTTCAAGTGTTCTTGAGTTGAACACTTCTCATCTCCAACACTCATCTACTAAAATCATATAAGGTGAGTTCACACCCCTATATTTTCATGTTTTCTTAAGTTTTTAGGCGGGGAATACAAGTTAAAACATCAAGAACAACAATAAACTTTTCCAACAGCTTTCATCAGAAAATTTGGACTCCATTCACGGACTGTTTTGGGCAACTTAAACATTTTAGTTTTCAAAACTGTTTTAGTTTCAAGTAGTTCCAGTTCTTAGATTTACAATGACTGCTTGCACATCTCTACACGATTTTTCTATGATTTATGGTGATTTTTATAAAACTGCCTATCATTTCAAGAACCAAACCGGACCAGTCTGTGATTATGGACTTTTTCACATATGTTGGAGACCACTAAAAATCATGAGAAAATTTGTGAACAAACTAGACACGTTTTCCAAACTCCCAAAATTTACGAATTCTGATTTGGACATGTTATGAATTTTCTATAAATTTTCTAAGAACAGTAAAAGAAAATGTTAACAACAGAAAAATGCTATCAATTTAATTTCACCTTGTAACATGTTGAGCAAGGTGTATATCTTTATGTGAATATATGTTATTTCAAATAAATGACATTTTGCCTTAGTATATAGACATACATCAGAAAACAAATGGATTTTTACCTTCACAAGTATGGTAACTAATTAGTTGTTATATTGCATGTTATTTCACTTTAGTAAAAGGTGTATCTACATATCGGTAAACAAAAGAGTTTTTACCTTCACAATTACAGTAGTTAACCGTAGTAAACAAAGTTATAAATATTACATTTAAACGTTTTGATAAACTATAATAGGTATGGTTTATGTTTCCATTAACACAACAAACACATTTCGGAAAGTCTTATTCCCACAGAAAAAGGTTCTACACTCACGCACACCACACGTAAACTTGTTAACTCAGGCTGTGAGACATTCTCTCCCCGTACGTCCGAGTACGGGATCCAAATTCCTGTAAGTTATAACCAAAATCTCTTGTAGGGAGAGCGTGATAATTGTGTATAGATCTATATTGGGGTTGACATCCCACACCTCGCTGCTACCTACAGCCGGACCGGCAGGTCTGCGGGTGACAAGAGTCATAGGATCAGGGCGTCTGAAAGACGTTGTGCAGGTTACCTCTAGTCATAGTATGGTTATAGCGACTCACATAAGGTGCTAACAACACATAAAGTTTGCGGGACTTTTTATAAATCAAAAGGGGTTTTATGTCGATTTAAAATCACTTTTTATATCATTAAGTACGGATATTACTGTACACTTTCGGTCTTGGTATTTAAGACTACACATCATTCGTTACGGGACTTTCCTTCAAATCAAAAAGGGTTTTATGCCGATTTAAAATCAATTTTATATCTTTAAGAATGGCAAATACTTGTTATTTCTCGGTCCTGGGATTTAGGACCACATAACTTTTATAAAGAAAATATTGGATTTTCTGGATACATAGTCTATCACTTTTACAAGGAAAACGATTTACTTCTCTTACGAAATCTCTTATGAACTCACCAACCTTTATGTTGACACTTTTTCAAACAACTTGTATTCTCAGGAAATCAGTGAAACAGGAAAACCAACAACATTTTTAGGATGGGACGTTGAATCGTCAAACAGTTCATTTTGTCATCATAATGTAATTGATTTGAAACATGTAAAAATATACATCGGTGTAACGTTTTCAATTATATTTATGATGGTTGTATTTACTTTGAGCACTATTATACTCGTTGTGATACTATACATGAAGTCCTCCCCCCCCCCCCGGACGTTTCCGCCATCCTTGGTTTGGGGGTGTGACAGATTGGTATCAGAGCATTGTTTATAGTGAACTAAGTATATCGAACCACATAAGATATACAAACTATAAATACATTGGGACTAAAGTCTCTGATTTAATGTTTTCAAAACAATTATACTTTTAGAAATAAGTAGTTTCTTATTAAAAGTATACATGCATGCATACATACTAAGGTCAGCATCATTCTAGAACAAAACAAAAGTAATGATTGTTGAATAGCACAAGTAGGCTTGGGGATGTATAGTCAGGTCTGGGAAGGACATAGCCTGATCAACTATGTCTAACCCATAAGTGATTAGCATATGCCCGAGAATGTTTGTGGCATTGCAACAAGTCTAAAAACTTACCAACTCTATCTACAAACAAACATTCTAAAGCATAAGTCGAACATTAAAATACTATAGGAGTATTTTGTAATAATATAACCAATTTATGTGAAAACTAAAGACCCCCCTATAAGTAATTAAGTATAGAGTTAGACGCCTAGTAATTATCTCTTCCACTCCTATTCTCGCACGTATAACATAGCAAGATCCTACTTACCGGGAGACCCCTACTTTCCCAACCCAAACCCGAGAAATGGTGAATGATTGTGAGAAGAATCAGAAGCGGAACCGGAGGTAATCAATCCTCCATGCATAGCAAGGGTTCCCGCGAACCGATTCAACTATATCGAACCCGTGCCCCGTTGGGCAACCGTGATCGAGGGTTGAAGTCGATAGCAATGATAGCAACCACCATGTGGGGACCAACGAGGGTGCTATGACCTCAACCACGGGGGATCGACTGAAAGAGCCCTCCCGGCAAAGACCCGGCAGATCACGAACATCGGGGATTAAAACAGGAAGACTACAACCCGAGTTTGGAAACTGCGCGCTACTACAGACCCTACCGTCTCACGTACCCGAGACTCGAAAAGATACTACTATTTCAGAGACCAACTCTCTATTTAGGATCTTATCGCCACTCGGGCAGAGGCAAGAGAGTAACAGGATAGACACATGGCATTCAAAGAGAGGAGGATTGCAGCCAAGCATCGATTGACAGAGCTGCAAGGTGCATCGACTTTGCCTCAGGCATCGCAAGGGACGGATCGTTGTGACTAGAGCTCATACTGCTCACAAGACCTCATAAATAGGTTCATGAGTATGCGTTGGTGCTACTCTATTCTAAGCGTAAGCATGACACTGCGATTTAAGCTTTCATACTAATCGAGAGATCTAGTTGCTATCAAAAGTTTTCCTTGCATTGATGTGAGACAGACCTGCATCGAGGTCAAAACTTTCTCTAAAACCAAAAATTTCTAGCATCATATTAGCAAAACGGGTTTACGGCAGATCCATCAGACTCAAAGGTCTATTAAGTCTTAATCATACCAGTAAGCATACATCAATTGGTCATAATAAGGACCTAGCTTGGGTCAAGTTACAAGGTTTCACTTGGATATAGAACTACCAAAACACATAAGTTTATCATATAAAGACTCTTGTTATGAACTGTTTACAGAACACCCTTAACAACCGAATTACGTTACAAATTGAACTAAGATAAACTTAGTGAGAAAACTCGCGACATAGCCATTCTAAAAACTCATTATCGTCTCACCTTTGAATATTTTGGTTGAGAGGTTCCTTCTTCGTAGACCTATAGGGTGCGATCATACAAGCAATAATGCACCAGATCCCATCAAAAATCCTCAGCCAAGTGTGTTTGGACAAACATGATCCCAAGATGAATAAATCTTAAAATGCCCGTATGAAACCTACTTCTACCCACTACCATAACTCCGTCTCAGGAACGTTAGCAGAAACACTAAGAATAGTACAGTGATGTGTAAAATTTATATATGTGAATATAAATCGTAAGAATGCACTTGAGGTAATTATCCTTACTCACGAAGTCGTTTTCATCGTGAAATAGAGCTATGTCTTCACCAAGAGGCAACCAACCAACTAGCAAGGCGCCAACCCTGCAGATAGACTCTGCTACATTTCAAGCTGCAGTCACGACAGCCATCATGGCGCAACTCAATGCTAATAATGCTAGCAGAGATGGAAGCGGTACCGACAATACAGATTGTGGTAACAATCAGGAACACCAACGGGTGTCTACCATCGAAGGCGCCTCAGGCCACAAACCTACGAACAAGAAGCGAACATTTTGGGATGAAAAGAAGTGTAACCTACCTCAAAAATTCGTTGGAAGAAAGCAATCCGTAGCTGCACCTGTCATTACAACAGCAGTCACGACACATGCCTCGACACTAGCCACAAGGTCTGTCACCCAAGTACCGGCCAGACCATATAAGGGATCACTCCCAAGGTGTAACAAGTGTGGCTACCATCACACAGGAGCTTGCCGGATTTTACACTATAACAACTGCAACAGGAAAGGACATACTGTCCGTTTCTGCAAGGCCCCGACCCAACATCTCCCTTCAATCACCAGCAGCAAGGTAGGCCCAGTATGCTACCTATGCGGTGAAACGGGACACTTCAAGAGAGAGTGTCCAACTGAGAAGAATGACGTAGGAGCAGGAGGAGTGCGATGAACACACCAACAGGAGCAGCAAGGAAACCTATTAGGACTTTTGTAATGTTTCCAACGACAAAAACGTTTAAGTACCATATGCTTGTAATAAATTTGGTATGATTGCTAAAATTACCGTCTTTCTAAAAGTAGTTAAAATACTCTCTCATTCAAATCAAACCAAAAACATTCATATATGACCTTGGGATCATTACCTGTGAGATGTGATGACTTTGTGCATACATCGGGGTTAATTAGACTCAAAATACTAAAGACTTGAAACAAATAATTCCATCCCGACTCCTGTTCCATGTCTAGTAGTGGGATTAGGTTGGAGCCACCCACTCGACTATTTCACCAATATTAAACTACATACGACGTACATATACCGCTCGATCATAGAGTGACCTGTCAGGGATCATGATATCAAGTATCATTACTAGCTATCGAAACACACCCACTACCAGTGCTAGACACTGTGGTATGAATCATCTACAGTAATAATAACATCGAACAAAACGGAACACACTGAAAAGAAACCCAAGATACTCTATCACTCTAATGAGAACTTCTAATGAATACAACTTAACACATGTTTTTATCAAAAAAGATACTGTTTTCATCATTCGATTTCGATTGGTATAGCCCTCATCTTCCCGGTTTAATGACTACGAAAGGAACCTTCACCTAACCCACCAAATATCAAAATCTTTGACTCCCATAAACACATTCAGCACGGACCACCGGGTCATCTCTCACTATGAAACCCCAAAACACGCACCAGAGGAGATTTATACTTCCCGAAACCTTATCACAAGTATTTCCACGAGACCCTTCGGGAATGTCATGCATACAGTAGACAAGGTTCAAGCACAGAAGCTTGGGACGGATACGATTAGTCTACCACTACTACGTGTATACACGAGGATAATGTATAATTAAGATTCTACGGACATTGGATGTGTGCTTCCGCCCTATTTCCTATTCCTTGTCTGGTTGTGGCCTTGGGGCATAGTCAATCATCCAACTGTCTTGCCAACCTTAAGTACATACGACCTACATGCGCAAGTTAATGATAAATGGACCAGGTACGGGTCCTGCCATGAACTTCGGGCCAAGGTTGCCCAGGGGGACGAGTGAACGTCCTACCATCCGAATAATTCTAGTCGCGTAAACCAAACCCTCATGCTTCCTACCGAGCTAAGCAATCGAGGAACACTGCAGCTGGCCCTGTGTAACGCTCCGAGGAGAAGTTATTACTTATGAATTAAGGCAGCTAAAGTTGTACGAGGTCGGCTAGGTAACGCATAACCTCGAACTAGGAGTGGTAGTGTTCGCCTTAGAAGTCTAGAGGCGCCATCTCTATGACACGAAGCATACAATCTTCACCAATCATAAGAACCTAAAAGGCACAGATGGCGAGGCCTATTATCCCATGAACCGGATCTGGACACCGAGATTGATGGATTCAGAAGTAATGTCACGAACGAAGCACACGAAAACTCGCTACTCCCCTTCATCCAGGCTCGGACAAGATGTGTCTGGACCTCAAAAAGTACCATCAGTGGGCGAATAGGATAGCAGACATCGTTACACATGTGGGCAAGTATCGGACTTGTGCCAATGTCAAGAGAGAATAAAGGAAGCCTTCGTGTCTCCTACAACAACCAGTGATACCTGAAAGGAAGTGGGAGCGGCTAACCATGGGCTTCATAACCAAGCTACCCAAGGCAATGGACCATTTGGGTAACCGTCGACACACTGACCGAAAACCCACACTCCCTACTAATCAAAGAAACCGACAGGAAGGAGGAATCAACTAGAACATACATCAAAGAGATCATGAGACCACAGGGTCTATTAATATATGTTATCCCTATCAAACATAGTAGATTTGTTTCATGACCCTGGCGACCCTTGCAGGGAACTAGGGTAGACTTGAGTATGGCCTACCATCAGCAAACCAACGGGCATAACAAAAGGGACTGTTCAAATCTTGGGCTACATGTTAATAGCTTGAGTGATTAACTTCGTTAAAATGTGGGAGTGCCCACTTACCACATGGCGAAATCGAAATGAACGAGACTCTCCACTTTGTAGCGGGGAGCATAAAGGTACACATATAATACACTATCATTTCAAAACAATAACTCCTTTAAATTGACTTGGCTCAAGTTACAATAAGAAATTCCAAGGCGTCATTTAACATCAGGCGGAATGGTCCCCGCCATACCAATTTTTTGTACTACGAAAAGTTTTCCCCATCTTTTCTCCAAATTCATGAAGTTCCAGTCAAAGTGCTAATTTCGGGACGAAATTCCCTCTAACGGGCGGATGATGTGACAACCGTCAAATTCTGGTCAAGTCAAAGTCAAATAAGTCAACAAGTCAAACCGGTCAACCCAACTAACCCTTGTGTACTAGGGCTTACGTTAGGTAATTACTATACAACTCGCTATTCTAATGAGAGATCATAAATTGAAAAGTCCGTACATCTAGATTTCCTTAATCTAAAACTGTGGTAAGTAACAAACCAAACCAATAAAACAATGTTGCATACTCATTGGGAGTGTGTAAGATCCTTAAACATGGCTTAATGGGGCTTACGAACCTTGCGTTGCGGAGCCAAACACTCACAAATGTCACACACGAAACCTCTCTCAATCGTTTTCAGTCTTTCTCTCTTTATCTGGAAATCTCTCCCAAATCTCTCTTTGTATGAGAAATCTCTCCAAGAATGTGAAATCTCTCCCAAATCTCTCCAAGAATGTGAAATCTCTCCCAAATCTCTCTTTGTATGAGAAATCTCTGCAAGAATGTGAAATCTCTCCCAAATCTCTCCAAGTATGTGAAACCTCTCCCAAATCTCTCTTTGTATGAGAAATCTCTCCAAATATGTGAAATCTCTCCCAAATCTCTCTTTGTATGAGAAATCTCTCCAAGAATGTGAAATCTCTCCCAAATCTCTCCTTGTATGAGAAATCTCTCCAAGAATGTGAAATCTCTCCCAAATCTCTCCAAGTATGTGAAACCTCTCCCAAATCTCTTTCAAAACCTCTTTTGAATTTATTTTGATCATTTGGGGCATCCCGACACTTGACTTGGTGAAAAACCACTCGATACGGGAAGAATCCTTGGAAATTAGCGTCTTAGGGTCGAAGCCTCTCTATAGGGGCCAAACCCCTCTTGGAACCGAGGCCACATAGATTGAGTCTGAGGTCCTTCACTAGCCGCAGCCAGCGAGCCACAGCCACCGACCGCAGCCAGCGAGCCGCAGCCACCAACCGCAGCAGCCTCGCCTTCGGTTCCCTGCTGATGAAGCCACCGCGGTAGCTGCTTGGACCGCATCGGATCTCGCCTTCGGATCGCAGTTCTTAGATTTACAAGTTAAAACATCAAGAACAACAATAAACTTTTCCAATAGCTTTGATCAGAAAATTTGGACTCCATTCACGGACTGTTTTGGGCAACTTAAACATTTTAGTTTTCAAACTGTTTTAGGTTCAAGTAGTTCCAGTTCTTAGATTTACAATGACTGCTTGCACATCTCCACACGATTTTTCTATGATTTGTGGTGATTTTTATAAAACTGCCTATCATTTCAAGAACCAATCCGGACCAGTCTGTGATTATGGACTTTTTCACATATGTTGGAGACCACTAAAAATCGTGAGAAAATTTGTGAACAAACTAGACACGTTTTCCAAACTCCCAAAATTTACGAATTCTGATTTGGACATGTTATGAATTTTCTATAAATTTTCTAATAACAGTAAAAGAAAATGTTAACAACAGAAAAATGCTATCAATTTAATTTCACCTTGTAACATGTTGAGCAAGGTGTATATCTTTATGTGAATATATGTTATTGCAAATAAATGACATTTTGCCTTAGTATATAGACATACATCGGAAAACAAATGGATTTTTACCTTCACAAGTATGGTAACTAATTAGTTGTTATATTGCATGTTATTTCACTTTAGTAAAAGGTGTATCTACATATCGGTAAACAAAAGAGTTTTTACCTTCACAATTACAGTAGTTAACCATAGTAAACAAAGTTATAACTATTACATTTAAACGTTTTGATAAACTATAATAGGTATGGTTTATGTTTCCATTAACACAACAAATACATTTCGGAAAGTCTTATTCCCACAGAAAAAGGTTCTACACTCACGCACACCACACGTAAACTTGTTAACTCAGGTTGTGAGACATTCTCTCCCCGTACGTCTGAGTACGGGATCCAAATTCCTATAAGTTATAACCAAAATCTCTTGTAGGGAGAGCGTGATAATTGTGTATAGATCTATATTGGGGTTGACATCCCACACCTCGCTGCTACCTACAGCCGGACCGGTAGGTCTGCGGGTGACAAGAGTCATAGGATCAGGGCGTCTGAAAGATGTTGTGCAAGTTACCTCTAGTCATAGTATGGTTATAGCGACTCACATAGGGAGCTAACAACACATAAAGTTTTCGGGACTTTTTATAAATCAAAAGGGGTTTTATGTCGATTTAAAATCAATTTTTATATCATTAAGTACGGATATTACTGTACACTTTCGGTCTTGGTATTTAAGACTACGCATCATTCGTTACGGGACTTTCCTTCAAATCAAAAATGGTTTTATGTCGTTTTAAAACCAATTTTATATCTTTAATTATGGCAAATACTTGTTATTTCTCGGTCCTGGGATTTAGGACCACATAACTTTTATAAAGAAAATATTGGATTTTCTGGATACATACTCTATCACTTTTACAAGGAAAACGGTTTACTTCTCTAACGAAATCTCTTATGAACTCACCAACCTTTATGTTGACACTTTTTCAAACAACTTGTATTCTCAGGAAATCAGTGAAACAGGAAAACCAACAACATTTTTAGGATGGGACGTTGAATCGTCAAACAGTTCATTTTGTCATCATAATGTAATTGATTTGAAAGATGATCTGAAATCTTGGCTCTTTTCCCAAGACCCTCCAATATATGCACCTTATCGGGTCCCATCTTCCTAATGTGCTCCAAATCAGTTTTCCGAACTTGAGCTCTAGA